>NC_061514.1:197357891-197444895 GCF_022539505.1 Lolium rigidum | reverse complement strand
ATAAGAACAAATCTGATATATATCTCCTCCAAGGTTCATCTCTCTCACCTATGATCTAAAGTTCTAAACCCATCCCCAACCTAGTTGTCTACAACCGGCCAACCTCTTGTTGGTGTTTATCCTGTTCTGTTACTTGTACACAGCAAAAGTAAATTATTTTAAAGCCAAGAAAGCATTGGTTTTTTAGAAAATGGGCAAGGGAATCATCTTTGAGGGGCTATTATTATTATTACCTTTGCAACTTAGCTGTACAAAGGCTATTTTGCTATGACTGAATCGATGTTAATCAATTAGTTAAACACTGAGTACTCTTAGGGAGTAGTATCCCCACACATATGACATGGTGTGGGCAGTACTAGTTAAAGAATTTTTCGGTACCTTGTATTTGATATTTGGTTGATTACAAGGCCACCGTTTCTTATATTATTATTAATGTCGTTTGACATACCCGATGGTGATATACTATCTGCTGAGAATATAAGCTAATATTTATGATTTTTCTTTTGGTGATTTTCTATCATTTCGCTGAAGGGTCTAGAGCCCTTATTATGTAGCAAGTGCTTTTGTGTGTAATGAACCTTCTTTGGCAGCACACTTGATATACTGGTCATAGTCGAAGATATGGATGAGGAAAAGAAGTTTTTTTTTGGTAGTTTCTTAATAACACTGATGAGCATGCCAATAGTAGAACAGTAGAACCAACTGGATTACCATAATTTGTCCAAGTCATCTTTCTTTAAAGGTACTATGGAAGGATTGCATGGCAATTATTTCTTAAACATCCTTTGAAGTATAACAAATCTGTATTGTGCTCTAATTTTGAGTTGGCATTTGGCAAACGAAGTCGTTGCGTTTATGCGCCTCTCCAAATTATTTCTGCCTGTGTTGCACACAAACTTCACAGACAAAGATAATTTCATCACAGGTGCTAGGGATATAGCTTGCCTTGTACATCAAATTTATATCCGATACTTCTTCATATGCCTTTCTGTGTTTTCAACTTCGAGAAATTAGCAGGTTCAAAATGTTTGCTTCATCCTGTTGTCTTCTATTCCGTATTTTGAATATCATTGATGTTTGCTATTAGTTAGTCTGAAGTAATTGTGAGTTCTATGAAGTGATATTTGTCACATAAACATGAAGATTCTAAATCATAGTAACTATACCACCAGTTTGATATGTTAGAATTCACATGAAAGATATGCTTTAAAAAAAGCATGTTAGGTCCATAGCAGCTCTTTTATATGAATTAATTAATGTAACACACAAACCAAGTCTCAAATAAAGATATTTTATAATTTGCCACACTTTTCTTTGATCCTCTATTATTTGCCATGTGACCACCACATGTCAGTGACAATGACAGGTGGTGGTCATGTGTCAAACAATAGAGGTGTAAAGAAAAGTTTGGCAAATTATAAAATGCCCTTTTTTTGAGTATATTTGCCTGTTAAGTTTTGTCTTATCAAACTCGTTTGCCAGTATTTATTTGGGGCTTGGTTTGTGCATAACATGAATTACCTCATATAAAGTAGCTGCAGTCATGTAACATGTTTTTAGAAGTACACTTTGCCTGGGGATTTTTGACTTATCAGACTAGTTTGCAAGTAAGTATTTGGGGGCATTTTATAATATACTCAAAAAAGAGGTTCCGTCACTGAGGCTATTTTATATGAGTTAATTCTTGTTAGCATGTGTTTGCTGAGATTCATTGGAAAGATATATCATACTAAATGGTACTATAATCATTTTGTGACGAAGAATCACATTGATTTAATACTCGGCTGCATAACATATAACTCCAACATGACATGGTGATAATGAAATCGTGCAATACTTAGAAGACATAAATTAATGCACATGCAGGTATAAGAATAGTGGCCATTAAATTTGCTGCATTCTTTGATTTCCTGGAGCTTGACGTTGTGTTTGATTCCAGGCTTCCTGCGTCGAATCAAATAATGTAGCAATTAGTGCATGAGCTTTCACCATCTACTGCAAACTAATTGGATCACCAGACTACTGCAGATCTCGTTGTGTAGTTCTGGAAGCAAATTTATGTATTTATTGCCCCTGGTCATCTGTAATTCTGAACTTGCATGATCTAGGGTCATTTAGTAAAATACTCATCTACTGTATAATGATATGTACCAATATTTTAATTCAACTAGAAGTGGATGACACAGTTGATGTGAATTTTAATCTTGCCTTGTGTACAGGAAAAATAATACTACCTCTGTCCATAAATACATGTCTTAGATTTGTCAAAATTTGGATGTTTGTAGAATCGTAGACACTATTTGCTGTATAGATGCATCCAAATTTAGACAAATCTAAGACATCTATTTATGGACGGAGGGAGTAGTAAGCATCTTTAGGCTTATTCATGGCTTCACCTTTAGGCGCCTCTTCAATTTCTTCGCCGGGCTCCTCCGGCGACTCGCTAGAAGGTGGCGCCGTTTCCGGTGGAATTGGGACGGCTGTAATTTGACAAATCTGGTCTGGTAAGTTAAAGGAGCGACATGCTACATATTTTAGCATCCAGTGGATCATAACATTGACATACCTGTGCATTGGCTAATCGGTGGTGCTTCGACCTTGCAGATGCCTGGGAGCTCCAGGGCCCTGGTATGGTTGATGGCGATGCCGAAGGACGCCGCTGTGCCATCCAGGACCATGCAGAGGCACCGGGGATCGGTCTGGACGATGCCGCCGAGGGTGGTGCAGCAGGAGAACCCGGGCTCCAGGGCTTTGTTCCCAATGAAGTCGAGGCATGGGGAGAGGGTCATCATCACACTTGAGCAGCCATTGTTCTGCGCCACGGCCTTGGATGCCAGCAGCGTCATCATCATTGCAAGAACTAGCGCAGCGGTGGTGATCTCCATCTTCCCCGCAGCCATTCTCAGCTGTGGGCAGTCCCTCCCGGGGGATGAAAATGACGGTGAATAACAAAGATATATCTCGGAGAAGAAAGAACTTCGATGAATTGACAGGTAAGGTTTGTAAGGACGTGAGAGGAGTCACTGTTTGCTGCGGCTGTGCCGAAATTGTTAGAATGCTGTACCAGGAAGTTGCCACTGTCTCCTGACCGCACACATGTTTGGCGTACTGTTGCAGCATTCTATTCATGGAAAGGCTTGATGCATGTGCATAAATTTAGGGGTGGTTCGTTTCTTCCATGTGGTGTACAACCATCGAGGACCGCAAGTACCATTGCTTGTTTTGAGTATTAACCTACATTATATAGTTACTCTAATTATCAACGGTTAAAACAAAATATCAGGGGCGCGTTTTAAGGAGTCTGTTAGAGATGCTCTAACATATGCATCATTTATGTCTAAATGCTGTTCAAGAACAGACGTATATAATTATTATGGTCTGCCACAATTGATCATGCAAATTCACATGTAAAATGTCATTCAATCAACCCTATTTTCTTTTTCACACAACCCACACTATAGATTACTGTAGTCTTTGGACAAAACTGGGTGAATCTTACCTTAAGGAACATGGATATTTCAACATGATCCAACAATGTTGCATTTTAAAAGATATCACTACTTGTTACCAGTGATAATCAAATGAAGCATAAGCAGCTTATAATTCCAATTGTTTACCTCGACCCATCAACCAATGTGGACTAGCAAAACAATGTCACCCATGATGCGAGCAATTACATAAAAGCTATGGCCTTCCGGTGCGATATAACACAGTGCCACGAGCCGCAAAATGCAAACAGTAGAAATGCAATCCGAGCAATGTTTGTGGTTAGACCCAGCTGTGTACGGAACAAACTATATAGTCTCCTCACCCGGCAACAAACCACACATGCACACGTTTTTTTTCGAAATGGGGGAGCAACCCAGCCTCTGCATCGACATGCAGCATTTTTATTGCATTATAGAAATGTCTTAATTACAAGAGACAGACCTCATGGGTCACATAAAATAAATTTTTTAGCAGCCATCTAAACAAAACGGGCAACAAATGATGATTCTACATCAACATGTTATCCGAAGATCAAAAGATATGCACACGTGTATAATATCCAAAGCTAATCAGAATCTGATGGTTTTGGCTCAACTTAGAAAATATGGTTTGGATGCTTAAGATTAGAAGCAAACTAACAATGAACAACATTTGGATTTATTTCCAAAACTATGGCTCTTGTTGAACAAACACCAACAAATATGAGTTAATGACATGGATTCAAGGGGAAGAAATAAGATCTTAGCAGCTCTATACAATTTTACCTCTAGCGGTGGTGCAACAAATGGTAGGTGAGAAGCTCTCTTCCCTCAACCCCTCTCAATAATCCATGGACTAAATGAACTCCTATAATTTAACTCAACTTTCTCCTCAATTTTTTTTGACTCAACTTTGCACCAGAGTATGTAGATTGAAGCTCGCGACTATTTGCCTTCTAATCCAATGTGTCCTGATTTTCCTCCATCTGGAGGTATTTTATATTTTAGAGTATCATAAACTTCTGTAGGTTTAGCACTCTTCTCTGAAGTTCTTCACATTGTCGTTGCATCTCCTTCCTCAAACTCCATGCACTCAAGTTTCTTGCAAAGTCTTTCAATCTCTTTAGTTTATTTCGACATGATTTAGGTTTCAAGGCTCTTCATTGTCTCAGCTCTTGGATTATGTATTTCCTATTCTAGCCTTCAAACTTATGGACTCTCTTCCCAGAAGTTTTTCTCAACTTCCTTCTTCTACATACTAAGGAGGAACTGAATAGAAAACCTAGGCAACTAATCATGAGCTTGGAGAATGAGACATTAAAAGACGGAGAAAGAGTGCAAGTTATTCCAATGTAATCAGATATAAAAATGAGATGAAGCTATCAAGAGTAAAAAAGAATAAATACTGAGAGTGATTTATACTAAACTTTTATACCTCTTAGCTATTAGTTTTTGCATGCTAGAGTATTAATGAGTATACCTTTTTATTTTTATTTGGCATAGTTAATCTCATCGCAATGTTGCTAAATATTAGTTGTAGTGCTCTCATTGACAACTATAATGTATACCTTCAAATATATGTTGTGCCAAGTATTGAGCCACATCTTTTAACAAAAGTTCCTTCACAATTATTATTTAACTGTTTCATAAACTATACATTATATACTACATATTTCTAGTACAAATCTCTAAAGCATATCCTAACATGTATCCCAGTGTTTGTTTCTAATATATGAGAAGTTAACCCTATTTATTGAAATTTTCATAGTACATGTTGATCTGTTGGCATGAGTCTTTAATGAATATTTGTGGTAAGGCATGCCTTACAAGATATCATGGATTCAACGATAAAAGGACAATCTCATGTGCAGTTTCTATAATTAATATGTAAATGGTATCACATATAGCTAGATAACAGAGAAACCTTAGTCGACTTAGTTCATAGTAAGTCCATGTCCACACAGTTTTCACCTCAAGTGGACGTATGTTGATATTTTTTCTGCTAAACAAGAGTCTTGGAGTTGGAAGTTTCCAGCGATGCCACAGGAGTGGACCGACAAATTATGAAGCAAACTATGCTGGCTTTGTTCTTTTCTGAACTTCTTTTGTGTTTGTATCTGGAACATGGGTGCTCATAGCCCTTTGTTACATGGTTTGCTCGTTGAAAAGACATCTTTTATACGAGGATAAAACAACATAGGTTATTTTTTAAAAGTCCTCTCATATATTTATATGTGAATATTTGGTGTGGGGGGAACTATTAATGAAGAATTGCACACATTTTAGTCCAACTTTTAATTAAGTCTATAGTTGATTTTGTATTAGAGTTCCCCATCTTGAAGATGTGCAATTTTTTTTTACTTTGGGTGTGCAAATTTTGTAACTTCGTATTAAGATGGATTATATTTTTTATATTATTAATATTCACATAACATATACACTTTTTTGTATCGACTAAGAATTATGTTTTTCGATAGAGGTTATTTATGTTTCAGATAAAATTGATACATTAATCATGTTTTCCGTTTTTGTTTAATTTTTTCACGTGCATTTTGGTATGATACACTGAATAGGTAATTGGATGTTGTAACTATTTGCATTTTTTGTTTACTCTAATTATTTTTCATGGCCGCACATTTAACAAACTAAATTTGCATTTAGTTGTTTTGTGCAACAGACTATATCTCAAATGTGCGATTTATGGTCTTATTATTTTGAATTTGTTAATTGAGATATTCAAAACATAATTGATCAATAATGCATGTTTTATGTTGCTTTTGTCTATTATTTTTCATGTTTGCACTTTTTGATACACTAAAGTTGCACATAATAGTTTTGTGCAATTGAAATATCTAAAATTTTAAACTTGCAGCTTATATTTTTATCATTTATTATTGTACAAGTTTTAAATATAACTGATTGATGATGCATGCTCTTATTTGCTTTTGTTTGTTCTTTTCAAGGTTGACTTTCGATTCACTAAATTTGCCTGTTTTGTGCAACTTACCATATCTTAAACTTGCAACTCATTGTGTTCCTTTTTTATTTTTTAGTTCACATATTTGAAGTATAATGGTTCAATATTTTTTTCATCATATTTATTATTTCACGGTGTACTATATCCGTTGTATCAAACAGCGATGCACATTTTTATTTTCTTTTTTTTTAGTATTCCTATTACACTTATAGATGCACTAAGGTTGTGCATAATTAATTTCTGCAACTAGCCATATCTAATATGTCCAACTTCAAGACTACTTCTTATTTTAAATATAAGTAATCAATAGTGAGTAAATTCTTTACTTCTATTCCTTTTTTTTGTTTGCACTTTTTTCCACATTGGAGTTGCATTATTTTGTGTGTGCAGCCAATCATACCTAACATCTGGAACTTATCATCATGTGTTCTTTAGTTTTTTTATTTAATTTTTTATATAGACTGGTTTATAGGCTATGTTATTATTTGATCTCTTTCACTTGTTTCATGATTTCACCTTGCGATTGACTATAGTTTGCGCTCTTTGTTTCAAGGCAAACATATCTTGATTTGCAACATGTCTTATGTCTAAATTTTACCATGATTATCTTAGATTCGTTTCAAGATTTATTGATACTATATGTTTGTCTTTAATATTGTTCATTTTTACGTTTGCACTTTTTGATACAATGGAGTCTTAAATATTTCTTTTGTGCAACTAACTATATCTGAAATGTGCAACATAGTATGTTTGTAGCTTTATTTTTAATTTATTTCAATGAGTGTGATTGTTATCGCATGTTCTTTTTTTATCTTGTTCATTTTGTAGTAAGTGCTTTTTAACAAATCCATTTATGCAAGTTGCAAATTTAATTACTGGAAATATGAGAGTAGCATGAAATTATCATATTTTATTTATATTTGATGTTCTGTATCTTGTGTTTAAATTGTGTTACATCGTGCTTGTTTATAGTTTATTTCCATAGGAGGATTCGTGCTAGAATGTGGTCAAAAGCTTCTTTGTGTTTATCTTCTTACTCTATAGCTCTGTAGTGTGAAAATTTGTTTATCTGGACTCAATATTCTTCCTACTTAGATACAATACAATGTGCTAGACTAGTTCTACCATTGAACATCTAGTAGTCCAGTAAACCAAACTTTGCTTCAACGTCGTGATGCCACATGGGCTACCGATTATAATTACATATTGCCAACCACTAATAATATGAATTTATTAATGTGCAGTAGCCTAACACTCTAGTTATTTGTGTTTCTTACAAACCGAAACACTCACTCTAATCGTACTTCACTTTATGTTTTATGCGTATATAGATGATACATACGAAGATAGTGGCCATGGTCGTATTTTAAAGAGAAAATGTTAGAACCATTAGAACTAGCATAGTAATATATGCATACATATGTGATTCAATTAGTAAAATATGATAAGGTATTTTTTTGGGATAAACATCCTGCAAGTTAACATAACAAATTGTAATATGTAAAATCTTTGTTTTCGCTTCCCATTTTGCAACGCAGAGAGAGGAGTTGTAGGGGTTCTTCATAGTGCTCTGTCATATGGTTGTTTCAACGTTTGGACATGTTGTGGGTCATGGATGTCTCACTGGGGGTCTTTCTTCTCTTAGTAGAGTTTATTATAGGCGCTGGTGAGGTGGCACCGGTAGCACCAATGTGGAATAAGTCCCCCAATACCGTCCTCGCTCTGGCAGCATGAACTCCGGTACCGTCGGTGAAGCCATGGAGTTTTTTCTGCACCATTTTCTTCCTGATATGGCTGAATGGTTCAAAGTTCATCGATCTATGATTGCGGTGGTTTTAGTGTTTGCCGATTCGATCTACGTGCAGGGCTGGCCCATAGGCCAGGCAAACAGTGCGACGGCACTAGGCCCCCGCGAGTCAGGGGCCCCAAACCTGGTGGTGGTAGTTCTATAGTACCAAACCTATGTTGGTATCTGAATTAATTGATGTGACTTGTGCTGAATGGAGAGTTGGTATGCTGGAGACACATTTGCTGCCGATGGATGTTGATACTGCAAATCAACATGACTCGTGGGCATGGCACTATGAACGGTCTGGCTCTTTCACAGTTCGATCAGCATATAGACTCCTTGTCTCGACCAAGAAGACTCGCGAGGACTGGCTTGAAGGGAGACCAGCGAGTTCCTCATCTGGTACAGAACAAAAACTGTGGACCACATTGTGGAAAACAAAAGTTCCTAGCAAGGTTAGAGTATTCTTGTGGAGGCTTGCACGTCAATCTTTACCCACTGGATCAGTCCGCCATCATCGCAATATGGCAACATCTGCTAGTTGTCCTTTCCGTGCGGCTGTGGATGACAATTGGAGGCACTCCCTTATAGGTTGTACTACATCAAGATGTGTATGGGCGTTGATGGATGAAGAGCTAACTGAACATATTAGTATCAACCATTGTAGCAATGCAAAAGGGTGGATTTTTTTCCTTATAGAATCTCTACCCGTTATCACCAGAATTTGACCGAGTCAGAGGTGGGCCGCGATCAAGATGGGCTTGAAGAATATACATGGAAGAAATACGTGAATCGGCCTTCATATGCAAAGTTTGGGCTAGTTGGCCCGTGTATCTGTAATATAGTAGGATACGTGTCGGTTAGTTAGAGTTTGTCTCGTGCACGGTTGGGATTATTCCCACGTTAGAAAGTCTACGGACTATAAATATGTATCTAGGGTTTATGAAATAAACAACAATCACGTTCACCACAAACCAATCTAGGCGCATCGCCAACTCCCTTGTCTTGAGGGTTTCTTCCGGGTAAGCATCATGCTGCCTAGATCGCATCTTGCGATCTAGGCAGTACAAGTTTATTCGCTGTTCATGCGTTGCTCGTACTGAAGCCTTTTTGATGGCGAGCAACGTAGTTATCTTAGATGTGTTAGGGTTAGCATTGTTCTTCGTATCATATGCTGTCGTAGTGCAACCCTTAGACATCTAGCCGCCCTTACGCCTATCTTAGGCGTAGGGGCGGCACCCCGCTTGATCATTATTTAGTAGATCCGATCCGTTATGGTTGCTCCTTGTTCTTCAAGGATTAGTTTAATATCCGCATAGTTAGGCCCTACAAAGGGTTGGAGGATCCAACGGCGCGTAGGGTGTAGTTTGCTAGCCCTAGACAGGATGTTCCGGGATCAACCTCGCGTTGGTTTTTAGGCCCTGTCTAGGATCGGCTTACGATCACCGTGCGCGGCCGCGAGGCCCAATCACGAGTAGGACGTTCCGATTATGCGGTGAAAACCCTAAATCGTCGTAGATCGTGTTAGCTTTATCTTGATCAAGCAGGACCACCATATATTCGTACACCTCGTACGAATCATGGGTGGATCGGCTCCTTGAGCCGATTCACAGGACAACCTGAGAGCCGATCGAGGCTCGTATTTAATGTTTACGTGTATGCCATGCAGGAAACTAAGCGAGGCATCTCCATCACCTTCCTGACCAGGTATAGGTCAGGTGGCACGACCTTGCACCAGCATCGGACGTGCGTGCCGGAGTCTTTGCGGGCCGTCGCTCGGAGGGACCAGGGCCAGCCGCAGCCCTAAGTTGCTCCCGGCTCTCCCGTGTTGCCCGTCGCTGCTCGCCGGTGGGTTTCTGACCGCAACACATTCTGGCACGCCCGGTGGGACCATCTTCGACATCAACCACATCGCCATCTACATCTGAGATGGCAGACGGCACCCCAGTCACGTATGAGGATCTGACCGAGGAGCTCAAGAAGAAGTATGATGAGGTCAAAGCTATCCTCGAAGCCGACCTCATCGGCTCTTTTCACAGAACCCGCTCACATGGCGTCAGGTGGAAAGGGTTCTCACCTGAAGGCGCGCTCGATGGAGTGGACCTGTCCGCCCCGTCAGAAGAACGCACTAGGTCCCTGCGTCAGGAGATTAGTTACATGGTGGCTCACTCGCTGCACCGCCATTCTGAGAGCCTGGTGAACACTTTGGAGCGTGTCGCTTTTCGGATGATCCAGGAAATCATGAGGCATCAGTGCTCTCCGTCAGGACCAGCTCTCGGGACCTACCAAGGAGAGATGCCGCTCCAATCCCGTCCACCATTGCCATTCACGTTGACAACACCGGAAGTGCCGAATTCGCCGGCATACGCCGTCGACATGGTGGAGTGCACATACCCCGGGAGGTACCAGCCAAGATTCTCGTTCAACATCAACATGGTAGGACTTGGGCACCACCCTGATAAGGACGGAGACGAGGGCAGCTGCTCTCATAGCAAGGACAAGGAGGGAGCCGTTCCACGCGATCGGTCCCGACACTTCCAGAAAATCCTGGTTACGATCAAGAGGAAGGCCGATTCCAGCAATCAGCCCGTACTATCCGTGCCACACGATCTCCCTGCATTTGGTGTCGACCTCACAGGTGACGGGAAGTTAGGGTATGGGTTTACATCGGCCGATGAGCTAGAGGAAGTCGACATCGGTCCCGGGGATAAGCCGCGACCAACTTTTATCGGCAAGAAGTTAGATCCACAGACTCGGGGGTCGATGATAGCTCGTTAAAAGAATACCCGGATTGCTTTGCATGGGATTACATAGAGATGCCTCGGTTAGACAGAGCATCATTGAACATCGGCTCCCCTTAAGAAAGGATTTCGGCCGTTCCAACAACGAGCACGTCGGATGAGGGCCGAAATTCCGGAAGAAGTCAAGAAAGAGATCGAGAAGATGTTGGCCGCCGGGTTCATCGGGCCATGCGGTATGCTCGAGTGGATCTCCGCATCGTTCCCGTAGAGAAGAAGGACGGCCGATGGCGTGTGGCCATCGATTTCCGAGATCTCAACGAGCCACTCCAAAAGATGAGTATCCGATGCCCGTGGCGTAAACATTGATCAATGCAGCCTGCCGGCCACAAGGTGTTGAGCTTCATGGATGGCAACGCCGGCTATAACCAAATCTTCATGGCTCCGGAAGATATACACAAGACCGCATTCAGAGTACCAGGGGCAGTAGGCTTGTTTGAATATGTAGTCATGACCTTTGGGTTGAAGAATGCTGGTGCAACGTACCAACGAGCCATGAACTATATATTTCACGATCTGATCGGCAAGTTGGTGGAAATCTACATCGACGACGTGGTAGTCAAATCTGTCTCCATGGAGGGACACTTGGATGATTTACGGCGCATCCTAGACCGAACTCGGAATTTCGGACTGAGAATGAATCCGAAGAAGTGTGCCTTTGGTGTGACGGCTGGTCAGTTCCTAGGTTTTCTGGTTCATGAACGGGGAATTGAGATCGGCCAGAAAAGTCAAGAGGCGGTGCGTACCATGCAGCCGCCCACCACGAAGAAGGAACTCCAACGTCTCATCGGCAAGATCAACTTTGTCCGACGATTCATCTCTAATCTGTCGGCACGAATCGAGCCGTTCATAGCACCGGTGAAAACTAAATCCGACGACGAGTTTCATCGGGGGCGTGAACGACAGCGAGCGTTTGATGAGATTAAGCGGTATCTGACGACACCGCCGGTGCTAGTTCCGCCCCAACAAGACAGGCCGTTCTACATCTACTTGTTAGTAGCTGACACGTCCATCGCTTCGGTGGTGGTGCAACTCTACGAGGGTGTTGAAAAGGTCGTTTTCTACCTCAGCAGAAGGATGTTGGACGCGGAGACAAGGTATCCCGAGGTCGAGAAGCTTTGCCTCCGCTCGTTCTTCACCTCGCACCAAGCTTCATCACATCCTTTTGATGGCAGAGATCATCGTCATATGCAAGTCGACGTTGTCAAGCACATGTCGTCGGCCCCTCGTTTTGAAAGGCCGACTTGGTAAGTGGATGTTTGCGTTGTCGAGTTCGATCTTCGGTATCACCTGCGAAAGCAGTCAAGGGGCAAGCGTTGGCCGATCTTATAGCTGAACGGATCAGTACCAATATAGCAGCACTATCTATACGTGCATGGGCTATGTTCTTCGATGGATCGGCTTGCGACGATGGTTGTGGCATCGGCATTCTGCTCGTGTCGCCTCGGGGGGCAGCATACTCCTTTTCCATCAGACTATCTACCCCTTGCACCAACAACGTCGCAGAATATGAGGCAGTACGTAAGGGAATGGAGTTGCTACTGGAAGCCGGGGCGAAGCGTGAGAGCTTTTTGGAGACTCCAAGTTGGTGATTAACCAGCTCACGGATGAATATAAGTGCGAGAGTGAATCGCTTTTCCCATATTGGATGGAATGCCGTGAGTTGATGACACAGTTTTGGTACATCAACTTTAATTGGGTCCCAAGATCCCAAAACACCGAGGCCAACAATCTCGCACAAATGGCGTCGAGCTATATAGACATATCTCGACGGGTCGAAGTTCGAGTGCAGTTCTCGGAACAGGATGATTGGAGAGCCGAAATCTTCAATTACTTAAAAGATTCGGCTCGGGGGCACCTAAACGGATAAGATACAGAGCCATGAAGTATGTCCTCATAGGAGACGACATGTTCTACAGGACGTTGGAAGGGTTACTACTCAAGTGCCTGGGACCAACTGAGTCTAATCGGCTCTTACACGAGGTGCATGAAGGCGCCTGTGGAACTCATCGACCGGCTCATAAGATGAAGTGGCTAATTAGGCGATCAGGATTTTATTGGCCCACCATGCTTGAAGATTGCTTCAAATACTACAAGGGGTGCCAAGCGTGCCAGATGTTCGGGAAGATTCAGATGGTACCCGCATCAGCAATGAACCCTATCATCAAGCCTTGGCCGTTCCGAGGGTGGGGCATGGATATGATCGGCAAAATCCATCCGGCGTCGAGTAAAAAACACGAATGGATTTTGGTCATCACAGCATTACTTCACCAAGTGGGTGGAGGCCGTCCCTATGAAGAAGGTGAAATCGGAAGATGTGATCAAGTTTGTGAAAGAACACGTCATTCATAGGTTCGGGATTCCCCAAACTATCACGACCGATGGAGGTTCGGTCTTTATTTCTAAAGAATTCAGAAAGTTCTGCGATGACATGGGGATTAAGCTGATCCGATCATCTCCATACTATGCTCAAGCCAATGGGCAAGCCGAAGCGTCCAATCAGAGCCTGATCAAGCTGATCAAGAGAAAAATTGACGAGAACCCTAGGGATTGGCATGAAAAGTTATCAGAAGCTTTGTGGGCCTACCGCATGTCGTGCCATGGAGCTATAAAAACTTCGCCGTACCAGCTCGTCTATGGACAGGGAAGCCGTATTACCTTGGGAAATTACGGCTGGATCAAGACGTGTCACGTTTCGGAATGATCTAACAGCTGAAGAGTATGCAGCTTTGATGAGTGACACTATTGAGGACGCAATGGAACTTAGACTTTGGTCGTTGGAGAAGATTAAAGAGAACAAAGCCAGGGTAGCTCGTGCCTACAATAAGAAGGTTAGACCAAAGGAGTTTCAAATTGGTGATCTAGTATGGGAAGCTGTGTTGCCGTTAGGAACTAGGGACAAGGCATATGGCAAATGGTCTCCTAATTGGCACGGTCCGTACAAAGTTACAAAGTCGTCCAGGCCTTGAAGGGTAATGCATACATGCTGGAGCAGTTGGACGGCGTTAAGTTCCCAGTAGCCGTCAATGGTCAACACCTCAAGAAGTATTTCCCAAGCATGTGGGATGATGGGCAGTAAGGTATGGAGGCCGATTTTAAATCGGCCAGTAAAAAAAAAAAATCACAGCCGATGCGCAGACATCGACTTGAGCAAACATACGGAGACGAGTACAGCCGATGCACGGGCATCGACTTCAGAATAATAAAGCCGATACATTGCTATCGACTCTAGAGGAATAAGCTCAAGCAGGTTAACGGAATCGGTTCAGACCAGAAATCATGATATTTGGGATAAATCTCCTAGTGAGTTACTGAGGAGTTCAATCTGCGCGTTTAAGGTTGGAGGATGGTTTGGATGTGAGTTAGACCTGTTGGTCCGCGTGAATAGGCGACGGCTTGACCTCAAATCGCGTTTATAGTGCAAGCCGATGCCCTGCCATCGGCTCTTTGTACAGTGACTTCGTTCGACGATCGGTGAAATTGACAAGAAAGCAAAATTAATTGAGGAATATTTTCTTCATTAATAGCGGTATTTCTTACAAAGAAAGAGCCGATTGCTCAGGGAAGAAAGAACAGAAGCCGACTACTACTACTAGTCCCTAATCTAGGGGCCGTTGCTGCCCTCGTCGTCGTCGTCGCTGCCACCGGTGCAGCTGCTGATAGGCTCCTCATCGGAGCTCCCGTAACCTTCTACGGGAGCCTCATCTTCCTCCTCGTCGTCATCGCTGTCGTCGTCCCACCAGGCGTGGAGGCGCTTCGCCGGTGGGTAGCCTTCGAGGGAGTCGTCGTCGTCGTCCTCCTCCGCCTCTTCTTCGGAGGAGGTGAAACCGTCCCAGGAGAAGCGGTCATCCTCGCTCTCCGCCTCCTCCTCCCCCTCGACGAGGAACTGAAGGTCGTCCTCTCCGTCGGTCAAGGATTTGTCATCCTCGGACCAGATGGAGGAATCATGTTCCTCCTTGTCCCACTCCGATGCGGCGAGAATGTCGTGCGCCGCCAGTGAGCCCCACTCCGGCGTCGGCTCGCGAGATGAGGAAGAGTCGGAGAAGACTGACGAAGTGGAGGAGGACGAAGAGGAAAAGGACTGGGAAGAAAGATCCGACGAGGCGGAGGAGGAAGAAGAAGAAGACATGGCTACGGGAGATGGAGGATTTTTGGGTGCCGATGGACAGAACAGAGCAAGGGGATGAAGTGGCGAACTGTTCAGAGCAGTTATATAAAGGGGATATAGTAGAGATTCAATGCCACAGCAGTTTCCGAGGAGGCGGTGCCCAAAGAAAAGAAGAAAAGAAAACAACGGTCAAATCACGTGGAGAAATGGAGAGGGCAGGGCGTCATGATGAAGTGTGCTGCGACGGTTCTGCTCTGCCACGACATGACCCGACGAAGAGAATCAGAGTGATTTTGGAATTATCAATTCCAAAACCAGGGGGGCATGTGTTATCACCAGAATTTGACCGAGTCAGAGGTGGGCCGCGATCAAGATGGGCTTGAAGAATATACATGGAAGAAATACGTGAATCGGCCTTTATATGCAAAGTTTGGGCTAGTTGGCCCGTGTATCTGTAATATAGTAGGATACGTGTCGGTTAGTTAGAGTTTGTCTCGTGCACGGTTGGGATTATTCCCACGTTAGAAAGTCTACGGACTATAAATATGTATCTAGGGTTTATGAAATAAACAACAATCACGTTCACCACAAACCAATCTAGGCGCATCGCCAACTCCCTTGTCTTGAGGGTTTCTTCCGGGTAAGCATCATGCTGCCTAGATTGCGATCTAGGCAGTACAAGTTTATTCGCTGTTCATGCGTTGCTCGTACTGAAGCCTTTTTGATGGCGAGCAACGTAGTTATCTTAGATGTGTTAGGGTTAGCATTGTTCTTCGTATCATATGCTGTCGTAGTGCAACCCTTAGACATCTAGCCGCCCTTACGCCTATCTTAGGCATAGGGGCGGCACCCCGCTTGATCATTATTTAGTAGATCCGATCCGTTATGGTTGCTCCTTGTTCTTCAAGGATTAGTTTAATATCTGCATAGTTAGGCCTTACAAAGGGTTGGAGGATCCAGCGGCGCGTAGGGTGTAGTTTGCTAGCCCTAGACAGGATGTTCCGGGGATCAACCTCGTGTTGGTTTTTAGGCCCTGTCTAGGATCGGCTTACGATCACCGTGCGCGGCCGCGAGACCCAATCACGAGTAGGACGTTCCGATTATGCGGTGAAAACCCTAAATCGTCGTAGATCGTGTTAGCTTTATCTTGATCAAGCAGGACCACCATATATTCGTACACCTCGTACGAATCATGGGTGGATCGGCTCCTTGAGCCGATTCACAGGACAACCTGAGAGCCAATCGAGGCTCGTATTTAATGTTTACGTGTATGCCATGCAGGAAACTAAGCGAGGCATCTCCATCACCTTCCTGACCAGGTATAGGTCAGGTGGCACGCCCTTGCACCAGCATCGGACGTGCGTGCCGGAGTCTTTGCGGGCCGTCGCTCGGAGGGACCAGGGCCAGCCGCAGCCCTAAGTTGCTCCCGGCTCTCCTGTGTTGCCCGTCGCTGCTCGCCAGTGGGTTTCTGACCGCAACACTACCCCATGAGCAATTTACTAGAGTTGTTGTCACTCTCTGGGCCGTATGGAGTGCTAGAAGAAAGACGATACATGAGGAAATTTTCCAGAGTCCACTATCTATATACGGATTCATAACAAGTTATCTTGCGGAGCTGGAGATAGTGAATACAGTAAAGCCACCGAGACCATCAACTAGTTCTCCATTGATGAATGCATCTTGGCTAGCTCCTCCAAGTGGTCTCGTCAAAATAAATGTAGATGCTGCGGTATCTAAGCATGGAAACAGGGGCGTTGTTGCTGCTATATGCAGAGATGGAAATGGTTCATTTCTCGGAGCTTCGGCACTCTCAGTTCCAGGTATTTCTGATCCTGCCACGCTAGAATCAGTAGCTTGCCGGGAGGGTTTATCCCTTGCTGCAGATCTGCAACTTCAAAGAATTTATATTGCATCTGATTGCTTGGAGGTTATCAATGCCATCAAGGACTCGAGCAAATGCTGCTACTACTCGATCTTGCAGGAGATTGCTCAGCGGTCTATGGAATTTGCTGTAGTTAGATTTTGCCATGAGAAGAGATGCTTTAATTCTCATGCGCATAGTTTAGCTCGTTCCTCAATTTCTTTAGAGCATGGACGCCAAGTGTGGCTCCTAAACTCACCTGATACTTCTATTGTACCTCTGGTTATTGAGTAATAAAAGGTGATGTTTACCCCTAATTTTTTTTTGTAAATTCTAGTTTTTAGCCTCTAAATAAAAAATCCCAACCTGATCACCATGCACGGGAGAAACACACAAAGAAATCGACCATCGGCCCGATTGCCCTAAAGAAAAAACAATCATTGCACATCTCCCATGTTTGCTCTGGTACTCAACGATTCATCTCCTCCATGCATGAATTTCTAGGACGGTGTTGTCGCTGATTTGCTTTCCAATTTCACAGTTATTAATGGAGGCCAGTGGCACTACTTCATCGTTTCCCAAACACCTGTCCTTCAAGACTTCAATTTTCAACAATATAGTTTCTTCGAAATCAGATAGCCGTTAGTTTACGGCGATGGTAAGCTCTGTTTTCGTCATTTCCATTCCACCAGACAAACAACTAGTAGGAAAATGTTAAATAGATAACGTCAGCGACTCTGTTTCCCTGAAAAGGAGTCGAGAGGTCAGTGTGGAGACCAAGTAGCCATCACCTTCTTATGGTCCACTCTAAAATCTGGAAATAAACTGCTTAAAGAAAAATGGCTTATCGGCATCACTAGACAGACATTCGTCACAAGCAGACACGTGTTTCGCCTTCTTCAAAATTCAGAGTCAAAAGCCAAATTATTGCAAAATCTTATGCGCCTCCAATGAGACCAAATAATACACATACAGCTTTTTACCTGCCACTCCTAACAACTAGAGTGCTAGTTCCAGCGCCAATGCAACTATGAACCCTAGCAAATGAAATCAAATGTACACTTCCGTAAAAACTGACTGTACCGACACCATTCTCAACAAATCCGCGCAAAAGAAGCCGCCATGGACCGATCGACCGGCCACGATAATCATATCAACGGCCTTCATAGATGGCAGAGCTCATGACCTTTGAGCCACGCGCCGAGTCAGGGGCCCTCGTCTCCGAGCTTGACTGCCCCCTGACGTCGGAGCTCATGTAGCTGGTGTCGCCACCACCCTTGATCTGCCACTCCGTGATGTAGCTGGGCTTGGCCACCACGTCAGGGGCCTCAACGTCACCCGTCAGCATCGCCACCACCCTCGACATGGGCGGGCGCTGGTGGGGCGAGCCCTGGGTGCAGACGAGCGCCACTTTGATGGCCCTGAGCACCTCCTCGCTGTTAAACTCCTCGAGCCTCGGGTCGAGCATGTCCAGAGGGCAGTTGTCCTCGTACAGTTCCCAGACCTGAAAGCATCAAGATGGTACACTCTCGGCTGGGTCAACTTATTTCGATCATATTTTATTCTGGGAAATGATCTTTAAACCAATAACAAAAATATCACTAGAGCCTTGATTCCTCCTGGCGCTTACCCATTCAAATATATAAACCTTGTCTTCGTCCTTAGTGTAATAATTAGGCCTTCCAGCTAAAGTCTCCAACACCACAACGCCAAACGCAAACACATCAACCTTCTCTGTCATATGGCCTCTCATGGCATACTCAGGTGCGAGATAACCACTTGACAAATGAGAGGAAAATCGTCGTTAGCATACCTATAGAAAACAAACGTAGAGATTAGCAAGATGGAAATGCACTTACAATGTGCCAGCAACTTTCGTGCTGACATGTGTCTCCTGATCATCATAAAGTTTTGCAAGCCCGAAATCTGAGATCTTAGGTTTGAGATTGGCATCAAGTAAGATATTGCTGGCCTTTATGTCCCTGTGCACAACACGGATGGCAGATTCTTCATGAAGATAGGCCAGACCTCTTGCAATGCCTAAGCATATCTCAAAACGTGTTGGCCAGTCTAAGTGTGCACTCCCCTTTCCTGCAAATGTAGGTTTAAGTTTTTAGTTGTCTATACTAAGCCTGAATTTGTAGATATGCAGCTGTGTCAATCAACAGAATTTGTACCAAACAGAGCACGGTCCAGGCTTCCATTCTCCAAGTACTCATAAACCAGCAATGGCTTATTTCCCTCAAGGCAGCAACCATACAGCTTCACAAGATTACGATGTTGCACTCGAGATATAGTTTCTATTTCCGTCGCAAATTCTTTTTTCCCCTGATGAGATGTTTCAGACAGCTGCTTCACTGCCACGAACCTACCATCAGTTAACTTTCCCTGCAAAAAGATGGCACTTTTCAACAATGGAAGTTTCAGGTAACAAACTGTCATTATTCACTCTAAAGACAACGAAATAGATCCCCGCTTCATTTTAGAAATTTTATGGACATGTACATGCAGAACAAATAATACAAAAATACAACCCACATAAACAGGTTTGTCTTTTGAAGTTCTATAATGTTTACTTATATTACTAGCTTACTGGAAGCTCCTTCCAGAAACAAAATTTTTAAAGGAAATTCAAGACTATAAGTACAGAATGAACTGACCTTATAGACCGACCCATATCCTCCTTGACCAAGAAGGTTATTAGAACTGAAATTTTCAGTAGCTGACCTCAGTTCACTATAACTGAGGACATTAGGTCTTCCCACAATACTGTACAACTCTGCAAGACATCACAAAAGATATAACAAACTTACTTCGACCACTCCTTTCCTCAGTTAGAATACAAATTTATCCTAGTATATCCCATACCTTCTTGCTCCAGTGATAGTTTTCGCCTTTTTTGTATCCAAAAAAAGATTCCGGCAAGTGCTGCCAATCCTAAAACTGCCACACCAACTACAACTCCCACAATCACACCTGTTTTACTACCTTTCTTCTTTGCCGCAGCACTACGTACTGTAGGGGTGAAATCTGACAGAAAGTTCACTTGTTAGAAATGTGATGTCAACAGAGTCAATATATTTCAAGTGAGGTTGAATTAAAGGTTCTACTATCTGTATAGTATCAACCCTCATTTTATATTAATTCTCTAGTATTTTCGTGTGCTTTTATTTGCAACTGCTCAGGACAGCTAGCATGGACAATATATGATAGTCAGAACTAAAATCATTAAATATTTCAAGTTAAGGGGAGTACTTGGTGTTGCACTCAAAGCTGATATTGCAGGCCCGTAGTATCCTTGAGAAGGAATGCAGCAAGTGCCCTTTCCAGCCCAGAAGAGATGAATCTCAAGAAAGTTCTTGGTAACAGGAACAGTGTACTGCTTCCTAACTGCAGTGTAAGATTTCCCTCCTGCCGCCTTCTTTATGTCAAAGTTCTGCTCCTTACGCTCACCCTATACAAACAAGAAGAAGGAAAATATGACTGGCTGATAAGCTAATAGTACTGCTTATCACTTACCAGTGAGAACCTACCTGGACATATATATCGAAAACCCTTCTACCTCGGCTCTTCCAAGATTGAGTGTCTGGGAACTCAAACTCTGCAAATTGAAGTGTTACTGTATAGTTTCCATTCTCAAGTCCAATACCAAAGTATCTTAAAGATGATGGCGACATCCTTGCATTCCGGAACAGTTCCGTATCAAGTGTATTCTGAAACTGCTGCGAATTGTAGATTATATAACTTCCATTTGCTGCATCCATGAAACTTCCAACATTGCTAACACCCCATGTTGGTGCTCCTGTAACACTATATGATGCAGGTCCAAGACTGGCATCATCAGGTTCATAGGTAGGACCATCTGAGCCTGCTATGGATCGAACACTACCAGAGTCCACAGCAAAGGAAGAGGCTGCAAGCAAGTTAAATTATTTAATAGTGGTATTAGTTTTGCAGGTTTACAATTCCTCAAGTAGGCATATGCTTAAAATTGCAAAAGCAGAAGCCTTACACTGTGGAGAACCAAGAAAGCATGGTGTATCACGCTGAAGGCACGTCCACCCCGTAGGTAAGACACTGCAAATGTAACAGAGTGACATTTTGAACCCCAAAATACAAGCTGAGAGAGCTTAGTAACTATCTCTTCAGGTCTTGAGGAGATATTATTAAAATTTGGATGAACGAACCTGTTGCTGGAACTATCCACGGTGAAATTGTTACTCACCAGATTCCTAAGAGGATGAATAATAAGCAACAAATTAGAAGGCATTGCTCATAATTCAAGCATATTTACGGCTTCTTTGCTATAGCGTAAATAAGACAGCTTTAGTGAGGCTTAAATAACTGGCTTGATTAGTGCCAGGCAGTAAGATTAATGTCTAACTTCACAAACACAACTTTATAAATGCTTAAGACAGATGCACCGAAACAGACTTTCATATTTATCAATATGATTCTTGCTTATTTCTTGTGTACATTATAAGGCTAATAAGCCTTAGTTGGGCTGGATTTGGTTCAGCCAGTAATGGGAGTTTCAGAACTTGGAACTTACAACTGTGAATTTTTAGCCCAAGAAGGAACGCTTCCTGATAGCTGATTGTAAGAAAAATCTCTACATAATAAGAATATGAAAGCACCATTAGAAATTAAATAAAAACCTCCTGATTTTATTGTGTAATACTGTAAGTAAAACCGGACAACATTCCATACAAATTTTTAAGTGAAGATCCAATTGAGCTTGGAAGGCTTCCTGAAAGGCTATTGTTCCCAAGAAATCTAGTCACAACAAAATTTACAAAGATTAGCGAGAAGAATGATAAAAGTTTTCCTTCCACAGAAATACACTTTGCAAGTCAAGAGAGTCCATACAAGAAGCGGAGTGAGGTCAGGTTAAACAAAGTTTGTGGTACTTGGCCTGTGATATTGTTGAAACTCAAATCCCTGTAAAAAAGCAAGACAGGAAAGACGTCATACACCAATATATACAATCTATAGCAATGCATTTAAGTATCTTGCACAAAAGGCACTTGGCTGCCGAAATAAAATGCTTACAATAAACTTAAACTCGCGAAGTTCGAAAAGTCTATTGATACAAGCCTATCAGATATCCTACAATTCCTCAAAACCCTGCAAAAGAACATAATACAAGTTTTAGGATAACAACTCGGTGAATTTCAACAAACTGGAACTGTAATTTGAGCCAATAACTGAATAACAAGTTATGCATACAGGGTGGTCAAAGATGTCATATTAGTGAGGAATGCCAATGAAGAACTTCCATTTACTATATCACCAATTCGTCTGCACAACAGAAGTATAGTATTAAATTTTTTCTGCTGCAACCTTGACATTTAAAATGACACTTAGCTCCTATCACTGGAGATAGGCACTTACAAGTTTGTCATTTGGCCAAGATTGGAAAGAGTAGCTGGAAGCGGACCTTGAAAAGAATTGCCTTGAAACCTCCTACAATTCCATAGCTCAAGTTAGTCATTCAAAGAATCACCTTCTTGACGGATGCAACAACTTAGTAGTGAAAGAGGAGAGAGATCTATCCTTCTGAAACCAAAAGAAAGTGAATTTATGCAGCTAGAAGTACAACTTATTATAGAAGAAAATACAGGGTATTTCTAGTGATTCAGTTCTTACTGATACTATCACTCCATCTGAAACTAGCATCCATAAGTTTGGATAGTGGGGGAAGGAAGATGCAATGTTTCGTAAGATGCCACATGCGGACATCAGCGTGGTCAATAAAGGCTCTAGGACCTAAAATGCTATCTCTAGGACAATAACAGTTATTTATTTTAAATGAATCTCCCACTTCCACACCAACTTATGTCTTGCACAATCTAAAGCTTAGCTTGTATATAACTATAGCAAGCTGCACAGATATTCTTTCAAAGATCCTTGCAAAAAATATTCTTTGAAATGTGTAAACAACATATCCCATTTAATTTTTTTAAAGAATTACTATGACTGAGATCAGTAGCAATCTTACAGATTTGTTAAATTAGTCCAGCTCCCAATATAATCAGGTATTAGCCCAGTAAAATCGTTATCTGACGCCCACCTAAAGATAGAGAAGAAAAGTACATAAGATTGAATGGTGTGGAACATTATAATGCCAACAACACGTTGAGTATAGACATACAGTGTTTTCATATTCACGAGCCTGGAAAGTGAGGATGGTAGTGGACCAGTAAGGCCACAACTGTCAATGTACCTGTTATTGATTGAGAAGTAGAGAAACAACACAAATTATACATGCAACTGACTAGTCCATGCGAAAAGACAACTGGCTTGGCAGAAGAAAAACTGATTCTCGAGAATTCAGTAAATACATACAGTTGTTCAAGTTTTGGCAGGTTTCCCAGTTCCGAAGGAAGCGAGCCGCTAAAGTTGTTTGAGCTAATGCTCCTGTAAATACACCAAAAACTTGAGGTTAAACATGTATATTGTAAAAAAAGCATGAAGCCTATCAGCATAGTTACCATTGAAAAAGAATTTAACTCTAAATTTGTAGTTACAAAAAATCCTTACAGTGACACAAGATTGGTAAGGTTCCCGAGCTCCTTTGGTACAGGTCCAGATAACGCGTTGATGCCAAGAGACCTTATATGTCCAAAGAGAGAAAGCGTGAGATTAAATGCAAAGAATTCGAAAGTAATACGTGTCCATTTAATGTCATGAAATCATGATTTCGAGTTGTGAATCTCACATGTATTGCATAGCAGTCAACCCCCCGATGAGGGATGATAAAGGTCCTGTTAAGTAATTTTGCGACAAATCACTGAAAGAAAGTGGAATCAGATACAGTTATAAGTGAACTTGGTGTAGGAGACTGGAATATTATGCATAGTTTTGGCAGGTTTCGAGGTCGTACAGATTGGTCAGGGCAGTAAGGTTCCACAGCTCTTCCGGTATCGGTCCGACGGCGTCCATGGCGTATATTTTCCTGCATGACAAGTGTCTCGTCGTCAGATGTGTCACTCCGGCGAACACCCTGTGGGCGCGGAGGGGAGAGCGGGGACACTGGCGGCACTTACAGCCTGGTGATGCGGCAGACGGAGGTGTTGCCGGTGGCGGTGCAGAGCTCGCACTTGATGGCCGGGTTGAAGGGCGGGTTGTTGTCGATGTTGGTGTTGTCGGTTGCGGCGCCGGTGCAGGGGTCGCCGCTGATGTTCCATGTGGACAACGCTTTCTGGCCGAGCTTGGCGAACACCGCGTTCAGTGCCGCCGCTGCGAGACAAAAGAGACGGGTAAAAAAAAAAACGCCCAATCAACCGTCGGATGCGGATCCAACGGGCGAAAAGCACTAGAAGAGAAAAACCGCGACATGGTTTCTGACTTTTCTGCCAGGGAGCAAAAGTCAATCCTGTGTTTGTTGGAAGGAAAATGCTTTGGACCCGTCGGATGCCGCGTCGTCGGATGGTTTCCATCGCGGCCATGCGCGTGACACGCCCCCACCCACGTCGTGCAGCTGCAGCAAGGGGGCGGCGGCGCCAAGGCGGTCATCCATGCGACATCAAGAAGGTCGAGCTGCAACTCCCGGCACCAGCGCTGCAAAGGTCGGTCCTTGGTGCTGCAACCCCTAGTCGCGGGAGCTGCGAAGGTCGGCCGCCGGACGGTCGGAGCTGCAAAGGCCTGCCACGGTACTACAACCCCCGTCTCTGGAGCTGCAAAAGGACGGCCGCCGGTGCTTCAAAATCCTGGCGACGGTGCTACAACCCCCCATCACAGGTGCTTCAAAAGCCAGACGACGGTGCTGCAACCCCTATCACTTGAGCTGCAAAGACCGGCCGCAGGTGCTGCAAGCCCGCCGTCGAGCGCTACCGCGGTGTTGCAAGCCGCCGATGTGCTACAAGCCCGCCGTCGAGCGCGGTGGCGGTGCTGCAACCCCTAGTCGCGGGAGCTGCGAAGGTCGGCCGCCGGACGGCTGGAGCTGCAAAGGCCTGCCACGGTACTGCAACCCCCGTCTTCGGAGCTGCAAAAGGCCGGCCGTCGGTGCTTCAAAAGCCTAGCGACGGTGCTACAACCCCCCATCACCGAAGCTGCAAAGGCCGGCTGTCGGTGCTGCAACACTCCCGGTCATCGGAGCTGCAAAGGCTGGCCGCATGTGCTTAAAAAGCCGGACGACGGTGCTGCAACCCCCCTCCCCATCACCTGAGCTGCAAAGACCGCCCATCGTCGAGCGCTGCCGTGGCGTTGCAAGCCGTCGACGTCGGCACCGCCGATGTGCTACAAGCCCACCGTCGAGCGCGGTGGCGGTGTTGCAAGCCCATCGACGTCGGCGCTGCCTTAGTGCTGCAAGTCAGCCGTCGGGACGCCACCGGTGGTTCTACAAGGTGCCGATGTTTTGCAAAGCCAGGTGGCGGTGCTGCCAATAGGAGTCAACGCGGCGCGGTCCTTCGTCAGACTTTTCTTCGTGCGCGGTGGTGCTTCGTTGTTTTTCTTTTTCTCTGTTTCTCTGTGCGGGAGAGCCGAGTGTTGCACATGGGTATGGTCCCGGAGACACGTGTCGGGCAGGGGAGTTGGAGGTTCCGGGGAAATATCCTCCGGAGGAAGTGTCCGGCGAGTCTCATGCGAAGTATGGTGCTCCGGCAAGTCTCCGGCAACTCCCCTTCTGTTTTTACTCGAATCATTTTTTGCTTCAATGAAGCAAAAGCGGGAGTTTTTGTTACGACGAAGCAAAGTTTGAATGAGTCTCGGAACTTTCATTCTATTTTTAGTTGAACCTTTTTTTCTTTTTTGCTTCAATGAAGCAAAAGTGAAACTTCTTTTGCTACGACGAAGCAAAGTCGGTGAACAGGTCTTTCCTTTATATATTTCTAGGCGAATCGTTTTTTGCTTCAATGAAGCAAAATCGGGGAGTATTTTATGCGACGAAGCAAAATCTAAATTTTAGCTAAAAATAGACACGAGAAGTCAGAGAAGCCGGAGGCTGGAGAGCTCCTAGACTCCGAAGGATTATCAGCACGTTTGGAAACGTGCGTCGATGCCTCCGATGGAGACATCCGGAACGCGCTGGTTTGTTGGAACGGCAAGATCAGGTTCATACATCATACTTGCTTGCAAAGATGGGGAATTTGGAACGAACCGAGGAGGGAGACGATGGGAATGAACCATGGAATTTTTTTTCAGAAGAAGCATGCACACTAAACAGGGAGCGTATCCTGGGTTTCTTCGGCAACAGTTGATCGAACAACAGAGGTAAACAGAGGCGAATCACTGGGTAATTCACCACGGGCAGCGAAAACCAGCTGGCGATGGTTGATCAACGAACAGCGTGGGGGAAGCGAGCACTTGAGATTCACGAAAGACGAAATCGAGCATGCTCACCGTCGCCGGGATCAGTTCTCGCCGTCTGTTGAGCATGGGCAACCGCCGCAAGAAGCAGAAGCAAGAGCGGCACGCCATGGAGGAGCTGCCTCATATCCCCTCGCTCCCTCACTCAGTCTTCCTGTCTGTCTTGCTCTAGCTTAGCCTAGCTCGGCCTCCTGTGCATTCGGAGAGGGGAGAGGGTTGTGGTGGGGTGAACGATGAGAGCCGGGACAATAAGAAGAAGAAACTTGGGGGAAAGGAACATGAGTATGGTGGGGCTCCCGGAGGCATGCTCACACGACGACGACTACGAATCTACGATGGTCAATGATATTCCTGTTTTAAGGTGGTTCTACAAGATCAAGAATTCCCGCACCCCCAACTCCCGCACCCCCTCCAAACCCTAACCCCGCGCCCCCTCCTCCTCCCGCCGCCGCCGGTGGCGCCGCCGGGCAAAGCCCGCGGGGCGTGGCGGCGGCCTTTCCCCGTTGCCGCGCTGGGGACGGCGGCCATCTTCCCTCTTCGACGCTGCGGCACTCCGGGAGGTGGGCGGCGGGCTTCGCTGCGGCAGGTTGTGGGCGGCGGCCATCCGCGCTGCGGCCCGTCGGCTTCGCTGCGCTGCGGCCTCCCCGCCTCCCGTCGGTTTCGCTGCGGCACGCCGGTGGTGGCTCGTGATGGGCGGCGGCCAGGTTCTTTGATCTGTGCCGCTGCATCCCCCCGCCTATCGCCAGGGCGTGGAGATGATCTTGGGCTTCTCCCGCGGCGCGAGGGCGCCCAGGGCAGCAGCCCTGGGTTCGACGGCGGAGGCGGCCCTCTTCTTCGCCGGAGGTGGTCGGCTGGTTGCTGGGGTGGCGGATCACATGATCCGTCGACTTCGGCGATGAAGATCTAGTCGACGACGAGCCAGCGGTGAAGGGGCCACCGGTGAAAACCGCGCCTTGACTTCTTCTTGGCGTATGATGGCGGCGGCTATTGGCGTCGTTCCCTTGCGAAGGCATCATCTTTGCTGGCCTTTCCGCATGCTCTCGCCGAGTTGGGGATTCGCGGCTGTCGGTGAAAACCATGCCTCGATTGGCGGGCGATGGCAGCGTTAAGCGTCGCTTCCTTCTTGAAGGCATCATCATCGCAGTTTGCGGCTACTCACTCGTGCTGCTCCGGGGGAAACCCTAGATCCAGCCAGGATCGGACGATGACGGCACTCCTTGCGTCGTTCTACCTCTTGGGGCATCGTTTTTGGAGCAGTGGCTGGATGGAGGTGGATCTTGGTGGTGTGGTGTTCATCTGCCACGTTGTCGTCGATGATTCTCAGCGGTGTGGAGCTGCGGGGTGTCGAAGACGGGCGAGGATTGCTGGACGCGTGCAGGATGGTGGAGCTGTCTGGCGTCATGGTGACATCGACGGCAGGCCTGGCACGGTCAATGCGTTGATCTCACTTGGAGATGGGTTCGAGATAGATGGTGGTTGCGAACTCTGCGACGTGTGCAATGGCACACCCTCAGGGTTTTGCTTTATTGGATGATGTGCGTTGGTCTACCGTCAGGGAGTATGGCCTTGTTCTTGGCCCCCCCTTCATCGTAGGTATAGCGAGTTATCGCTAGGTAGGAGGCTTCAAGTTGATCTTTGTATTCTCCTTGTAAGGCTTTGCGAATAATTTAATAAAAGAAAGTTGTGTGCATCCTTTGGATGCAGAGGCTGGGGCGATGCTCCTTGATGGAAAAAAGGTGGTTCTACTGATAGATAATATATAATACTGCATTTCAGATCATCATTTCTTCCTGAAAGTTAAGTTGGTCAGATATAATATAACAAGTGTTGTTATTTAGATCATCATCAAGATGTCGGTCACTTGAAAGTCAAGTTTTATTTTACCTTAAATGCAACTGGTGCTCCGACTGGTTAGAAAGGGCAGCTTAGTGCTTACTATATTAATATGCTAGGATACATTCCCTGACTATAAGTGCATACCTGAATGTTTGAAGCCTTTTCATGAAATAGTAAATTTGCTGCAAAGATGCTAAATATGGACTGCTAGACGATTTGTAGTGTGTGGTGATTTAATGATAGTGGTTGAAAGTGTGTTTGTGCAAGGCGTGTTCGTTGTCATGTGTATGTGGAGTGGTTGAATGGGAGCCTAGTTATAAGTCTAGAGAGTTGTAGCTAGTCTTCTTATCGCTGATAAATGAACTAAACTGTCATCATCTTATCAGGTTTATTGTGACTCGCATGATGCAGCGTTGCGGCAGCGAGGAGGACCAAGCGGGAAGTAGACCGTCAGCCTTCGAGTTGCATATCATCCTTGGCATCGAGAAGATGACACCCAATCCGTCTCTGCACCAAAGGTATTACATTGCTCTTATGGTGGCTAGGTTTTGACATGTCTACGATTTCCGGTGGGCTTTTTATTGTTCACCACAATGTTTTGAGAAGGTTGCAGATTTCAAACTAAGAGCGTAGTCAGCGAATCGATGTAATGAGGTTTTACTGATTCTGCAAACATACCTGCCATCTTCAGTTTCTAGGTGGCTGCCAATGAGTGAAATTGGTGCATCCTAATGTCAATACAAGGATATGTTGGCCATATACAGACGATGCAGCTAAGTGGAAGTCCAAATAAACTGATATTATCTCCCAAACAAAAGATACAACACAGAAACTGGGTGCTAGATGAAAACCAGAATACTGTAACTTCGCTACTGTAGTAGTATGTAAGAGTGTATGCATATCTAATGAAAAAGCAAAAGCTACCTTTCTGTAATACCAAATTTGATCAAAATAAGATAAAATACAAGCGACATATTTTCCTTCATACGTCGGGACACAGATAATTTGATTGCCTGCCTGGTTGTTTAGTTTGATTGCAAAACTCCTCTTGGCGCCAAGGACAGTTCACCACTCAAGGACTGTATGTCCAGCTAAACCTGCCTGTATTTTTAAACATAGTTTGATATGAGTAAAGAAAGATTATCTATTTATTTATACATCTGCCATCTCAATTCTTACAGTTGGGTCTGACCTGAAATAATGGAAGAAGGATCGCATTCATGCTTAGGCTCCTATTTTGTTTGATCACTTTCTACCAAATATTTTTAGAAGTGGTTCATGTTCCCATATGTGATAGTGTCATTTGGTACCATTTTCATGATCTCATAACTGGTAGATTTCTGCTGAAGCTTTTCAATTGAATGGCAACTGTGCATGTGTAGATACATCAATGAAATAGAAATAAGAGTATTTAAGTAGTGCACAGGTGGCTCTGATATTGGGACTTGGCAGCATGTTAAATAGTCTATCCGGTGGATTATGTTCCCATATTACTATTACTTTATCTCTGTGTGCACACGACTTAAGTTGCATAAGTGTCATGGAGATGTATGCACTAAAGAGCAGCTATATGTTTTTTATTCTTTTGGATGGTAGCCATAATTGACATCCTATTCTTTTGGATTAGAATTGTACATGCATTTCATAGTATAATCTGATAACTAAAAAATGTTTAGGTGGTACATATAGTCCGATTGAAACTAAGTGCCTAAGAGTGGATTAGGACATTGATATGATGTTTGCGTAGAATCCTAGACACAGTGGTCTGTTGTTTCCTCTTAAATTCTTCAACTATATAAAAAAATCAAAGAAACAAACTTACCCAGTCAGCTAACAGTGTTATTGTTGTATTATTTTTTCCGCTAACTAAAGTCTCCATGTAGAGTTAATTTTCGTCTCACTTATGTAGGTTATCATTTGTCCAGCATGAATTAGTTGGAACAGTATGGAGCCTGCGGGCTCATACCATGGGACTTTTATGGTAAGTTCCACATGAGGTATGTAATTATTTTGATTTTATATTGTACAGATTAATGAACCGCTTCCCCTTGTTTATTAGAAAAGCAGCAAGGTTTGTTCTACTTGTACAGGCGTGTAGTGTATACCTTCTCCTAAATGAGAAGACATCAAGAATTCCAGCACTATCAGCTTACCATTTGTTGGCTTAATCCATTGTTTGCGATGTTGATTAGTGTGATGGATGCCGATACTAAAATGTTTGATCTTTCTTTACAAATATAGTTTACAAATATTCGTTAGTTTCAGATAGAGTGATACTATCAGTAAGAATTGTTACACTATCAGTAAGCATTCGTTAGTTGTACTTCTAGCTGCATAGATTAATTTTCGCCTGCTATTCAAAATGAGTATATGATCAGTCCATGTATATGATAGTCAGGATGGTAGTTAGCTATAATTGTGTTTGCAGTGGCACAATACAAGATTAAGCTAGCTCTCACTTTTTTTTCTTCTCTCGAACACATGCCAAAGCATGCGTCATTATATATTAGAAGAAGAGCTAGCTCTCACATATTCTTATGCCTTTAGTAGCATATTGTGAATTTCATGTAGGTTCAGAGTTCAGGAGATATGATGTACGCAAAAGATATTTATTTGTTGGTTAATCACTGAATTGTAGAACTTTGTTGTGCACGGCAGGGTCAGTTGGATATTCGCCAACAAGTTGTCACACAGATGCAATGAAACTACAATCAAATCTGCTCATGCTGGTCTGCGTCAATGGATCTGACATTCTATGCTACTTTTCATTCCATTTCTTGCATTTCCATTAGCAGTAGGAAAAATGACCAGATATAAAAAGGCAATTGACAAGGCTCTGTCAACAAATAGATAAAACATCTGAACTTTTCTTGTTGTATGTTTTGTTTTTAGGTCACAGCCTTCCCCTGTGTTGCTCTGGTAAAGGAAATAGAAGACGACCCTGCATATACAACCGCCTCTTTAGGTGGTTCTATATTGATATTTTTCGTATTTTCTCCCCTGAAAGTACCATCTTTTGTGAATTTTGGTTCAAAATACCAACACCTCCAAAGCTTTGTCTGCTTCCACAAATGTGTACATGGTTCAGCACATGTAGTTTCAGCACATGGATTTTTTTTCCAAAATCCACGAATGAGAGTATACTGATATTTTTTACACCCTACACTGAATCTTCCTAGCATTTCACAAGCATTTCCTACTCTACGTTTAAAAGTGAGAGCATGAATGGAAGTATAGTATGTGGAGAAATTTTAGGTAGGCATGCCCTAGGTTGTAGTTTGATGACTTGTCCAGTAATAACTCACCAAAAATGGGTAGTTTGAAATAATTGTGGGGTTGCATGGTCTTAACATTGTGTATTGTCAAGTCACAGACTATGTGGCCAATGGTTGACTCTATCACAAATACTTCTTATAGATGCTTCCACTCATATGATCTGCATACTTGTGATATTTTTTTTATAGTTCCATAGTTTTTTTTTCCAAAATCCATTGAACTGGTATTATAAAGTAGGTTATCTCACCAACCTTTCCTATTTATAGTTTGATATTGTTATCTAAGTTTAATGCTGATTTCTAAATCGTCTTTCCCTGCATCAGATCGCTAGCTTCTGAAGTTCAAAGTAATAACTAGGTTTTAATTTATGTCCACATTGTGCCTATGCATAGAAGTGGGTTATATCACCTACCGTTGAGAAAGAGCAAGAAGACATGTTTGCTTGAATTGATCACTTATTAGAAGATGAATGACTATCCCTGTATGAATCAATGCCTCGTACTAAGTCAGCTACTTATGTCGGTTATCGATCCCTGATTTGATGCAGCAAGAGTGAAAGCCTATGGAATTTAAGATTATTTTGGAGGATCATTTGGAGTTTGTGCCACAACATATAGTGCGACGGGTAGGGGAGGGGGACGGACTTCTCATCGGCGGCGAGGAGGCAGCGGAACACTGACGGTCAAAGTGAAGCTCTAGAGTGTGGACTAGGGAGCATTAATGTGCGTGCGTGTGTGTTTTTGGTGTTTATTGGTAGTTTTCTCGAGAATCTGTTAGGATATGGTGCGATCAATATGGAAAGTTCTCTATGATTTTTTGGATTTATATTAAATTGTCTAAATAAGATCTTCATTTTTATGTGTATGTTCCATAACAATTAAATTGTTATCCCAAGAATATAATTCTAAATGATATTCTTATTTTCCATCTCAGATAATTCTTATTCGTTACACATCTAAATGAGTATCAGATTATATATTTTCCAAAAAGTTGTGGGTTTGTGATGGAGCCTTCGCTATCCGTGCTTCACTTCGCATGACAGTTTCACCTCTTTGAAGCATAAATTCGCCTACTACTTCTTTCTGTGTCATGGCATGAAGCATGTGTCGTAAAAAAAACAATGACACATGTCAACGATATGATGTTTGTATTTTAACTATTTCTGGTTTGTTTATATGTGTTGTCGCCCCGTAGCAACGCACATGTATTTGTAGTCAATGTTAAATATATCCTCCCCAAAACCGACTTAAAAAACATATGGGCTAAAGTGAAAAATGTGAACGTGTCATCTAGCCAGGTGCAGCCAACCTAGTACAAGGTCAAGACCCAACTTGATTTTTCATTCCCACAACCATAAAACTGGTCATAGTGGTAAGTATCATGTAGTAGTATCATGCATGATACTACTACATGATATTATCTCTATAGTGGGTACTATCATGGAGTAGTATCATAGTCATGTTATATTTATTATTTTTTAGAATCTCAATGCAAATTTGTGTACAAGATTAGTTTAGTATTAATGTTTCTCGTTGTTTGCGTTATGATACGGTATCTACCTATGTTACTCCGTAGTCTAATCTTATCTCTCTTCCTTAATTAGTTGCAACATCAGCATTTTTTGTGAGACCAATGTTTTTTTCGATAAAGGATGCTTTATTACTTTTGGGAAAGCAATTACATCCAGCCTCTGCATAACCAGGATGCACACAGCCGTTCAAAAAGTCTGTAATCAAAAAAATAAAAAGATATAAAAAACTAGGCGAAATACATATCGGAATGATGAATCCTAAATCGCCTAAGGTGTGGGTGGTGCTGCAATCCGTAGACTATGCTGCCACCCATGTAGGAAAAAGTATCCCTCGCCGTAGCCTCCAACCGTGTACAGACCTCCGTAAATAGGTCTCGGTTCTCCATCCGCTGAAGAGGTAACCACAAACGGAGAATACCTGTACATCTGTAGATGACCTGCAACAAAGAACAATTTTTATCGTTAAAAATTTTGTCATTTCTACTTAGCCAGAGTGCCCAGATAACTGCTAGCGTCCCCACCCTAAGAAGCAACTTAAACCTTGAATCGATACCGTGGAGCCAGTTGCCAAAGACATTGGCTACACTAGTCGCGGGATACAGGGTAGATGCGACTTGGATGACTGACCAAATAGATCTCGCAAAATGGCACTGGAAAAAAGGTGTTTAATAGTTTCGTCTTGTTGACAAAAAACACACCTAGCACTTCCATGCCAATTCCGCTTGACAAGATTATCTTTGGTAAGAATAACTCCGCGACGAAGATACCATCCGAATTTTTTTATTTTTAATGGTATTTTCATCTTCCAGATTTTCTTATTATTATCAACCGGTATATCAGAATGAAGAATCGCATTGTATAAAGATTTGACTGAGAAAGTGCCATCTACATGAAGATTCCATCTAAATTCATCCGGTTCGGTTGATAATTGAATATCTCCCAACCGTTGAATTAAATCATTCCATGCCAAAAGCCTTTGTCCAAGTAAAACCCGTCTGAACGTCACATTCGGAGGTGAGGTAGCCATTACTGTGGCAATTGTATCACCTTTGCGACGAACAATACTATACAAGGCAGGATACTGCTCTCTCAAGGAAGCATTGTCTAACCAAACATCTTCCCAGAAGCGTATCTGTTCTCCATTCTTAATAGAGAAAGTACCATGGCGGAAGAAAACATTCTTAGTCGCCATGAGACCAGCCCAGAAGTGGGAATCCCCAGGTTTCCAAACCACTTGGGATAGCGCCTTCGAGCCAATATACTTTCTAACAAGAATAGTTTGCCAAATCTCATCCTCAGTAAGAAGCTTAAAAAACCATTTACCTAGCAGAGCTGAGTTCTTGACCTCTAGGTCATGAACTCCCAGTCCGCCTTGATCTTTGGGACTATAGACTACACTCCATTTAACCAGTCGATATTTCTTTTTCTCGCTGTCCCCTTGCCAAAAGAATCTGGATCGATAATAATCAAGTTTATGCAGAATTCCTTTTGGCAGCAGGAAGAATGATAACATATACAGTACCATATTTGTCAGTACTGAATTAATGAGAACCAATCTCCCTCCGAGGGACAGCAATTTACCCTTCCAACTACTAAGGCGTTTTTGTAATCTTTCTTCCACAATTTTCCATTCAGCAATTGTAAGTCTCCGATAATGAATCGGAATACCCAAATAGCGAATAGGAAATTGGCCTTGCCCACAACCAAACAACTCTGTATATAGAGTCATATCGTTTTGGGCATCACCGAAACAGAACAATTCACTTTTATGGAAATTGATTTTCAATCCCGACAACTGCTCAAAAGCTGCCAAAATTAATTTGAGGTTACGAGCTTTTTCGAGATCATGATCCATAAAAAGAATTGTATCGTCGGCATATTGAAGGATAGATAAACCCCCATCAACCAAATGTGGGATCACACCTTCAATCTGGCCATCAGACTTAGCCCGCTCTATGAGTATTGCCAACATATCCGCTACGATGTTAAACAACATCGGTGATAACGGATCCCCTTAGCGTAACCCTTTTCGTGTTTGGAAATAGTGGCCGGTGTCATCATTAACCCGGATAGCCACACTACCTCCATACACAAAATCGTATATTAGAGCGCGCCACTCTGGAGAAAAACCTTTCATCCTAAGTGTCTGCTGTAGAAAAGACCACTTGACCTTGTCATACGCCTTTTCGAAATCTAATTTTAAAATAACCCCATTTAATTTCTTAGAATGCATCTCATGTACCGTCTCGTGCAACACTGCCACTCCATCAAGGATATTCCTTCCTTGCATAAAAGCGGTCTGTGATGGTTGAACGACATGATCCGCAACCGTATTAAGTCTAATGGTGGCCACTTTCGTGAAAATCTTGAAACTGACGTTTAATAGGCAGATAGGTCTATATTGCTGAATCCTTTCTGCCTCATTAACCTTCGGTAACAAAATTACTTCACCAAAATTTAGACGAAATAATTCTAGTTGTCCTGTGTGAAGATCACTGAACAAATCTAGAAGGTCCGATTTAATAGTATCCCAAAAAGTTTGGTAAAACTCCGCTGGAAAACCATCTGGACCCGGTGCTTTATTACATTCCATTTGGAAGATCGCCTCTGAACCTCATCCTCAGAATAAGGTGCGGTTAGTAGGCCATTTTCTTCCATAGAAACTTGGGGTATGTCATCCGTTAAGTCCTCGTTAAGAGAAAAAGAGCTTTCCTCCGGAGGACCGAACAGGTCTTTATAATAATTAGTAATGTAAGATTTGAGTTGCTCGTGGCCTTCAATCACCCCTTCATCTTGGATAAGAGAGTGAATACGCTTTTTCCGATGTCTGCCATTGGCTAATCCATGAAAATATCGCGTATTCGAATCACCTTCCAAAATGAATTGGGCTTTGGATCTTTGATACCATTTGAGTTCCTCTTCGCGAAGAAGACTCGACATTTATGCATTGGATTGGTTCTTAAGATCAATCTCTTGCGTGGACAGCGGTCTCACTTCCGCTATGGCCTCAAGATCATCAATCTCTTTAGACAAGCGAGCCTTCTCTTTTTTCAGAATACCAGCCATATGAGCAGCCCAACCAGAGAGATGTTTGCGCATAGCACGCATCTTATTATTCCATCTCAATATTGGAGAGCCACCTCGAACTGGTCTTTCCCAAACCGTCTTAACCATCTCATGAAAAACGTCACGATGTAACCAGCCAAGTTCAAATTTGAACGGCCGCTTACAAACAGATCGAGGATTCCCAGTGGTTAACAGGATAGGAGCATGGTCAGACAGTTTTTCAATACGTTCTAGTGCGCGGACGGACACCATAGGATATTTGTGTTCCCATCGGTATCCATCAACACGCGATCTAGTTTCTCGTATGTGGGTTCAGGTAAACTGTTGGCCCAAGTAAACTGTCGACCGGACATGAAAACCTCTCTTAAGTCTAAGCTATCAATGACAGCATTAAACAAGAATGGCCAATGTCCATCGAAAATGCCTTTGCTTTTCTCATGAGGGAATCTCAGCAAATTAAAATCCCCTCCGATTAAAATCGGGTGCGGATTATCTTTTGCAAGATTTACCAACTCACGTAAAAAGTCAGCCTTAAAGGCATCTTGGGCAGCACCATACACAGCGACCAGACTCCAGATGAAACCATCTGCTTTGTTCTGAATATCGAGTTTAATATGATACTCTGCTTTGTGAGACCAATGTGCATGATACTAGCTATGATACTAGTACTATGGCTAAGTGGAGCAACTAGATTAAGGGCCACTTGATTAGCTACTTGTTTCACCACGTGTGGCTCCGGTTATAAAATGAGTATAGCGTCGGATGTTGGATTGGAATGGGATGGCATGCAGCCGCCACGCATGCTACCCGACGACGCGCCCGTTCCGAACGTGACGGGGTTAGTAAGGAAGGTTGCCAAGCTGGACCGACGTACAGCTTTGACAATTCGCCTAGCGCGCCGCAGAAGGAGAAGCTTATTTTTCTTATCGACTTATAGATCCTCGTTGCGAAATTGTTTTCCCTGCGCGGTCCGTGTGGTTGGACGAGTTCTTCGTTAGACATGGAAAGAAACTTGGTTGACTTGTTCTCGCGGTTAGCTGAGACAGACACGTGCTGCCATGACATGCATGGAAGGATGCAAGACTGCCGACATTTCAGACGTATATCCGTACGCTTGAAAGAACGGTTTTGAGAAACTGGTACGGACGGACTGTTTCAGGTTTGACCACCCACAAAAATAAGCAACGACCAGACTATAGATATTTATTGCAGATTTAGACAAAATGTAAATTAAAATATGTGTAGTTTCATTAAGAGAAACATTTTATATCGGCCCCGCTCGCGTTGCAACAGGCAAGCGCCCCGTCGTTGCCCAATAGCAAGCCTCTCGTCAAGCAGGCGCTCCGATCCGCGCCGCCGCGTTGGGCTTCTCCTACTTCCTGGCCTAAAGGCAAACCACGGTAGACCGCTGCATTGCCCCCTGCTGCTTCCCTACTCTATCACTTCCTGCTCCGTGGAGGTCTAGCTCAAGCTCGTCAATGGCTATGGCCGGGGAAGCTTTCAAATAGGTTTTCTAGTGTTTCCAAGTCCTAAAAGTTGAGGAAGCGGCGAGAATGGAACCGGAGGTAAACTTCTGTTGTGATACTCAATGCTCTATGGATAAATCACCACAATGGCAGATATGTTGTAGATATTGGGAAGGTTCGGGTAAAAGGGATATATCATTTTGGTTTAAGTGGAGAAGGTTGGCACTACAAGTTGATTTACTAAAAGCTGAAGGGGAATGCAAACTATGGTAGAGCTATCTTTTAGACATCAACGACGAAAACTACAACCGATTTTAGAGCCCGGACTAGCCGACGCTGAGCGCTCGCCATTCATTAAACCCATGACAAGTATTTAGCGCGTTGCAGAACGAAAAGATCAGCCTCACTTATTTCTTTTTAGATTTATCCTAGCTCGTTGATTTTTTTTTGCGTGTGTGTGCCTGTCTTGGATGATTTCTTGTTTAGACATGAATGATCTTATTTGACTTCTTTTTGTGGTTAATAATTGAGATAGACGGGTGTTGGCATGACATGGTTGGCGCCTTGCCACCTTGACATATGTGACATTTCATAGGAATCAGCACGCGTGAAAGAACGGCTTAGAGAAACTCATGCCAATGGCCTGTTTTAGGTTTTACCAACGGCCAGAGGATGCGCGTCATGGAGGCGTGGACCTAGCTCGAGTTCACCCACGGTTACTCGTTTTAGTTAAGAGAATATCTTTTAAAGGTTACTAGACCATGAAGGCACGTTGCGCCCATCCATCTTCGAGAAAAAATGTTTAAAAAACTGGAAAATGGAGCTATTGTGTAGAACTTAATTTTTAATTACAATGCAATAATACATTGTATAAATTCAGATCTAATCAGGCAATAATGATTATATCCTCCACAAGTTGTGGAAAAAGAAACTGAGGCGGACCATCTATCCAGCAGCTATGATCACTATCAGCTAAAGATTTTGCTATTACATCAGCGGCTTTATTCGACTCCCTTAGGCAATGAGCTAAGCGTGTCGAAGCAAATCCTGACATGATTGTTCAGCACTCATCTAAGAAAAGCATGCCCACTATCCTGTGAAGATCCGGCTCCTGAAAAGCCTCGACCACCTCCAAAGCATCTATCTCTACATAAAGATGGTTGACCGTCTCGGATGGCTTGAGCGTCTGCCGTCGCCACATCGATAACACCCTCAATCGGAATCCGGCAGGCCGCCAAGAACTGCCCTGTAGAGTCACGAATAATACACCCAGTTGTCGCCCTCCTTGTATCCAGATTTACTGCTGCATCAGTATTCAACTTGATGAAACCAGACGGGGGTTTAATCCATCCATGTTTCAGATTCCCGCTCCTGTTTATTTTTGCCTTTGCGTAGTTTGCAACCATTGCTTTAATAGATAGTGCAGTCCGCTTGCCGATGGTAAATTACCCCCATGTTTTTTCTCCCTCCTTCTCCCCCAGATAAACCAACCTGTTGTTGCTGTAATTTCGTGTAGTGGTAGTCCACCCAGATGTGGTACCCGTACTCCCTCTACCTTCGATGTGAGCAAATGTTCCAGCACTGTGCATCCTGATCTATCCACCTGACACGCTTCATGAATAAATCCATTCAGTCCCAATGCATGCCACACCTCTGCTGCTCTTGCACACTGAAACATCATATGGTTTACATCTTCTGCACCACTTTCACACAACGGACATTGCCCACTTCTCTCAATGTGTCTATTTGCTAGTGTACACATACATGGGATGATACCATGCAATGCTCGCCACGTGAAAATCTTCACCTTGGCCAGTACCGCTAGCTTCCATACTTTCTCCCACACGGGATTTATCCTGTTGAGCTGCTTTGTTGATCACGTCTTCTGGCTCCGCTGTCATACTGATGTTGCCACTCTAAATGGTAAGCCGACTTTACTGAAAAAATGTTGCTTCTGTTAAAATGCCAAGCAACTGTATCCTCTGTGTCCCATGGCGACAATGGAAACAACAGTATTCTTTGGACATCAGTGAGGTAGAAATTCTCCTCTAGGAGCTGAGCATCCCAACTACCCATATATGGGTTTATCAGCTCCTCCACGTTACTAAGCATCACTCTCCCCTTTGGTGTAAACACCTTTCTCGTTGGGCTATTAGGAAGCCATGGATCAGATCATACGTCAATATTTGCGCCATTCCCCACTCGCCAAATGTGTCCCCTTTTGAAGGTTTCCATTCCCGCCATTAGGCTCTGCCAGGTGAAGGATGCACCCTTCTTAGGTTTTTCTTGGAGAATATCACCTGATGGGTAGTATTTTGCACTCAACACCTGAGAACATAAAGAGTTGGGATCCGTGGTCAGTCTCCATATCTGCTTGGCAAGCATTGCGAGATTAAAGGAATGCATATCCCTAAAACTCATGCCTCCCTCTTTCTTCTTGGTACACATTTTCCACCAAGAGTACCAATGCATACTTTTCTTCCCATCCTTCTCTCCCCACTAGTACCTAGCGATTGCAGCCGATATAGCTTTGATAATCCCTTTCGGGATTTTAAACACTGACATAGCATAGGCGGGTATTGCTTGTGCTATAGCCTTTAGCAAGATCTCTTTCCCTCCCATAGACAAAATTTTCTCATTCCATCCATTGATGTTTTAGAAATATGATCCACCAAATGTTAGAAACAATCGGATCTCTCAATCCCCACATGGGAACGGAGCCCCAAGTACTTTTCCGTTAATGCTTCAGAATCAATGTTTAATGTCATACACACAGCCTCTTTATCCTCTGCCAAAGTATTGGGGCTAAAGAAAATACTTGACTTCGGGTCGCTCACTAGTTGACCAGAACTAGCACAATTTGTATCTAACACCTCTCAAAGAATGGTTGCATTTTTCGTATCAGCCTTCATCAAGATCAGGGAATCTAACACCTCTCGAAGAATGGTCGCATTTTCCGTATCAACATTTATCAAGATCAGGGAATCATCGGCAAAGAGTAAATGAGATACCGACGGTGCCCCCCCGGCACACCCTGACACCTTGTGTAAGCGACCAACATCCTCTTTGTAACACCCCAAAATTTCAAAACAAAGAAAAACACAATTTCCCTTATTCCAAAATTTAGAGCCAACAAAAACTTGCCCTTTTTCAAAATCTTTTCTATTAAGTGAATTAGGGAAGGATTGCTTTTGCCATGATTGTTTGTTTGAAGTGTTGAACATGTTTCTAAACCCTAAATCCTACCCTTTTCAAAATCAAAGAGGAACAAATAAAAAGAAATTTGAAATAAAAGTAAAGTCTTATGTGAGCAAATGGCCATACTTGCAAATATTGGCCTATGTCATATTTACTTTACCTAAATGGTTTTTAACCATTAACAAACTTAACCTAATACTAAATGAAACCAAAAGAATACAATTTGGACCAAGGAGAAAAAGAATAAAAGAAAAAGAATAAAAATAGCATCACATATGAGCCTATGGACACTTTTGCAAATCTTCACCTATGCCATGATTCCTTTGTTTAGAAGGTTTGAAAACATTAATAAACTCAAAATAATAAAATTTTAATCAAAGAAATTCAAAAAAAATCAAAAGAAAAATCAAAATCCACTCACATATGATAATGGTCACTTTGAACATTTATATCAGGGTACCTACTTTGAGCCTCTATATTAAGCAATTTCTAAACTAAACTTTCTCAATTCTTTTCTCCTCATACAAGAACTCATCAAGGTGATCACATTTGGTGTTGACCATCCATACAAATTCTTTTTCAGTTGCTTATTATAAGCATGCCAAGTGGCAACATTGAATCAGATTCTAGATCAACCCCATTTTGAATTTCACCAAACCTTTTTCAAATTTCAAACCAAGGCCATCAAGAGGTGCCAAATATTATTTGGATCACATCCATAAAAGAGTTTGTCAATTTCAAATTTAAAGTTCATGCGGCCATTGTGTCGAGCACCTTGTGTGCACTAATCTACCAACTCCATACAATCTAATATCCGGAGGTTTTAAGCCCAAACCCTCACCTCTCTGACCTTCCTCAGCACCCTCTTGCACCCATTGAACAAAGCCAAGCCTCAGAGACAATGATCATGCATGATCATGGCCAGTACATGACCATGTCATGCCACTCATGCCACTCCCCATGTCAACTCTCCCTCCACTCCTCTCTAGCCTCACCAACCATGTCTAGGAGATGTGCCTCACTCCCACAAACCTGCCTGTACTCGCCATTGGCCAAGAGGATCACTTCAGCGCCTGGAACACGATGTGCCCACGACGCCCAGGCACGCTAGAGCGTGCGTGCACATGCCACTGGACACCCCAGTGCGCGACGTCGCCCCGCCTACCTCGTCCTCCCCTTGACCCCTCTCTTCGCCAATAGCATCGCCACGACGCTAGAAACACGCCAGACACGACCACTCCCTCTCCCCTGCCCTGTCGCCGTCTTCCTCATCGATGTCGTCCGCCACGGTACTACCAGTACACGAGCATGATGCCAACGCCACCGTCCATCTTTTTCTGTGCGATCAAGCGCGTCGTGATCGCCGTGACGTAGAGAAGAGAGCAGCGTCCCCGCCCATGCCTTGGAGCCACTGTACCGCCGTCGCCATGGTTGACCTGCCCGTGCGCCTCGGGACCTCGATGCCGCTATAAATAGAGCGCTCCCCCGTGCTCAAACCTCACACCCTTCGCTTTCTCTCCTCCCACTGACCCTCCTTGAGCATTCCCCAGTCTCAATTTAGCCTGTAGCTCACCAATTCGTCGCCGGAGTGCCGCGGAGCCGCCGCAGACGAAGACGAAGCAAGGAGCCACCCCAAGAGACGCCGCCGATACCAGGAGCTTCGCCGTTGTCGACAACCTCGCCGCATCACCTCGCCGACGATCGCTGGACCTCCGGTGAGCCTCCGACCCCCTAGGCTCGCCGCGGCCAAGGTTTGATCTCGTCGGAGACGACGATGACCCTCGTCCGTAGATTTGCATTCTAATCCAATGGTCCTCGTTAACTCATACCGTTTCGGGTTTTAAGACCCACTGACAGTGGGACCTGCTGTCAGGCGGCCTGCTGCGCGAGACGCACTGCTGGGCCGACCTGCTAACCCCCCCTCTCTGGCCTAATTCGTTTTCCCGCCGAAGCCCATCTATTCAAATTTCGTTAATTCGTTTTAATCCAACTTGAATACTGGTGCTTTGTTCTAATTTAAATAGGAAATTATCTACTGAGCCAAAATTCATGAATTAAATATTGTTGGAAAGCTTATGAAATTATCTAGCCAACTACACTGGTCTCAACCCTAGATTTATTGTAGAACTCATGCAGTAAAAATAACAAGGCAGTACCTTTTCAAACTTCAAACATTTATTAAAAATCAACCATAATTTATTTTGAGTTGATTCCAACTCTCATAATTCACATTTTAAATGCTCTACATGAATATGTAAAAATATGACAGTGGTGTTTACCATGATCATGGGCTAGAGTAAATAATGGCTATGTGACCATTTCTAGTCCATTTAAATCACCTCAATTTATTAATTAAATAGTATGAGAGGTATCCTCTCATTTAAATCATTGTCCCAAGTAATTCAATATGAGGTACTGACCTTAATCTATAGAACCTCATATTTTATTACTTAGTGCTATTAAATTGTTTCCATAGTAGTGTTTAAATTGCATGAGATGTAGTATCTCATTTAAATCATTTTCCCAAATGGTAAATATGAAGTGGTGACTTTGGTCAACATGATCTCATACTTATTATTTGAGGATATTAAATCTTAGTAATATTCAATGAGAGGAAATTATTTCTCAAAGGAAATAAATAGAAACCCTAATACATATTTCAATGAGAGGAAATTATTTTTCTTAACAGGAAACAAAGCCAACCACCATGTTAATAGTGTTGTGATGCTAGATTAGATTGTGTGATCCCTTTGAGTGTTAAGTCTAGTACTTAAGCATTGTTTGGTGATTGTATACCTCGTATCCGTTTATAGACGCTAGTACCGAAGGCTACGAGGAGGAGGAGGTCTTCTACGAAGAAGAAGAAAACTTTGACCACTGTACCAATCAATGCAAGCTATACTCTTGCAAGCTACCCTAATGCAAGCTCGATTTGAGCAAGGCACCATTGCAATATAGTTTGTGTTTAGGGATTTTACTTTCCAAGCCCAAGTTTTTATCTTGCAAAACATTTACTTTGGTTATCAAGGCTTACTTTTATAGTTAACTTTGGTCTAGATATGGAGTATTACAAGAACATCAAAATTAGACTAGAGAGCTACAAGTTAGTTATCACCCCTCATGACTAGTTGCTAGTGCTAAAACTAAAATTGACTACTCTAGATGGGAACATGTGAATCAAATGACTTTGAAAACCTTGGAATGATGAGTTATTATATTGAAAGATTTTGAAGGTGAATATGACTTGAATGACATGGTGATTTTGACAAAAACTGGTGATTGGGTTCGGATGCGATACCATTCCAATTTTAGAGTACCCCCACAATACCTGATTATGGGTAGGGCTTAACTGGAAATTTATGCACTTTAGTATGGGTTCCCTCTAAACAAGTGTCATAGGGGTTATGCCGAGGCTGCCTCCGTGAAAAGTGAAATGACGTGAATAAGAGGTGAATGTCCTACCCAAGCCCTGTGCAGTTCCCAGGATGGCAGATTGCTATTACTGGGAGGCCAAGCTCATGGGGGAGGTGCCTATACTAGGGTATGTAAGTGAAAGGTTAATGGTTGATGATCCGCATACTGAGTATGATTATTCACGGCTATCCCTGACGGATGTAATCAAAAGTTGTGGCACAAGTGTACAACCTCTGCAGAGTGTAAACCTATTCGAATAGCCGTGTCCACGGTCATGTACGATTGGATGGTCATATTGTTCCGTTGTCAGAGGTTTTCGGAAAATGAATAGTGACTTGAAAGGTGAATTTGACTTGATCCCAACAGAGTTGTGGGAATGACACTAATGTTCCCACTTGAGTTTGGTTAGGCAAATAAAGAGGCTTTTACTACTAAGTGCTTATGAAATAAAATTGGCTTTATGCAAATAAACCTAGAGCTTAGAACCCTGATTAGAGCTACCACTACTTACATTAGTATTAGTTTGCGAGTACTTTAAAGTACTCATGGCTGTGTCCCTGGCTATTTAAATGGCCAGACTATGAAGAAGAGCACCAGTATCAGGAAGATGGACAGCAGGACGTCTATGATAACTAGGATCACCTCCTGACGTCAAGCGTTGCCTGTGTAACAGATGGACCGCTACTACGTTTCTTCCGCTATGTGTTTTGTAATTAATCGTTAGATCAACCCTTGTTGTGTAAGACTGGATCATGTGATCCTTTGATGTAAGACTATTATGGTTTGTAATGAATGATGTTCTGTGATATCAATCTATTATGTCTCACAAAAACAATATTCCTGGGATTGCGATGTATGGCATTATAGGCATCTGGAATTAAAAATCCGGGTGTTGACAAGTTGGTATCAGAGCCATTGTTTGACCTTAGGAGGCTCTAGTTAGAATGGACGTCTGAAAAACTTAGCTTCAAAACAAATGAATTGAATATTTATGAAAAACTTATTCTCACTCTTATCCTTGAGATCTTTTCAAAAAGAGAAATCCATGCTCTACTTTTCCTAGTAATTCTACATAAAAGTTTGCACACTTGATCACTTCACTAACATACTAACCTAATTGTTCAGAGATGGAGTATCACTATGAGTCCTATCAGCTTGGCCACGGAGGAGACCTAATGTTCGAGAAGGATTTGGAGCAACTAGTTGAATATTTAGGACGCCCGTATCCCGAGTTCTTTGGAGTGCCACTCAATAATAAGTCGGGAAGACAACCTTAGTGGGAAGTTACTGCAGACCTGAGAGGAAAGCTGGGAGCCCCAATTTGGAAAACCATATGGTTTTCTGTAAGGGGAAACACTTGGAAGGAAGGGATAGCCAAAGCCATGCAAGAAGCACTTGCCCGTCTGTGTGGACAGAATGTGAACAAGATCAAGTACACTCACTTATTTTACTACCCAAGACATGACCCCATGGGAAGACCAATAACCATGCCACCGCACCCGGAGATGAACCACTATGTTGCATACCTGGACTTCATGTTGTACAAGACCCGCAAGGAGTTGGACAACGCACGCGCCTTTCGCCAAGCACACTACCCATGAAGACGAAGAACCTACCATTCCGGATGAAGAGTAGTATCACTAGAGCACTCGCGTATGTGTGAGTTTGTATCTGTCCCCTTGTATCGTAGAACGAAGGAATGGTTCTTAAAACCAACGGTGTGTAAGTTTGTAATGTGTGTTGTTTGGAATGAATGAAAAAGTGTTGTTGGTTTTTACCACCTCAGCACTACTCAAGTTTTGAAACTTTTTAAACTTTAAACCAAACAAACCATAGAAAATTCCCTCTTATCTTATGATCTACCTCAAATATTCAGATGGCCCCTCCAACCCGCAGCACCACCCAAGATGCAATGCTGCAGATGCTACAAATGATGATGGTAGATAGAGAAGTCGAAAGAGCTGAGCGGCAAACCAACCTTGTCGTACTGCAGCAGCTAGCCCAGAACAACCAAGGACATGGACATCATGATCATCTTGGATCCAAGTTGAAGAATTTCTAGAATACTAATCCTCCAATGTTTAGCAAGACTGAAGAGCCCCTAGATGCAGATGACTGGCTCCAAACAATGGAGAACAACCTGGAAGTTGCTGACAAAATACTCCAGGTGATCTGCTCTGCTGAACGTAATACTCCCAAAATACTCCAGGTGGTATCGCTAAACACTGTGATCCGATGTTTGCCAGAACGTCGGCTTCGTCATTACTGAGTCTACTAACATTATTCACCTCACACCCATCGAAAAGCCTCTCTAGTTCATTGTATAACTCTTTGTATGCTATCATGCTATCGTTGACTGCGTCACATTGATTCATTACTTGTTGAGCCACCAGTTGGGAGTCGCCGAATATTTTTAATCGGGTCGCACCACAAGCTTTCGCCATCTTCATCCCATATATCAGCGCTTCGTACCCTGCCTCGTTGTTAGAGGCGTTAGGGAACGTCATCCGTAGTACATACTTCAACTTGTCTCCTTGGGGTGAAACTAGTATCACGCTAGCTCCAGCTCCTTCTAACCTCTTGGACCCATCGAACTTCATAGTCCAGGTTCTCGATAAGTCAGGAGGTCCCGTATTTTGCAGTTCCATCCACTCCGCGATGAAGTCTGGTAGGATCTGTGATTTTATTGCTTTTGTTTTTTCATACGTGATGTCCCGAGGGGAAAGCTCTATTCCCCAAAGGGAGACACGACCCGTAGCTTCCGGGTTATTTAGTATATTTGACAATGGTGCCTCATTGACCACTATTATCGGATGTGCCGGGAAATAGTGTCGCAACTTTCTTGCTGTTGTAAATACTCCGTACGCCAGCTTCTGATAATGCGGGTATCGTTGTTTTGAAGGAGATAAAACTTCACTAATGAAGTATACCGACCTTTGTACTCCATGGAGTTTCCCTTCTTCTTCGCGCTCAACCACAAGTACTGTGCTGACCACCTGAGGTGTGGCCGCGATGTATAGCAGAAGAGGTTCTTTTTCCTTCGGTGCCACCAGTATTGGTGGTGTCGAGATTGTGCGCTTGAGATCCTCAAAAGCTCTATCTGCTTCTTCGTTCCACTCGAACTTTTCTCCCTGCTTAATCAAGGCGTAATACGACAACGCATTTTCTCCTAGTCAGGTGACGAATCTGCTTAAAGCTGCGACTCGTCCAGTTAAATGTTGTATCTCTTTTAACTTTGTTGGCTTCTGCATCGTCACGATGGCCTGAATTTTCTCCGGGTTAGCCTCAATTCCTCTCGCTGACACCAGGAACCCGAGAAGTTCTCCCGCAGGGACGCCGAAAGAGCACTTCGTCGGATTTAGGTTGAGGCAGAACTTGTCGAGGTTGTCGAAGGTTTCCCTGAGATCATCGATCAAAGTTGACCCCTTCTGTGTTGTTATGATGACATCGTCAATGTACACCTGAACGTTCTTGCCAATCTGCATGGCAAGGCACTTTTGCATTATCCGTTGATATGTTGCACCCGCGTTTTTCAACCCGAAGGGCATTGTTCTGTAGCAGAACACGCCATAGGGGGTAATGAAAGCTGTTTTGACTTCATCTTCTTCCTTCAGTCGAATCTGGTTATAACCAGAATATGCATCCAAGAAGGAAAGACGTTCACAACCTGCCGTGGAGTCGATAATTTGATCGATCTTTGGGAGGGGAAAGTGATCCTTTGGACAATGTTTATTGAGACACGTGAAGTCGACGCACATGCGAAGGACCTCTGTGTTTTTCTTCGGGACCAACACTGGGTTTGCTACCCACGTGGCTTCTGTGTGTATTTATTTGATGAACTTAGCTTCTCTGAGTCGATTGATTTCTGACAGCATAGCTTTGAAGTTTGGTTCCGAAAAACGCAGCAAAGGTTGTCTGATTGGCCTGGCCAATGGATCCAAGTTAAGGGGGTGCTCGGCAAGTTCCCTGGGTACTCCTGGCATGTCAGCTGGACACCATGCGAAGATTTCCCAACGCTCATGGAGGAACTCGACGAGCGCGCTTTCCTATGCGAGGTCCATGTTTGTGGCGATAGCTGTCGTCTTCTTGGGATCTGTCGGGTGTATTTGTACTTCCTTCGAATTCTTGGTGGTATCATAGGTTGGTTCCTTGAGAGGCCTCCCGACATCTGGCAACACGTCGTAGTCTGTTGTCAGCTTTGACGCCATATATTCTACCCGCATCCTGAAGGTTTCTGACAATCGATGAAAATCCTTGTCGCACTTATCCGCTAGCGCAAAACTGCCTTTCACTGTAATTGGTCCTTTGGGTCCAGGGAGCCTCCATAACAAGTATGTGTAGTGTGGTACTGCAATGAATCTGGCATATGCGGGTCGTCCCAATAGAGCATGGTACTGTGATGGGAAATCCACGACTTCGAATTCAGCCTTTCTATCCTGTAATTCTCTCGGGTTCCAAACTGAACATCGAGATTGATCTTCCCCAGTCGATAACTTGGCTTATCTTGTGTGATACCATGAAAATGCGTATCCGTTGGTTTTAAGTTCGCCAGGGATATATTCATCTTCCTCAATGTATCTGCGTACATGAGGTTTAAACTGCTGCCTCCATATAAACACTCGCGATACGTCGAATCCTGTGATCACCGCTGGTAAGATTAAAGCTGATTGCCCTGGTCGAGGAACTTGCTGCGGGTGGTCCGCTATGGTGAAGCCAATGTCCTGTCCCGACCAATTCAGATACTCTATTGTTGGTGGAGGCATCTTCTCTGCCATGAAAACTTGTCGCGAAATTACTTTCTGAGCTCTATTAGATGGCCTGGCTTTCTGAATCATCGAGACCGCACCATTGGTGTCGATGTAAGGAGGTGGTTGTGGAGCTGCCGCTATTCGTAGTTGATGCCGATTTTCGTCCGTAATTGCGGGAGGAGGCGGAAGATGAACCTCACTCCTTGGCCCCTGAGGGTATCTGTTTGCTGCCTGTGCGTTGGCATGCCCTGCGAACCTGTTCAACGCCTGAAAAGTTCGACAGTCTTTCTGCAAGTGTCCTGACTGCTTCTTTCCAGTGTTGTCGAGATAAAAGTGCATTTGGCATGGTCCGTTCATCATATCTTCGGGAGATATGTACGGCCTCTAGAACCTTGGACCATTATTTTGCCTATTTGGATGGGAGACGTCCTTGTAGTTGATGTCTACGCACGCTTCTATTCCTGTAGACAGTGTTGGGCCCCCAAGAGCAGAGGTTTGTAGAACAGCAGCAAGTTTCCCTTAAGTGAATCACCCAAGGTTTATCGAACTCAGGGAGGTAGAGGTCGAGAGATATCCCTCTCAAGCAACCCTGCAATTAAGATACAAGAAGTCTCTTGTGTCCCCAACACACCTAATACACTCGTCGGATGTATAGGTGCACTAGTTCGACGAAGAGATAGTGAAATACAAGTAATATGGATGATTATAAGTAGTAATTGCAATCTGAAATAAAAATGGCAGCAAGCGAACATGTAGCAGAACTTGTTGGAAACGGTGTTTCAATGCTTAGAAACAAGGCCTAGGGATCATACTTTCACTAGTGGACACTCTCAACAATGATCACATAATTGAATAAATAAATGCTACTCTCAAACACTCTCTTGTTGGATAACAAACACCATTCATTGTGTAGGGCTGCAAAAGCACACCTCAAGACGGAGTAAACAAGCTCCACAACGTCATAAAGGAATCACACACGATGCGCACACTCGTCACCATCACACCATGGAGAGTGACTCCGGAGTTCATATTAAAGTAACCTCTAGAGTGCATAATAGACAAGAGTAACATCTACATTTTCAACTAGATTACAAAGCTCATGATCACATAAAGATCACACCATGGGAGAGAGAGATGAACCACATAGCTACCGGTAGAGCCCTCAGCCTCGGGGGAGAACTACTCCCTCCTCATCATGGGAGACAGCAACGGCGATGAAGATGGCGATGGAGTCGATGGAGATGGATTCCGGGGGCACTTCCCCGTCCCGGCGGCGTGCCGGAACAGAGACCTCTGTCCCCCGAACTTGGCTTCGCGATGGCGGCGGCTACGTAACTTTTCGTGGAGGAAGACCGATTGATTTAAGGTTTTCGCATCTGGGAGAATATATAGGCGGAAGGGCGGCCTCAGAGGAGCCAGGGGTGGCCTCCGCACACCTGGGCGCGCCAGGAGGGTGGGCCGCGCCGCCCTATGGGGTGGCCCCCTGCTGGCCGTCTCTGACTCTTCTTCGATGTTCTGGAACCCTCCGTGGAAAATAGGGCCGTGGGCTTTTGTTTCGTCCAATTCCGAGAATATTTCATGTGTAGGATTTCTGAAACCAAAAACAGCAGAAAACAGGAACTGGCGCTTCGGCATCTTGTTAATAGGTTAGTACCGGAAAATGCATCAAAATGATATAAAGTATGAATAAATCATGTAGGTATTGTCATAAAACTAGCATGGAACATAAGAAATTATAGATACGTTGGAGACGTATCAGTAGTCACTGCACTGCTCACCGCTGTTTTGATAATCATCGCGATTGTTTCCTCCATTATTTCCTCGAAATCCAGCCGATATTTGGCCGGGAGCATCATAATCTGAGGACTGTCGAGGGAATCGTCGTCTATTTTGAAAGTTTCGACTGCGGTCTTCCTCAGGCGACCTGTGCCGTTTGTTGTGAACAACATCTTCTCCATCCGCCCATCTATTTGCTATTTCCATGAGTGCTGCTATTGTCTTTGGGTTGGTTCTTCCCAAATCCTCGACGAAGTCCCTCCTTCGAATACCGGCAACGAATGCATATATCGCTCTCTCGTCAGATATATTTTCTGCTGAGTTTTTGATGATGTTCCACCTCTGGATATATGTTCTCATTGACTCGTCGTATTTCTGCCTGCAAGCCCTCAATTGCTCCAATGATGCAGGTTTCTTGCACGTGGATCAAAAATTCTTTACAAATATATCCTCGAAACTTTCCCAGCTGTCGATAGATCCAGGAGACAACTTCTTTATCCACGATCGTGCGGCACCACTCAAGTGCACTTGAATGCTCTGCATGGCTGTTGCTCAAGCTCCACCCACTAACTTTACCGTCTCGAGATAATCAATTAGCCAATCCTCAGGATCTTGTGATCCATCGAATTTTTTGTAGTTATCGGGTAGCTTAAACCCTGATGGAACTCGAGTTCTGCGGACTCATCTCGTAAAGCACGGGAGTCCGCACATATCTTCTTCATCAACCTCTGGTGAGTGCCGACGTTCCCTTCTTTCCTGTCGCGCTCTGTCCACTCTTGCTTGCGTTGCTGTGTCTCTTGGCCCACTTGTTCTCGCCGGATCTTGCACCGATGCAGCAGGTCGTGGACTATTTTGCCTTGCAGATCCTTCGGGAGGCGTGTTTGCGAACGCTGTTCCCATGGCTCCAACTCTTGCCATGGCCATGTTATACAACGCTTCTCTTGGGTCTCCGGGAGGTGGCCTGGATGCGAGGATGAAAGCTTGTGTCGCCATGTATCCAGCTTCTGGTGTTTTGGGAATAATATTCCCCCTCGTGTCAATCAACATAAAGGACATGTCGAGGTTTTGAACTAAATTCTCCCTGTCAGCCTCAGGTATATTTTGTAGCCGAGATCTTGCTCTATTTCGAGCTGCTCTGTGACTATCTCCCGAAGTACCCGATTGTCGGCTCAACTCCGCCCTTCGCCTGCTTGACGCGGAAGCCGCGGCTTGCCTCTTATCCAGCTCAATTTTCCGTTTTTCGAGCTCCCGCCTGGTACGGGCGAGTCTATATTGATATGCCTGCAACTCTTCAGCTGTCACCATTACAGTCATTGGCTCTGTGCCATCAATAGCTCTTGCGACTCTATCCCACACTGCCTGCGGAAATTGCACCATCTCTCGTGTTCCATATCCAATATATTTGGTTCCCAAACCTCGTGTAATATCCGCGGGATCGACGTACGGATTTCCCGCGTCATCGAAGTTCGCTGATGTCTCCTCCTATGGTCGACTTGTATCTCCAATTGCATAGATTTGATGATATTTTGAACTTTGATCTTTGTCGGGGTTGGTGACACCATCATATAGATCGGTGAAGACCTCTCCAACAATAGTGGATCTATCGATGAAGTTGAAGCTGTCGATGCTGTCCGAGTCGCTGCTTATATCGGAGTCCGCAGACGACCCGAAGGACATGTCGCCGAAGATCTTGGCGAGCTTTCCGCTTTCCGTAGTTTTGATGAAGCGTGGCGGCGAAACCTCCTCATCGCCTGTCTCGAACGATGAATCCGAAAAATCGGAATCGACCGCCGACAATCCCGACGAAATCGGAACCTCGAGACGATACGATCCTTCTTTCTCGACACGGAAGTGAAACCTTCCGAACGTCATCTCCATAGGCTCCTCCATATACGCATATGCATCCAAACGGGAGGGCGGGTGAGGAACAAAATCGACTAGATCAGTTTTGATCCGTTTACCTCTATCCATCGCGTTGCTTGCTACCGAAGAAGTCGACGATCTTGAACGTGCCATTGAGATCAGCTCCTTGTCGCCTCTAGTTCCCACAAACGGCGCCAATTGACAAGGTATCGACTTGTCAATGCCTAAAAGTTGTAGACTAGGGTTTTGCTGGAAGTAGAGGGAAAGTAGATCTCGAGGGTTTCAGCCGGAAAAGTACTCGACTGCTTAGGAGAACTAGGGTTGTGTGGACAATGATTTGATCCTCTCTTTGTCCCTCGACTCCCCCTTATATAGGAGGCGGAGCCGAGGGTTTCGTATTACACAAGTTTACAGATTCCGGGAGACTCTTTGAGTTCAACCCGTAAAGTTACAAATCTCTTTATTCCTAATACAACTCTATCTTTCCTTAACAACTAATTGGGCTTCCGATCTTCATATTCTTTGACTTCATGGGTGATACGTCTCCGACGTATCGATAATTTCTTATGTTCCATGCCACATTATTGATGTTATCTACATGTTTTATGCACACTTTATGTCATATTCGTGCATTTTACGGAACTAACCTATTAACAAGATGCCGAAGTGCCGATTCGTTGTTTTTACGCTGTTTTTGGTTTCAGAAATCCTAGTAAGGAAATATTCTCGGAATTGGACGAAATCAAAGCCCAGGGGCCTATTTTTCCACGAAGCTTCCAGAAGTCCGAAGACGAGACGAAGAGGGGCCACGGGGTGGCCAAACCCTAGGGTGGCGCGGCCCCACCCCTGGCCGCGCCGGCCTATGGTGTGGGCCCCCCGTGCCGCCTCTTGACTTGCCCTTCCGCCTACTTAAAGCCTCCGTGACGAAACCCCCAGTACCGAGAGCCACGATACGGAAAACCTTCCAGAGACGCCGCCAACGCCGATCCCATCTCGGGGGATCCAGGAGATCGCCTCCGGCACCCTGCCGGGAGGGGAATCATCCCCGGAGGACTCTACGCCGCCATGGTCGCCTCCGGTGTGATGTGTGAGTAGTCTACCCCTGGACTATGGGTCCATAGCAGTAGCTAGATGGTTGTCTTCTCCCCATTGTGCTATCATTGTCGGATCTTGTGAGCTGCCTAACATGATCAAGATCATCTATCCGTAATTCTATATGTTGCGTTTGTTGGGATCCGATGAATAGAGAATACTTGTTATGTTGATTATCAAAGTTATGCTTATGTGTTGTTTATGATCTTGCATGCTCTCCGTTACTAGTAGATGCTCTGGCCAAGTAGATGCTTGTAACTCCAAGAGGGAGTACTTATGCTCGATAGTGGGTTCATGCACGCATTGACACCAGGACGAGTGACAGAAAGTTCTAAGGTTGTGTTGTGCTTGTTGCCACTAGGGATAAAACATTGATGCTATGTCTAAGGATGTAGTTGTTGATTACATTACGCACCATACTTAATGCAATTGTCTCGTTGCTTGCAACTTAATACTGGAGGGGTTCGGATGATAACTCTGAAGGTGGACATTTTAGGCATAGATGCGGTTGGATGGCGGTCTATGTACTTTGTCGTAATGCCCAATTAAATCTCACTATACTCATCATGATATGTATGTGCATTGTCATGCTCTCTTTATTTGTCAATTGCCCAAGCTGTAATTTGTTCACCCAACATGCTCGTTCGTCTTATGGGAGAGACACCTCTAGTGAACTGTGGACCCCGGTCCAATTCTCTTTACTTGAAATACAAATCTACTTGCAATACTTGTTTTACTTGTTTTCTCTGCAAACAATCATCTTCCACACAATACGGTTAATCCTTTGTTACAGCAAGCCGGTGAGATTGACAACCTCATCTGTTTCGTTGGGGCAAAGTACTTTGGTTGTGTTGTGCAGGTTCCACGTTGGCGCCGGAATCCCTGGTGTTGCGCCGCACTACATCTCGCCGCCATCAACCTTCAACGTGCTTCTTGACTCCTACTGGTCCGACTAAACCTTGGTTTCTTACTGAGGGAAACTTGCCGCTGTGCGCATCACACCTTCCTCTTGGGGTTCCCAACGGACGCGTGTCGAACGAAAAGACAATACGTCAACCACGCGCATCAAGCAAATTTATGGCGCCGTTGCCGGGGAGATCAAGACACGCTGCAAGGGGAGTCTCCACTTCTCAATCTCTTTACTTTGTTTTTGTCTTGCTTAGTTTTATTTACTACTTTGTTTGCTGCACTAAATCAAAATACAAAAAAATTAGTTGCTAGTTTTACTTTATTTGCTATCTTGTTTGCTATATCAAAAACACAAAAAAATTAGTTTACTTGCATTTACTTTATCTAGTTTGCTTTATTTACTTGTTGCTAAAATGGCCAACGCTGAAAATACTAAGTTGTGTGACTTCACAACCACAAATAATAATGATTTCTTATGCACACCTATTGCTCCACCTGCTACTACAGCAGAATTCTTTGAAATTAAACCTGCTTTCTTGAATCTTGTTATGAAAGATCAATTTTACGGAATTAGTTACGATGATGCTTGCTGCCCATCTTAATAATTTTGTTGAACTATGTGAAATGCAAAAATATAAAGATGTAGATGGTGATATTATTAAACTAAAATTGTTCCCTTTCTCATTAAGAGGAAGAGCTAAAGATTGGTTGCTATCTCTGCCTAAGAATAGTATTGATTCATGGACTAAATGCAAGGATGCTTTTATTGGTAGATATTATCCCCCTGCTAAAATTATATCTTTGAGGAGTAGCATAATGAATTTCAAACAATTAGATACTGAACATGTTGCTCAAGCTTGGGAAAGAATGAAATCTCTGGTTAAAAATTGCCCAACCCATGGACTGACTACTTGGATGATCATCCAAACCTTCTATGCAGGACTAAATTTTTGTTCACGGAATTTATTGGATTCAGCTGCTGGAGGTACCTTTATGTCCATCACTCTTGGTGAAGCAACAAGGCTTCTTGATAATATGATGATCAACTACTCTGAATGGCACACGGAAAGAGCTCCACAAGGTAAGAAGGTAAATTCTGTCGAAGAAACCTCTTCCCTGAGTGATAAGATTGATGCTATTATGTCTATGCTTGTGAACGGTAGGCCTAATGTTAATTCTAATAATGTTCCGTTAGCGTCATTAGTTGCTCAAAAAGAATATGTTGATGTGAATTTCATTAAAAATAACAATCACAATGATTCTAGGCCATACTCTGCTAATGGTAACTCTTATGGTAGATATGCTTCACCTAATGAAGAAAAGATGTTAGAAATTGAAAGATCCACCAAGAGTTTTATGCAATCACAATATGAGCAAAATAAATTGTTTACTAAAATTATGAATGAGCAATCTACCTTGTTGAAGAATATAGGAAATCAACTTGAAAATCTGAATAGGGAAATCTCGGGGTTGCAAACTAAACTTGCTAGTGCTTGAAACCCGAATCTCATACATGTCCGCATCACAATCTTCTTTAATTAATAAAATGGCTGCTAAACCTGAGGATTTAGATGATAAAATTACTACTACAGCAAATGCCATTCAAGTTAGAATTAATGAGAATATAAGATTAATGGCTGAACTGCGTGCTAGGTGGGATAGAGAAGAAAATGAAAAACTAGCTAAAGAGAAGAATATAGCTAAAGTTTGGACTATTACCACCACTAGTAATGCTAATGCTACACATGTTGCTGCACCTCCTACTCATACTAATAAAAGAATTGGTGTTAGCAATGTTTCCACTTCTAATGCAAAGCGCGAAAAACTGCCTGAAGCTGCTAAAACTGCTGAAACTGCCTGTGATAAAGCTGCTGAAATTTTTTCCAACATTGGGGATGATGATCCCATTGCTTTAGATTATAATGGTTTGAATTTTGATGATTGCCACATCTCTGAAGTTATAAAGTTCTTGCAAAAACTTGCTAAAAGTCCTAATGCTAGTGCTATAAATTTGGCTTTCACGCATCATATTACAAATGCTCTCATAAAAGCTAGAGAAGAGAAACTAGAGCGCGAAGCCTCTATTCCTAAAAAGCTAGAGGATGGTTGGGAGCCCATCATTAAGATGAAGGTTAAAGATTTTGATTGTAATGCTTTATGTGATCTTGGTGCAAGTATTTCCGTTATGCCTAAGAAAATTTATAATATGCTTGACTTGCCACCGCTGAAAAATTGTTATTTGGATGTTAATCTTGCTGATCATTCTACAAAGAAACCTTTGGGTAAAGTTGATAATGTTCGCATTACCGTTAACAATAATCTTGTTCCCGTTGATTTTGTTGTCTTGGATATTGAATGCAATGCATCTTGTCCCATTATATTGGGAAGACCTTTTCTTGAACTGTTGGTGCTATTATTGATATGAGGGAAGGTAATATAAAATATCAATTTCCTCTCAAGAAAGGTATGGAACACTTCCCTAGAAAGAGAATAAAGGTACCTTATGATTCTATTATTAGAACAAATTATGATGTTGATGCTTCATCTCTCGATGTTACTTGATACACACTTTATGCGCCTAGCTGAAAGGCGTTAAAGAAAAGCGCTTATGGGAGACAACCCATGTTTTTACCTACAGTACTTTGTTTTTATTTTGTGTCTTGGAAGTTGTTTACTACTGTAGCAACCTCTCCTTATCTTAGTTTTGTGTTTTGTTGTGCCAAGTTAAGCCGTTGATAGAAAAGTAAGTACTAGATTTGGATTACTGCGCAGTTCCAGATTTCTTTGCTGTCACGAATCTGGGTCCACCTCCCTGTAGGTAGCTCAGAAAATTATGCCAATTTACGTGCATGATCCTCAGATATGTACGCAATTTTCATTCAATTTGAGCATTTTCATTTGAGCAAGTCTGGTTCCATTTTAAAATTCGTCAATACGAACTGTTCTGTTTTGACAGATTCTGCCTTTTATTTCGCATTGCCTCTTTCGCTATGTTGGATGAATTTCTTTGATCCACTAATGTCCAGTAGCATTATGCAATGTCCAGAAGTGTTAAGAATGATTGTGTCACCTCTGAATATGTCAATTTATATTGTGCACTAACCCTCTAATGAGTTGTTTCGAGTTTGGTGTGGAGGAAGTTTTCAAGGATCAAGAGAGGAGTATGATGCAACATGATTAAGGAGAGTGAAAGCTCTAAGCTTGGGGATGCACCCGGTGGTTCACCCCTGCATATATCAAGAAGACTCAAGCGTCTAAGCTTGGGGATGCCCAAGGCATCCCCTTCTTCATCGACAACATTATCGGGTTCCTCCCCTGAAACTATATTTTTATTCCATCACATCTTATGTGCTTTTTCTTGGAGCGTCGGTTTGTTTTTGTTTTTTGTTTTGTTTGAATAAAATGGATCCTAGCATTCACTTTATGGGAGAGAGACACGCTCCGCTGTAGCATATGGACAAGTATGTCCTTGGTTTCTACTCATAGTATTCATGGCGAAGTTTCTCCTTCGTTAAATTGTTATATGGTTGGAATTGGAAAAATGATACATGTAGTAATTGCTATAAATGTCTTGGGTAATGTGATACTTGGCAATTGTTGTGCTCATGTTTAAGCTCTTGCATCATATGCTTTGCACCCATTAATGAAGAAATACATAGAGCATGCTAAAATTTGGTTTGCATATTTGGTTTCTCTAAGGTCTAGATAATTTCTAGTATTGAGTTTGAACAACAAGGAAGACGGTGTAGAGTCTTATAATATTTTCAATATGTCTTTTATGTGAGTTTTGCTGCACCGGTTCATCCTTGTGTTTGTTTCAAATAAGCCTTGCTAGCCTAAACCTTGTATCGAGAGGGAATACTTCTCATGCATCCAAAATACTTGAGCCAACCACTATGCCATTCGTGTCCACCATACCTACCTATACTACATGGTATTTTTCCGCCATTCCAAAGTAAATTGCTTGAGTGCTACCTTTAAAATTCCATCATTCACCTTTGCAATATATAGCTCATGGGACAAATAGCTTAAAAACTATTGTGGTATTGAATATGTAATTATGCACTTTATCTCTTATTAAGTTGCTTGTTGTGCGATAACCATGTTTGCGGGGAACGCCATCAACTCATTGTTGAATTTCATGTGAGTTGCTATGCATGTTCGTCTTGTCCGAAGTAAGGGCGATCTACACTGAGTTGAATGGTTTGAGCATGCATATTGTGAGAGAAGAACATTGGGCCGCTAACTAAAGCCATGATCCATGGTGGAAGTTTCAGTTTTGGACAAACATCCTCAAGTCTCTAATGAGAAAAGAATTAATTGTTGTCAAATGCTTAAAGCATTAAAAGAGGAGTCCATTATCTGTTGTCTATGTTGTCCCGGTATGGATGTCTAAGTTGAGAATAATCAAAAGCGAGAAATCCAAATGCGAGCTTTCTCCTTAGACCTTTGTACGGGCGGCATAGAGGTACCCCTTTGTGAAACTTGGTTAAAGCATATGTATTGCGGTGATAATCCAGGTAGTCCAAGCTAATTAGGACAAGGTGCGGGCACTATTGGTACACTATGCATGAGGCTTGCAACTTATAAGATATAATTTACATGATGCATATGCTTTATTACTACCGTTGACAAAATTGTTTCATGTTTTCAAAATCAAAGCTCTAGCACAAATATAGCAATCGATGCTTTTCCTCTATGAGGACCATTCTTTTACTTTCAATGTTGAGTCAGTTCACCTATTTCTCTCCACCTCAAGAAGCAAACACTTGTGTGAGCTGTGCATTGATTCTTACATACTTGCTTATTGCACTTATTATATTACTCTATGTTGACAATATCCATGAGATATACATGTTACAAGTTGAAAGCAACCGCTGAAACTTAATCTTCTTTTGTGTTGCTTCAATACCTTTACTTTGAATTATTGCTTTATGAGTTAACTCTTATGCAAGACTTATTGATGCTTGTCTTGAAGTGCTATTCATGAAAAGTCTTTGCTATATGATTCACTTGTTTACTCATGTCATACATATTGTTTTGATCGCTGCATTCACTACATATGCTTTACAAATAGTATGATCAAGATTATGATGGCATGTCACTCCGGAAATTATACGTGTTATCGTTTTACCTGCTCGGGACGAGCGAGAACTAAGCTTGGGGATGCTGATACGTCTCCGACGTATCGATAATTTCTTATGTTCCATGCCACATTATTGATGTTATCTACATGTTTTATGCACACTTTATGTCATATTCGTGCATTTTACGGAACTAACCTATTAACAAGATGCCGAAGTGCCGATTCTTTGTTTTCTGCTGTTTTTGGTTTCGAAATCCTAGTAAGGAAATATTCTCGGAATTGGACGAAATCAAAGCCCGGGGGCCTATTTTTCCACGAAGCTTCCAGAAGTCCGAAGACGAGACGAAGAGGGGCCACGGGGTGGCCAAACCCTAGGGCGGCGCGGCCCCACCCCTGGCCGCGCCGGCCTATGGTGTGGGCCCCCCGTGCCGCCTCTTGACTTGCCCTTCCGCCTACTTAAAGCCTCCGTGACGAAACCCCCGGTACCGAGAGCCACGATACGGAAAACCTTCCAGAGACGCCGCCAACGCCGATCCCATCTCGGGGGATCCGAGGAGATCGCCTCCGGCACCCTGCCGGAGAGGGGAATCATCCCCGGAGGACTCTACGCCGCCATGGTCGCCTCCGGTGTGATGTGTGAGTAGTCTACCCCTGGACTATGGGTCCATAGCGGTAGCTAGATGGTTGTCTTCTCCCCATTGTGCTATCATTGTCGGATCTTGTGAGCTGCCTAACATGATCAAGATCATCTATACTGTAATTCTATATGTTGCGTTTGTTGGGATCCGATGAATAGAGAATACTTGTTATGTTGATTATCAAAGTTATGCTTATGTGTTGTTTATGATCTTGCATGCTCTCCGTTACTAGTAGATGCTCCGGCCAAGTAGATGCTTGTAACTCCAAGAGGGAGTACTTATGCTCGATAGTGGGTTCATGCTCGCATTGACACACGGGACGATGACGAGAAAGTTCTAAGGTTGTGTTGTCTTGTTGCCACTAGGGATAAAACATTGATGCTATGTCTAAGGATGTAGTTGTTGATTACATTACGCACCATACTTAATGCAATTGTCCGTTGCTTGCAACTTAATACTTGGAGGGGTTCGGATGATAACCTCGAAGGTGGACATTTTAGGCATAGATGCGGTTGGATGGCGGTCTATGTACTTTGTCGTAATGCCCAATTAAATCTCACTATACTCATCATGATATGTATGTGCATTGTCATGCTCTCTTTATTTGTCAATTGCCCAACTGTAATTTGTTCACCCAACATGCTGTTCGTCTTATGGGAGAGACACCTCTAGTGAACTGTAGACCCCGGTCCAATTCTCTTTACTGAAATACAATCTACTGCAATACTTGTTTTACTGTTTTCTCTGCAAACAATCATCTTCCACACAATACGGTTAATCCTTTGTTACAGCAAGCCGGTGAGATTGACAACCTCATCTGTTTCGTTGGGGCAAAGTACTTTGGTTGTGTTGTGCGGGTTCCACGTTGGCGCCGGAATCCCTGGTGTTGCGCCGCACTACATCTCGCCGCCATCAACCTTCAACGTGCTTCTTGACTCCTACTCGGTCCGATTAAACCTTGGTTTCTTACTGAGGGAAACTTGCCGCTGTGCGCATCACACCTTCCTCTTGGGGTTCCCAACGGACGCGTGTCGAACGAAAAGACAATACGTCAACCACGCGCATCAATGGGCCTTCAGTAAACCCCGGGTACCATCTTCGGCAGGCCCATTGGGGATGCCTATGTCAGTTGCAGGAGTTGAAGCTGCGGAGAAAGTGCTGTTTGCCACCCACTACCTGTCAGGACCTGCCAGAGCCTGGTGGACTAGTGCCCGCGCAATGAATGCATGACAGATGATGACTTGGGAGGACTTCAAACTCAAGTTCAGCAAATACCATGTGCCACCAGGTTTGATCAAGAAGATGAGGGATGAGTTCCGGGAACTCAAGCAAGGAAGGATGTCCGTGGTGGAATACCGTGACAGGTTTCTTACTCTGTCTAGGTATGCCCCGGATGATACGAACACCAATGAGAAGAAGAAGGAAAGATTTCTGAATGGACTGCATGATGAGATGCAGACCGTGTTAGTGAACATTCCGTTTGCTGACCTGGAAGCACTAGTGGATTCCCCCATCCAGATGGAAGGAAAGCTTCATCAAGCCAATGAGAACCACAAGCGCCGTATGATGCACCAGAATGGACCCAGCAATGCACAGAAGTACCGTAACAATTCACCTGGAGGATTTGCCCCAAGCCACAACAAGCCACCTGCTCAGACGTTCCGTCCAAACTACACCAACAACAATGGAGGACACCCGAAGCCCGGAGGCAACACCAACAACAACAACAACAACAAAAACCACAACAACAACAACAACAACAACCACAATGGTAACAACAACAACCCTAACACTGCCCCAAGGACTGGAAGCAATGTTGTACCCATTGCCCCAAAGGACAAGTCAACTGTGACCTGCTATGAATGTGGAGTTACTTGTCATTACTCCAATGAGTGACCCAAGAAGCTAGCAAAGACTGCCCCCAATACTGCTACACCTGCCCAGCAAAAGCGCCGTGTCTTAACTGGAAGGAACCCGAACAACTGCAACGGCCGTCTCTACCGCATGAGTGCAACAGAAGCCCATGAAGCACCCAATTCCATGCAGAGTACGTTTTCCTGTTAACCCATTTGCCCAATCTCTCTTAGGATCCTAACTTTTCTTAAATCTCGGGACGAGATTTTGTTTAAGGGGGGAAGGTTTGTAACACCCCAAAATTTCAAAACAAAGAAAAACTCAATTTCCCTTATTCCAAAATTTTGAGACAACAAAAACTTGCCCTTTTCCAAAATCTTTTCTATTAAGTGAATTAGGGAAGGATTGCTTTTGCCATGATTGTTTGTTTGAAGTGTTGAACATGTTTCTAAACCCTAAATCCTACCCTTTTCAAAATCAAAGAGAAACAAATAAAAAGAAATTTGAAATAAAAGTAAAGTCTTATGTGAGCAAATGGCCATACTTACAAATATTTTCCTATGTCATATTTACTTTACCTAAATGGTTTTTAACCATTAACAAACTTAACCTAATACAAAATGGACCCAAAAGAATACAATTTGGATCAAGAAGAAACAAAATAAAAGAAAAAGAATAAAAATAGCATCACATATGAGCCTATGGACACTTTTGCAAATCTTCACCTATACCATGATTCCTTTGTTTAGAAGGTTTGAAAACATTAATAAACTCAAAATAATAACATTGGAATCAAAGAAATGCAAAACAATTCAAAAGAAAAATCAAAATCCACTCACATATGATAATGGTCACTTTGAACATTTATATCAGGGTACCTACTTTGAGCCTCTATATTAAGCAATTTCTAAACTAAACTTTCTCAATTCTTTTCTCCTCATCCAAGAACTCATCAAGGTGATCACATTTGGTGTTGACCATCCATACAAATTCTTTTTCAGTTGCTTATTATAAGCATGCCAAGTGGCAACATTGAATCAGATTCTAGATCAACCCCATTTTGAATTTCACCAAACCTTTTCCAAATTTCAAACCAAAACCATCAAGAGGTGCCAAATATTATTTGGATCACATCCATAAAAGAGTTTGGAAAATTTCAAATTTAAAGTTCATGCGGCCATTGTGTCGAGCACCTTGTGTGCACTAATCTACCAAATCCATACACTCTAATATCCAGAGGTTTTAAGCTCAAACCCTCACCTCTCTGACCTTCCTCAGCACCCTCTTGCACCCATTGAACAAAGCCAAGCCTCAGAGACAATGATCATGCATGATCATGGCCAGTACATGACCATGCCGTGGCACTCGTGCCACTCCCCATGTCAACCCTCCCTCCACTCCTCTCTAGCCTCACCAACCATGTCTAGGAGACGTGCCTCACTCCCACAAACCTGCCTGTACTTGTCATTGGCCAAGAGGATCACTGCAGCGCCTGGAACACGACGTGCCCACGACGCCCTGGCACGCCAGAGCGTGCTTAGACATGCCACTGGACAAGCCAGTGCGCGATGTCGCCCCGCCTACCTCGTCCTCCCCTTGACCCCTCTCTCCGCCAATAGCATCTCCACGACGCCAGCAACACGGCAGACACGACCACTCCCTCTCCCTACCTTGTCGCCGTCGTCCTCGTCGACGTCGTCCGCCACGGTACTACCAGTACACGAGCATGACGCCGACGCCACCGACCATCTTTTTATGTGCGATCAAGCACGCCGTGATCATTGTGACGTCGAGAAGAGAGCAGCGTCCCCACCCATGCCTTGGAGCCACTGTACCGCCGTTGCCATGGTCGACCTGCCCGTGCGCCTCGGGACCTCGACGCCGCTATAAATAGAGCGATCCCCCGTGCTCAAAACTCACACCCTTCGCTTTCTCTCCTCCCACTGACCCTCCTTGAGCATTCCCCAGTCTCAATTTAGCCCGTAGCTCACCAATTCGTCGCCGGAGTGCCGCGGAGCCGCCGCAGACGAAGACGAAGCTAGGAGCCACCCCAAGAGACGCCGCCGGTACCAGGAGCTTTGCCGTCGTCGACAACCTCGCCGCATCACCTTGTTGACGATCGCCGGACCTCCGGTGAGCCTCCGACCCCCTAGGCTCGCCACGGCCAGGGTTTGATCTCGTCGGAGACGACGATGACCCTCGTCCGTAGATCTGCGTTCTAATCCAATGGTCCTCGTTAACTCATACCGTTTCGGGTTTTAAGACCCACTGACAGTGGGACCCGCTATCAGGCGGCCTGCTGCGTGAGACGCACTGCTGGGCCGGCCTGCTAACCCCCCCTCTCTGGCCCAATTCGTTTTCCCGCCGAAGCCCATCTATTCAAATTTCGTTAATTCGTTTTAATCCTATTTGAATACTGGTGCTTTGTTCAAATTTAAATAGGAAATTATCTACTGAGCCAAAATTCATGACTTAAATATTGTTGGAAATCTTATGAAATTATCTAGCCAACTACACTAGTCTCAACCCTAGATTTATTGTAGAACTCATGTAGTAAAAATAACAAGGCAGTACCTTTTCAAACTTCAAACATTTATTAAAAATCAACCATAATTTATTTTGAGTTGATTCCAACTCTCATAATTCACATTTCAAATGCTCTACATGAATATGTAAAAATATGACAGTGGTGTTTACCATGATCATGGGCTAGAGTAAATAATCGCTATGTGGCCATTTCTAGTCCATTTAAATCACCTCAATTTATTAAATAAATAGTATGAGAGGTATCTGATACGTCTCAAACGTATCCATAATTTCTTATGTTCCATGCTACTTTTATGATGATACTCACATGTTTTATACACACTTTATGTCATTATTATGCATTTTCCGGCACTAACCTATTGACGAGATGCCGAAGAGCCAGTTGCTGTTTTCTGCTGTTTTTGGTTTCAAAAACCTACAAAGGAAATATTCTCGGAATTGGACGAAATCAACGCCCAGGGTCTTATTTTTCCAATAAGCTTCCAGAAGACCGGAGGGGATACGAAGTGGGGCCACGAGGGCCCGTACCCATAGGCCGGCGCGGCCAGGGAGGGGCCCGCGCCGCCCTATGGTGTGGGCCCCTCGCGCCGCCTCTAACCCTACCCTTCCGCCTACTTAAAGCCTTCGTCGCGAAACCCCCTGTACCGAGAGCCACGATACGGAAAACCTTCCAGAGACGCAGCCGCCGCCAATCCCATCTCAGGGGATTCAGGAGATCGCCTCCGGCACCCTACCGGAGAGGGGAATCATCTCCCGGAGGACTCTTCATCGCCATGATCGCTTCCGGATTGATGTGTGAGTAGTTCACCCCTGGACTATGGGTCCATAGCAGTAGCTAGATGGTTGTCTTCTCCTCATTGTGCTATCATGTTAGATCTTGTGAGCTGCCTATCATGATCAAGATCATCTATTTGTAATGCTACATGTTGTGTTTGTTGGAATCCGATGAATATGGAATACTATGTCTAGTTGATTATCAATCTATCATATGTGTTGTTTATGTTCTTGCATGCTCTCCGTTGCTAGTAGAGGCTCTGGCCAAGTTGATACTTGTAACTCCAAGAGGGAGTATTTATGCTTGATAGTGGGTTCACGCCTCCATTGAATCTGGGATAGTGACAAAAAGTTCTAAGGTTGTGGATGTGCTGTTGCCACTAGGGATAAAACATCGATGCTTTGTCTAAGGATATTTGTGTTGATTACATTACGCACCATACTTAATGCAATTGTCCGTTGTTTGCAACTTAATACTGGAAGGGGTGTGGATGCTAACCCGAAGGTGGACTTTTTAGGCATAGATGCATGCTTGGATAGCGGTCTATGTACTTTGTCGTAATGCCTCGATTAAATCTCATAGTAGTCATCGTGACATGTATGTGCATTGTTATGCCCTCTCTATTTTTCAATTGCCCAAGCTGTAATTTGTTCACCCAACATGCTATTTATCTTATGGAGAGACACCACTAGTGAGCTGTGGACCCCGGTCCATTCTTTACATCTGAAATACAATCTATCGCAATACTTGTTCTTTACTTGTTCTTCGCAAACAAACATCATCTTCCACACTATACGGTTAATCCTTTGTTTTTAGCAAGCCGGTGAGATTGACAACCTCACTGTTACGTTGGGGCAAAGTACTTTGATTGTGTTGTGCAGGTTCCATGTTGGCGCCGGAATCCCTGGTGTTGCGCTGCACTACACTCCGTCACCAACAACCTTCACGTGTTCCTTGACTCCTACTGGTTCGATAACCTTGGTTTCTTACTGAGGGAAAACTTGCTACTGTACGCATCACACCTTCCTCTTGGGGTTCCCAACGGAAGTGTGTTAACTGCACGCATCAAGCTCTTTTTCTGGCGCCGTTGTCGGGGAGATCAAGACACGCTGCAAGGGGAGTCTCCCACATCCAATCTCTTTACTTTGTTTTTGTCTTGCTTTACTTTATTTTATTTACTGCTTTGTTTGTTCTCTATATCAAAAATACAAAAAAATTAGTTGCTAGTTTTACTTTATTTACTGTCTTGTTTGTGTTCTCTATATTAAAAACACAAAAAATTAGTTACTTGCATTTACTTTATTTACCTTTTGTTTATTTCATCATGTTTCCTCCTAAGTTCACTCTGAAAGATATACCGTTAGGACGAGGGTCTATCATTGGAAGAGATAATATAGAAGCATTTTTCACTCATGTTAGTACAGCTGAAGATTTTGAAGATAGACACTTGGTAGAACTTGCTCCTACTTATGAAATTGCTGCCGCTTCTTTAGTACACATGTTGGAAGCTAGATTTGTCAATCTCAACCTCATAATACAACATATGTTTCTTACACTCTCTGATATGGAGGAAGGAGAAAAGAAAGATTTTGTCTTAGAAACCCTTCTTAAAGAATTTGGTGATGTAGCAAGAGAAGCTAGAAAAGTCTTTATTAAATATAAGATGCTTGGCCTTTATACCAATTTTGCTAATACCCTTGAAAAAATGGAAAAGGATAGATTAAAGTACACTAATAAAGTTAATTGTGAAGGGGAGATTAAGACATCAATACCTTGCAAGCTCTTAGGAATGTTCGAGGCACTAGAAAAGAATTATGGTTGGATTGTTCCTGAAAATTTGTTTGATGATAATAGCAAGCCTAAGAGTAATGAAAAAGGGGCCTCTGAAACTTACATAGATAAGATACAATGCATAGTTGAGAAAACTCCAAACCCCTCTGTTGATGCTTCATCTCTTGATAATACTTGATTCACACTTTCTGCGCCTAGTTGAAAGGCGTTAAAGAAAAGCGCTTATGGGAGATAACCCATTATTTTACTACAGCACTTTTGTTTTATATTTGAGTCTTGGAAGTTGTTACTACTGTAGCAACCTCTCCTTATCTTTATTTTATTGCATTGTTGTGTCAAGTAAAGTCTTTGATAGTAATGTTGATACTAGATTTGGATTACTGCACAGAAACAGATTTCTTACTGTCACGAAATTTAGCAGCCCCGTCTGTAGGTAACTCAGAAAATTCTGCCAATTTACGTGCGTGATCCTCAGATATGTACGCAACTTTCATTCAATTTGAGCTTTTTCATCTGAGCAAGTTAAGTGCCCCAGAAAAATTCGTCTTTACGGATTGTTCTATTTTGACAGATTCTGCCTTTTATTTCGCATTGCCTGTTTTGCTATGCTTGATGGATTTCTTTGTTCCATTGACTTTCAGTAGCTTTGTGCAATGTTCAGAAGTGTTAAGAATGATTATGTCACCTCTGAATATATGAATTTTCAATTATGCACTAACCCTCTAATGAGTTTGTTTTGAGTTTGGTGTGGAGGAAGTTTTCAAGGGTCAAGAGAGGAGGATGATACAATATGATCAAGAAGAGTGAAAAGTCTAAGCTTGGGGATGCCCCCGTGGTTCATCCCTGCATATTTCAAGAAGACTCAAGCATCTAAGCTTGGGAATGCCCAAGGCATCCCCTTCTTCATGGACAACTTATCAGGTCACCTCTAGTGAAACTATATTTTTATTCGGTCACATCTTATGTGCTTTACTTGGAGCGTCTGTTTGCTTTTGTTTTTGTTTTTGTTTGAATAAAATCGGATCCTAGCATTCTTTGTATGGGAGAGAGACACGCTCCGCTGTTGCATATGAACACATGTGTTCTTAGTGCTACTTTTAATGTTCATGGCGAAGGTTGAAAACTGCTTCGTTCATTGTTATATGGTTGGAAACGGAAAATGCTTCATGTGGTAATTGGTATAATGTCTTGAATAATTTGATACTTGGCTATTGTTGTGCTCATATAGATCATGTTTAAGCTCTTGCATCATGTACTTTGCACCTATTAATGAAGAACTACATAGAGCTTGTTAAAATTTGGTTTGCATGATTGGTCTCTCTAAGTCTAGATATTTTCCGGTTAAGGTGTTTGAACAACAAGGAAGACAGCGTAGAGTCTTATAATGCTTGCAATATGTTCTTATGTAAGTTTTGTTGTACCCGTTTATACTTGAGTTTGCTTCAAACAACCTTGCTAGCCTAAGCCTTGTATTGAGAGGGATTACTTCTCGTGCATCCAAATCCTTGAGCCAAAAACTATGCCATTTGTGTCCACCATACCTACCTACTACTTGGTATTTCTCTGCCATTCCAAAGTACATTACTTGAGTGCTACCTTTAAAATTCTATTCTTTGCCTTTACAATACATAGCTCATGGGAAAATAGCCTTAAAAACTATTGTGGTATTGAATATGTTGCTATGTATCTTATTTCTTATAAGTTGCTTGTTGAGCGGTAACCATGTTTACGGGGACGCCATCAACTATTACACCTTTGTTGGATATCATGTGAGTTTCTATGCATGTTCGTCTTGTACTGAAGTAAGGGCGATTTTCATGATCAAATGGTTTGAGTATGCATATTGTTAGAGAAGAACATTGGGCCGCTAACTAAAGCCATGAATCATGGTGGAAGTTTCAGTTTGGACACAAATCCTCAATCTCTTATGAGAATATTATATGTTGTTGAATGCTTAAGCATTAAAAGAGGAGTCCATTATCTGTTGTCTATGTTGTCCCGGTATGGATGTCTAAGTTGAGAATAATCAAAAGCGAGAAATCCAATGCGAACTTTCTCCTTAGACCTGCGTACGAGGCGACATAGAGGTACCCCTTTGTGACACTTGGTTGAAACATATGTTATGCAATGATAATCCGTGTTAATCCAAGCTAATTAGGACAAGGTGCGGGCACTATTAGTATTCTATGCATGAGGCTTGCAACTTATAGGATGTCTTATACATAACACATATGAATTATTACTACCGTTGACAAAATCGTTTCTATGTTTTCAAAATAAAAGCTCAAGCACAAAAATAGTAATTCATGCTTCCCTCTGCGAAGGGTCATTCTTCTACTTTATGTTGAGTCAGTTTACCTACTTCCTTCTATCTTAGAAGCAAACACTTGTGTTAACTGTGTGCATTGATTCTTACATGTTTACCTATTGCACTTGTTATATTGCTTTATGTTGACAACTATCCATGACATATACATGTTGAAGTTGAAAGCAACCGCTGAAACATATATCTTCCTTTGTGTTGCTTCAAAGCTTTCTACTAAGAATTTATTGCTTTATGAGTTAACTCTTATGCAAGTCTTATTGATGCTTGCCTTGAAAGTACTATTCATGAAAAGTCTTTGCTATATGATTCAGTTGTTTAATCATTGTCTTTACCATTGCTTCGAATCGCTGCATTCATCTCATATGCTTTACAATAGTATTGATCAAGATTATAATAGCATGTCACTTCAGAAATTATCCTTGTTATCGTTTACCTACTCGAGGGCGAGTAGGAACTAAGCTTGGGGATGCTTGATACGTCTCAAACGTATCCATAATTTCTTATGTTCCATGCTACTTTTATGATGATACTCACATGTTTTATACACACTTTATGTCATTATTATGCATTTTCCGGCACTAACCTATTGACGAGATGCCGAAGAGCCGATTCTTGTTTTCTGCTGTTTTTGGTTTCAGAAATCCTACAAAGGAAATATTCTCGGAATTGGACGAAATCAACGCCCAGGGTCTTATTTTTCCACGAAGCTTCCAGAAGACCGGAGGGGATACGAAGTGGGGCCACGAGGGCCCGTACCCATAGGCCGGCGCAGCCAGGGAGGGGCCCACGCTGCCCTATGGTGTGGGCCCCTCGCGCCGCCTCCAACCCTACCCTTCCGCCTACTTAAAGCCTTCGTCGTGAAACCCCCTGTACCGAGAGCCACGATACGGAAAACCTTCCAGAGACGCAGCCGCCGCCAATCCCATCTCGGGGGATTCAGGAGATCGCCTCCGGCACCCTGCCAGAGAGGGGAATCATCTCCCGGAGGACTCTTCATCGCCATGATCGCCTCCGGATTGATGTGTGAGTAGTTCACCCCTGGACTATGGGTCCATAGCAGTAGCTAGATGGTTGTCTTCTCCTCATTGTGCTATCATGTTAGATCTTGTGAGCTGCATATCATGATCAAGATCATCTATTTGTAATGCTACATGTTGTGTTTGTTGGGATCCGATGAATATGGAATACTATGTCAAGTTGATTATCAATCTATCATATGTGTTGTTTATGTTCTTGCATGCTCTCCGTTGCTAGTAGAGGCTCGGCCAAGTTGATACTTGTAACTCCAAGAGGGAGTATTTATGCTCGATAGTGGGTTCATGCCTCCATTGAATGCAGGACAGGTGACAAAAAGTTCTAAGGTTGTGGATGTCTCTGTTGCCACTAGGGATAAAACATCGATGCTTTGTCTAAGGATATTTGTGTTGATTACATTACGCACCATACTTAATGCAATTGTCTGTTGTTTGCAACTTAATACTGGAAGGGGTGCGGATGCTAACCCGAAGGTGGACTTTTTAGGCATAGATGCATGCTGGATAGCGGTTTATGTACTTTGTCGTAATGCCCTGATTAAATCTCATAGTAGTCATCGTGACATGTATGTGCATTGTTATGCCCTCTATATTTTTCAATTGCCCAACTGTAATTTGTTCACCCAACATGCTATTTATCTTATGGAGAGACACCACTAGTGAACTATGGACCCCGGTCCATTCTTTACATCTGAAATACAATCTACTGCAATACTTGTTCTTTACTGTTCTTCGCAAACAAACATCATCTTCCACACTATACGGTTAATCCTTTGTTTTCAGCAAGCCGGTGAGATTGACAACCTCGCTGTTATGATGGGTCATGGCTTCAAAGCCAATATTGAAGAGATGTCCAAAGAGCTGCCGAAAGAGCAAGATGGGCAATTTGTTGACTTGGGTGCTTTTAAGACCTCGGCACTTAAGTGTGCTCGCCAGCTCCTTGAGCTGGTCTCGGCAAAGAAATCATCCATTGGTCCAAGCTTGTCAAACCAGACCCAGGCCCCCTGATTTTATTCTTGTAATTTTGCTCAGTTAAAACAATGTCCTGTCATAAGACTTCCATGGTTGTAACGAATTCCGAGCTGGCAATGTTGCCAGTGTACTGTTGCTATAACACTTTAATTTGCACGCTCCCGATGGGAGTAAATTCCAGTGTTGAATCCATATAATCCATCATGCCTTTTAACAATGTTTTGCAGGTTTTTCCTGTGCCTACATTTACCGATGATTCTTCGGGTGTCGCTCTGAGAGTGATCGACTCCAGCGCATGAAGGATCGAATCGCTCAGATGGAAAAGGATATGCGTAGTACTTACGCCTTGGCTGCTATTATCAGAAAGAAGAACGAGCTTGCGGTTGACGCAGAACGCTATGCTCTTGCTGAGTTGCATAGAGCCACAGAGAGTTTGAACTGTAAGCGCCCTTGTCCTCTTGCTCCTTGTTTTTTCATGAAAGGCATCTTCTTATCTTTCTTCATTTCTTTTTCTAGTTATAGCTCTAAACCCAGCTGAGGAGAACAAGCGGATTCACGAGCGTGTAAATGCATTGACTCAACTATCATCTTTGGATGACATTTTCTGGAAAGAACACTCAAAGGTTTCCACTGTCACGAAGTTCCAAGACCTGGTTCAGCAGGTCCACCGTTTCTTCGACAAGTGCTATAAAGGGCTGAGAGTGATCTGGAAGACGATGTTCCCTTTGAACCCAGTTCCTCCCACGTTGTTGACTTTAATGTCAGAATTTAGTAACGCCAAGAAGATCTGAAGCTTGGTTCGAGCACAACTTCTTGCAGGAGCTAGAGCTGCGCTCGCCCTCGTCCTTGTATGTCATCCTTCAGCAGACCTGCTGGCAATTGCCAATGCGGTAGGTGATTTGGGACCGCTTTACCCAAAGGTGGACCTTGCCACCACCATCATTATTGAAAGGCTTGAAGGAACCTCGATGGCACCCGAAGAAAAGGAGACTCCACATGAGTAATTCAAAGACATGTCCCTATTGTAAATAGAAGACTTCGTTACTTGCTACATCCGAGTGTTCGGATGATTATGGTTAAACTATTTTTATCGGCAGGTGCATATATATGTACCTTTACCATGTTAATGTCGTTAGCAAATTTTGAAGGTGTAAATCTTAATTACTCGTTTTTACATCTGTATTGTGATGCATACGTATGTTTGTCGGCAGCAAATTATTTGAGTGATCAGCTCGTGTTGCAGGTCTTGCTAAACCCGTTGTATGTGCAACTTTGCTTTCAACCGATGCATGTCTTGACAGCAGCTCCAGAATATATCGGTGGCACTAGATCTGCCGATGACTCCGTCGCTCTTTGATACTTCTGTAGTTTAAAGTACCGAGCGTGGGTCGTTTTTGTACGTGTTTCATGATCCTTGCTATATGCGGCACTCTTTGAGGCATCTATAGAAAAGGGAAAGAGCAAGGTCCCCATTGATTTTGCATCATAGCACTCGTAATTTCAGAGGCTTTTTTAGAGTGCAATCTCTGGGCGTATTTTCCATCGCACCAATGTTCGCTGAAATATGCGAACAAAGTTCCTGACGATGTAGTTCGGGTGTCCCGAATTACTGGAATTCTTCAAGGAAACAAAACTTGAGTTTTCATTAATAAAGTAAGCGAAAAAACTAGGGCAAAAAGTAGCCCTGCTGAAAAAGAGAAAAAAACTAAATGCTATCCATCCTTTTAAGCAAGAAGAGGATTCTTCTTATATTCGAGCTTGTCCATCGCGCCAGCGGCTTTGGAAGCATCACTGGTTTCATCAGGAGTTCTAGCAGCGATTGCCAGAGTTTTGTTTTCTTCTATAATTGTCGTGCCATCAGCTCCCAAAGTTTTCACTGTCGGAGCTTCCAAAGCAAGGTCGGCTGGCTTTTTCTTCGTCTTCCTGACGCATTCATCTTCCTTATTATCGAGTGCTGACGATTTTGAAGGGAAGTCGACAATTTCCTGTCTTAGCCCAAACTTGGCAGCAATCCTCTGAAACTCGTGATCACAATTATCCGAGCGTGAGAAACTTCCATAGGCTGTGATGTTTGTTCCATTGTTCCCAGGCATTTTCAGCTTGAGGTATGCGTAATGTGGCACAGCCATGAACTTGGCATAAGCTGATCTTCCGAGTATAGCGTGGTACTGTGATTCCCAGTTCACTACTTCAAACTCGATCTTTTCCTTCCTGAAGTTGTTGGGTTTACCAAAGACAACGTTCAAGTAAACTTTGCCAAGAGAGTACCCCGGTAAGGTGGGGAGAATCCCATGGAAACAGGTGTCTGTTTCTTCTAGCATCCTCATTGTGATTCCCATACTTTTGATCGTGTCGAGGAATATCAGGTTTAATCCGCTTCCACCGTCCATGAAAACTTTGCTCATCTTGAACCCTCCGATTTGCGCCTCAACTACTAAGGCATCGTGCCCCGGTTTTGGGATTGTCATCGGGTGATCCGCTCTGCCGAACATAATGCTCTGTGATGACCATTCGATATATTCAGGAATATTGGCCATAATGCTTTCTGCCAGATTGACCTCTTGGGTGAGCTTCTTCATCTCCCATCTCGAAACACCAGTCCTGTGAATCATACTCATTTGTCCATGTGGTGGCGGAAAGGACTCATTAGGGTTGTGAGGCTGAACTTGCTGGACCTGGTGCTGAGGTGGAGGAGGCGGTGGAATTGGTTGATGCTGCTGGATGAGCTTCTGCATCTCAATGAACTATCGACAGTCTCTTAGCAGGTGACTTGACTTTTTCTTGTTATCTTTAGAATCGATGTACGCGTGCAGGTAGCAAGGAGCATTTATCTGCTCAGCGAAGGGTAACTCAGTGGTCCTCTGTGGTCATGGTTTGTAGTTGCCGCGGTTCCCAGAGTTACTTTGGTTGCCGTCCTGCTGATCGTCTCGCCTGTCATCGTACCGATCATCTTGTCGATCGGAATATCCCGCGGCTACCAGGTTGCTTTCATCGTAACTGCGGTCTTTCCTTTTCTTACGACGATCCCTTCGACCACCCGGATCGTGCCTCGGCTGATCGTCGTCTTCGTCGTCTTCATCGTCACTGCGTTGTCGTGGCCTTCGTACGTTGTCTTCGCCGTCAGCCCAGCTGTTGGCAATTTCCATCAACTTGGTTATAGTCTTCGGCTTCTTGCGCCCAAGTTCCTCTATGTAGGTTTCACGTCGGATGCCATCGCTAAAGGCATCGATTGCTCTGTCGACGGAAACATCTTCGGCGGCGTTCAGGAGTTTAGTGAATCTCCCAATGTATGCACGCATCGACTCCTTCGGCTTCTGCTGGCAGTGCCGTAACTCTTCGATCCCAACATGCCTCTTGTATGTTTCTTGGAAGTTCACGACGATAGCGTCCACCAGGTCTTCCCACGACTTGATGGAACCCTTCGGCAGGCCTCTCAACCAGGCCCGTGCCGAATCTTTCAGGTAAAGTTGCAAGCACTGCATCGCTGCTATCTGATTTCCTTTGTGCAGGATCACAGTTTGTAAGTAATCGTCTATCCATGACCTCAGCTCCTGCTGTCCATCATACTTAGCAGCGTCGGTAGGGGTAGGTTTGAACTTCTTGGGTGGCATTGTCTCGCGGATCTTGTAGCTCAAGCAGTCAGCTCCCCTCAACACACCGTCGTACTCCTGGCTCTCTTCTGAGGCGTCGCTGTCGTACTCCTCCCTCGCGGCTCGCCGTCGCCTGGCTTTGTCGATTCTGCTCTGGGTAATTTCGTCTCGGGCGTCTCTCAAACGGTGCTTCGAGCCACTGGCTTGGAGCGTGGTATTTTCCTTTCGTGGAACCAGATTGGCTCCCAAGATTGTGAGGCTTTCCAGGGCACCTCGATGAGCTTGAGCCATAGAACCTTCGGGTCGTCGGTTGATGAGGTACGCCGCGAGGTTGGCAGTTGCTCCTTCAATGGTTTTTGGCCTTAACATACCCGCAGTGTCCATAGTCATGAAGGACTTGGATAGGTTCGAGGTTATTTCTCTAGCATCATCTTCCGAAAGTCTGGACAGCCTTGATCGATGCTTCCCTGTGATACGTCTCCGACGTATCGATAATTTCTTATGTTCCATGCCACATTATTGATGATATCTACATGTTTTATGCATACTTTATGTCATTATTATGCGTTTTCCGGAACTAACCTATTGACGAGATGCCGAAGGGCCAATTGTTGTTTTCTGCTGTTTTTGGTTTCAGAAATCGTAGTAAGGAAATATTCTCGGAATCGAACGAAATCAACGCCCAGGGTCCTATTTTTCCACGAAGCTTCCAGAAGTCCGAAGGGGAAACGAAGTGGGGCCACGAGGTGGGGACACGATGAGGGCGGCGCGGCCCAAGCCCCGGCCGCGCCGGCCTAGTGTGTGGCCCCATCGGGACTCCACCGACCTTGCCCTTCCGCCTACTTAAAGTCTCCGTCGCGAAAACCCTACCACGTTCGACGAAACCGGAGAAAACCTTCCAGAGCCGCCGCCATCGCGAAGCCAAGATCCGGGGGACAGGAGTCTCGTTCCGGCATGACGCCGGGACGGGGAAGTGCCCCGGAAGGCTTCTCCATCGACACCACCGCCATCTTCATCAACGCTGCTGTCTCCCATGAGGAGGGAGTAGTTCTCCATCGAGGCTCGGGGCTGTACCGGTAGCTATGTGGTTAATCTCTCTCCTATGTGCTTCAATACAATAATCTCATGAGCTGCCTTACATGATTGAGATTCATATGATGATGCTTGTAATCTAGATGTCATTATGCTAGTCAAGTGGATTTTACTTATGTGATCTCCGGAGACTCCTTGTCCCACGTGTGTAAAGGTGACGAGTGTGTGCACCGTGTGGGTCTCTTAGGCTATATTTCACAGAATACTTATTCACTGTTATGAATGGCATAGTGAAGTGCTTATTTATATCCCTTTATGATTGCAATGTGTTTTGTATCACAATTTATCTGTGTGCTACTCTAGTGATGTTATTAAAGTAGTTTATTCCTCCTGCACGGTGTAATGGTGACAGTGTGTGCATCGTGTAGTACTTGGCGTAGGCTATGATTGTGATCTCTTGTAGATTATGAAGTTAACTATTGCTATGATAGTATTGATGTGATCTATTCCTCCTTTCGTAGTGTGAAGGTGATAGTGTGCATGCTATGTTAGTACTTGGTTTGGTTATGTTGATCTGTTATGCACTCTAAGGTTATTTAAATATGAACATTGAATATTGTGGAGCTTGTTAACTCCGGCATTGAGGGTTCGTGTAATCCTACACGGTTAGTGGTGTTCATCATCCAACAAGAGGGTGTAGAGTCTAGCATCTATCTATTTATTCCGTTATGTGATCAATGTTGAGAGTGTCCACTAGTGAAAGTATGATCCCTAGGCCTTGTTCCTAAATACTGCTATCGCTGCTTGTTTACTGTTTTACTGCATTTATACTGCCTGCAATATTACTACCATCAACTGCACGCCAACAAGCACTTTTCTGGCGCCATTGCTACTGCTCATACTTATTCATACCACCTGTATTTCACTATCTCTTTGCCGAACTAGTGCACCTATTAGGTGTGTTGGGGACACAAGAGACTTCTTGCTTTGTGGTTGCAGGGTTGCTTGAGAGGGATATCTTTGACCTCTTCCTCCCCGAGTTCGATAAACCTTGGGTGATCCACTTAAGGGAAACTTGCTGCTGTTCTACAAACCTCTGCTCTTGGAGGCCCAACACTGTCTACAAGAATAGAAGCACCCGTAGACATCAAGCACTTTTCCAGCGTCGTTGCCGGGAGGAAAGATAAAAGGCACTCATACTCCGGTCCCGGGTAAAGTACTTTTCTGTTGCCGTTGTGTGTGTGCTCGAAGCTATTTCCTTTAGATCCTGCAATTGCATCTTTTTGTTTCTTGTTTACACTAGTTTGGCATAATGGACAACAATGAGCTTCTTATTCTATTTCCTGATTTAAGACATGGATGGTTTGATGCGAAACTTAAAAAACCTATGGAACATATTAGTATGAACACTTTGAACACCATTGTTGCTAATGATATGGAAAATTCTAAGCTTGGGGAAGCTGGCTTTGATGAGCATGATATTTTTAGTCCCCCAAGCATTGAGGAGAAAATTTACTTTGATGATACTTTGCCTCCTATTTATGATGATTATAATGATAGTAGTCTTTTAGTACCACTTTGTTATGGAGGATAAATTTGATTATGATTACAATATGCCTCCTATATTTGATGATGAGAATAATAATGATAGCTACTTTGTTGAATTTGCTCCCACTATTACCAATAAAATTGACTATGCTTATGTGGAGGGTAATGATACTTTTATGCATGTGAATAAAGATGTTTTATGTGATACTTATATTGTTGAGTTTGTTCATGATGCCTCTGAAAATTATTATGAGAGAGGAAAATATGGTTGTAGAAATTTTCATGTTACTAAAACACCTCTCTATATGCTGAAATTTTTGAAGTTACACTGGTTTTATCTTCCTATGCTTGTTACTTTGCTCTTCATGAACTTGTTTATTTACAAGATTCCTATGCATAGGAAGCATGTTAGGCTTAAATTTGTTTTGAATTTGCTTCTTGATGCTCTCTTTTGCTTCAACTCTTATTTCTTGGGAGTGCATCATTGAAATTACTGAGCCCATCTTAATGGCTATAAAGAAAGCACTTCTTGGGAGATAACCCATGTGTTTATTTTACTACAGCAATTTTGTTTTATATTTGTGTCTTGGAAGTTGTTACTACTGTAGCAACCTCTCCTTATCTTTATTTTATTGCATTGTTGTGCCAAGTAAAGTCTTTGATAGTAGGGTTGATACTAGATTTGGATTACTGCGCAGAAACAGATTTCTGTCTGTCACGAATCTGGGCCTAATTCTCTGTAGGTAAATCAGAAAAATCTGCCAATTTACGTGCGTGATCCTCAGATATGTAAGCAACTTTCATTAAATTTGGGAATTTTCATCTGAGCAAGTCTGGTGCCACTTTAAAATTCGTCTTTACGGACTGTTCTGTTTTGACAGATTCTGCCTTTTATTTCGCATTGCCTCTTTTGCTGTGTTGGATGGATTTCTTTGTTCCATTGACTTCCAGTAGCTTTGGGCAATGTCCACCCTCTAATGAGTTTGTTTCGAGTTTGGTGTGGAGGAAGTTTTCAAGGGTCAAGAGAGGAGGATGATACAACGTGATCAAGAAGAGTGAAAGCTCTAAGCTTGGGGATGCCCCGGTGGTTCATCCCTGCATATTTCAAGAAGACTCAAGCATCTAAGCTTGGGGATGCCCAAAGCATCCACTTCTTCATCGACAAATTTATCAGGTTCCTCCCTTGAAACTATATTTTTATTCGGTCACATCTTATGTACTTTACTTGGAGCGTCTGTTTGTTTTTGTTTTTGTTTTTGTTTGAATAAATGCTTGTGTGGGAGAGAGACACGCTCCGCTGGTTCATATGAACACATGTGTTCTTAGCTTTTAATGTTCATGGTGAAGGTTGAAACTGCTTCGTTAATTGTTATATGGTTGGAAACGGGAAATGCTACATGTAGTAATTGGTAAAATGTCTTGGATAATGTGATACTTGGCAATTGTTGTGCTCATGTTTAAGCTCTTGCATCATATATTTTGCACCTATTAATGAAGAAATACATAGAGCTTGCTAAAATTTGGTTTGCATAATTGGTCTCTCTATGGTCTAGATAATTTCTAGTAAAGAGTTTGAACAACAAGGAAGACGGTGTAGAGTCTTATAATGTTTACAATATGTCTTTTATGTGAGTTTTGCTGCACCGGTTCATCCTTGTGTTTGTTTCAAATAAACCTTGCTAGCCTAAACCTTGTATCGAGAGGGATTACTTCTCATGCATCCAAAATCCTTGAGCCAACCACTATGCCATTTGTGTCCACCATACCTAGCTACTACATGGTATTTCTCCGCCATTCCAAAGTAAATTGCTTGAGTGCTACCTTTAAATAATTCAAAATTTATCACCTCTGATTTGTGTCAATTTTTTATAGCTCATGAGGAAGTATGTGGTGTTTATCTTTCATTCTTGTTGGGCAACTTTCACCAATGGACTAGTGGCTTCATCCGCTTATCCAATAATTTTGCAAAAAGAGTCGGCGCGGGGTTCCCGACCCCCAATTAATCAACCTTCATTAATAATTCTCTTCACATGTTTTGCTCTGATTCATCGGTAAGCAACTTAATTTTGCAAATAGACACTCCTTCATGGTATGTGAATGTTGGAAGGCACCCGAGGATTCGGTTAGCCATGGCTTGTGTAAGCAAAAGGTTGGGAGGAGTGTCATCCATAAATAAAACTAAAATACATGTGTAAACAAAAGAGAAGAGGGATGATCTACCTTGCTGGTAGAGATAACGTCCTTCATGGGAGCCGCTCTTTGAAGGTTTGTCTGGCAAGGGGGTTAGAGTGCCCACTACCATTCGTTGACAATAACAAACACCTCTCAAAATTTTACTTTTATGCTCTCTTTATGTTTTCAAAACCAAAGCTCTAGCACAAATATAGCAATCAATGCTTCCCTCTGCGAAGGGCCTTTCTTTTACTTTTATGTTGAGTCAGTTCACCTATTTCTCTCCATCTCAAGAAGCAAACACTTGCGTGAACTGTGCATTGATTCCTACATACTTGCATATTGCATTTGTTATATTACTCTATGTTGACAATTATCCATGAGATATACATGTTATAAGTTGAAAGCAACCGCTGAAACTTAATCTTCCTTTATGTTGCTTCAATACCTTTTACTTTGAATTATTGCTTTATGAGTTAACTCTTATGCAAGACTTATTGATGCTTGTCTTGAAAGTACTATTCATGAAAAGTCTTTGCTTTATGATTCATTTGTTTACTCATGTCATTACCATTGTTTTGATCGCTGCATTCATTACATATGCTTACAATAGTATGATCAAGGTTATGATGGCATGTCACTCCAGAAATTATCTTTGTTATCGTTTACCTGCTCGGGACGAGCGAGAACTAAGCTTGGGGATGCTGATACGTCTCCGACGTATCGATAATTTCTTATGTTCCATGCCACATTATTGATGATATCTACATGTTTTATGCATACTTTATGTCATTATTATGCGTTTTCCGGAACTAACCTATTGACGAGATGCCGAAGGGCCAATTGTTGTTTTCTGCTGTTTTTGGTTTCAGAAATCCTAGTAAGGAAATATTCTCGGAATCGGACGAAATCAACGCCCAGGGTCCTATTTTTCCACGAAGCTTCCAGAAGTCCGAAGGGGAAACGAAGTGGGGCCACGAGGTGGGGACACAGTAGGGCGGCGCGGCCCAAGCCCTGGCCGCGCCGGCCTAGTGTGTGGCCCCACCAGGACTCCACCGACCTTGCCCTTCCGCCTACTTAAAGTCTCCGTCGCGAAAACCCTACCACGTTCGACGAAACCAGAGAAAACCTTCCGCAGCCGCCGCCATCGCGAAGCCAAGATCCGGGGACAGGAGTCTCCGTTCCGGCACGCCGCCGGGATGGGGAAGTGCCCCCGGAAGGCTTCTCCATCGACACCACCGCCATCTTCATCAACGCTGCTTGTCTCCCATGAGGAGGGAGTAGTTCTCCATCGAGGCTCGGGGCTGTACCGGTAGCTATGTGGTTAATCTCTCTCCTATGTGCTTCAATACAATAATCTCATGAGCTGCCTTACATGATTGAGATTCATATGATGATGCTTGTAATCTAGATGTCATTATGCTAGTCAAGTGGATTTTACTTATGTGATCTCCGGAGACTCCTTGTCCCACGTGTGTAAAGGTGACAGTGTGTGCACCGTGTGGGTCTCTTAGGCATATATCCCTTTATGATTGCAATGTGTTTTGTATCACAATTTATCTGTGTGCTACTCTAGTGATGTTATTAAAGTAGTTTATTCCTCCTGCACGGTGTAGTGGTGACAGTGTGTGCATCGTGTAGTACTTGGCGTAGGCTATGATTGTGATCTCTTGTAGATTATGAAGTTAACTATTGCTATGATAGTATTGATGTGATCTATTCCTCCTTTCGTATTGTGAAGGTGACAGTGTGCATGCTATGTTAGTACTTGGTTTGGTTATGTTGATCTGTTATGCACTCTAAGGTTATTTAAATATGAACATTGAATATTGTGGAGCTTGTTAACTCCGGCATTGAGGGTTCGTGTAATCCTACACGAGTTAGTGGTGTTCATCATCCAACAAGAGGGTGTAGAGTCTAGCATCTATCTATTTATTCTGTTATGTGATCAATGTTGAGAGTGTCCACTAGTGAAAGTATGATCCCTAGGCCTTGTTCCTAAATATCGCTATCGCTGCTTGTTTACTGTTTTATCTGCATTTATACTCGCCTGCAATATTACTACCATCAACCGCACGCCAGACAAGCACTTTTTCGGCGCCATTGCTACTTGCTCATACTTATTCATACCACCTGTATTTCACTATCTCTTCGCTGAACTAGTGCACCTATTAGGTGTGTTGGGGACACAAGAGACTTCTTGCTTTGTGGTTGCGGGGTTGCTTGAGAGGGATATCTTTGACCTCTTCCTCCCTGAGTTCGATAAACCTTGGGTGATCCACTTAAGGGAAACTTGCTGCTGTTCTACAAACCTCTGCTCTTGGAGGCCCAACACTGTCTACAAGAATAGAAGCACCCGTAGACATCACCCTGCACCTTGGCTGCTTCGGGACACACTTCCTCGCGAGCCCCTTCGCCGTTCACTGGATTGTTCTGCCGCGAACATACGTCTTTTGAGGGTGGCATGTTCATTCGATAGTCGCTCCCGATTTTTCTCCAAGATGGAGCGATAGGCATTGAAGGTTCCAACCGAAGTTCCGACGGGAAGTGGTGTGTTATTAAGTACGGCTGTCCTGACTGCTGCCAATTCTTCCTCCGCGATGGTGTAATCATTATTATTGTTACTGGCACTGTTTTCAAAGCTATGCCATCGGCTAGAGCGCGGGTTGTGATCTCCACCTCCCCCGTTCCTTGCGTTTCCTGTGTTATTGGCAGCATAGACATGGTGGTGCGCTGTTTTCCAGGTGACCTCCTTGATAACGCTATCGACACTGTCCTCTCCCAATGAATACTGGGCACTGCAGATGAACGGTGTGTCACTCGATCCCAACCCGTGCCTGGTGTCGCAGTTCAGGCAGTAGTACGAAGTCATCTCTGACGGTACGGGGTTATCGGATCCAACCGACATTGAAGACGTCGATCGAGGGGTTGATGGCGGGGATGAATTCATCGAGTCTGTCAGGCCTGCTGAAAGGTCGACTGATGATGACATGATTGACCTTGCGACCGATGGGGGCGATTTTCTCGCTGATCTGGGGGCGAACGGTTCCAGCAGACGAAGGACTCCTTCCGCGTTGACGTTGTAGTGGACGCTCCCGAACGTCATCTCCATATTTCCTCGTAGATCCGAAAAAGTCGAGCGAGAAGAGTCGCTGTGCGGGGTGAACTCATAGGAGCCGAATCGGATCGGACTTTCCAAGATTGGCGATGATGAAGGCGTCGACGAAGCTGTCGACGACATGGTTGGATCTGCCAATGACGGATCTTGTGCCAACAGGTTTCCCACAGACGGCGCCAATTGTCAAGGGTACTCCTCGGCAATGCCCTCCGTTTGGGGCTTAGGGTAGATGGAATCCTGTAGGCTGACACGAGACATCGGTTATCAAACAAGCGGGGAAAGCGATTTACCCAGTTTCAGGGCCCTCGATGAGGTAAAACCCTTACGTCCTGCTTGTCTGATCTTGATTATGAAAATATTGGGTTACAATGGGGTGCCGAAGTTTTCGGCTGTGATCTCGTCGAGAGGCTAAGTACTACGGGGACCTAGCTCTGGACTTATGGTGGCTAAGATTGCTAAGATGATTGTGTCCCTCGGCAGCCCCTGTCCTGGCCCTTATATAGGGAGCCAGGTCTCAAGAGATCTGTCCGGGTACGACTAGGTTACAAAAGACCCTAGTTCTAAACTTTTCTTGCTTGATCCGTTTCTTCGTCTTGTTCTTCAAGGAATCTTCTTCGGCACCGACGTAGTGGCCCACCTTGCCATCGGGTGTCTTCATGGGCCTCCAGCTGGGCCGCACAGGATAGGGCAATAATAGTTACCCGAAGGGTAATGCCCACGTCACTCGAGGACCTCCTTTGTCACCGATTTGGCAATCAAAGGCCATAACTTCTTGAAAAAAATTGCATGCATTCCAACAGTACGTGGCGCTTTGAAATCACCAATTGCAAAAAGGGCCTTCTTCACCTCTTCCTCCTTAAAAGGAGCCATTAAACGCTCATTAATCTCCATAGTAACACGAGGCTTGACCTTTTGCAGCAAATTTGCATCTTTTGCAGCAACTTCTGAAGAGAATAGATCAGTAAAAGAATTAGTAATAATTGGATTTATATGATTATTCCCTTCCCTCACGACCCCATTTGGGTCCTTCGCCTTCATGATCAGATTTCGCTTTTTTCCTTGCCCGGGCAAAATTGTGAAAATACGCCGAGTTTCGGTCCCCGTTTGCTATCCAATTGACCCGGCTTCTCTGCATTTTATAAATATCCTCTTGCTCGAGAACTTCCTCGATTTCTTCTGTAAATTCTTCTTGTTGTCGCACATTTTCCTCTACATCTCCCGCCTCAACACCTCCTCGAGTTGCCTCGAAAGAGTTCTCAGCTTCACTCTTGGTTTTTTCAATATGGTACTCTCCCAGGCATGTAATGCCTTCTGGACTAATTCCACCGCTGGCATCACATCGCTACTCCCCGATCCACTTTCCCATGTACCACTTCTCCCACTCCATCTTCCTTGAGCCATTTACCCTCAAACCGTTTCCTTCGAACCTTGCATGATGTTGCCAAACTGCGGTAGTAATCAGTGTCCATCAGAATTGACCTATGGTCCGACCTAATCATGTCCAAGTTCGCTAAACTGCATAGGAAAAAAAGCTCCGCCCATGCTTCATTTGCGCATGCCCTGTCTAGCCTTTCACGTATGCCTGGGCTTCTTCTGCTCTGCTTCTTTCTCCATGTAAAACTATCACCAGTATACCCAAGGTCCTCCAATCCACAGTCAGTTAGTGCGTCCCTAAAAGTCTGCATATACTGGATCGGTCTTGGGTTCCCTCCTTCCTTCTCATGGTTGTATAAAATTTCATTCCAATCGCCAATTACTAACCACTTCATGCTAACTTGACCATGGAGCTCACGTAACTGTTCCCAGGTTTTAGACTTATCAGCCCAAGCCGGCTCACCATAAATTCATGTGAGTCTCCAAGTTGTCTCCACACTGCTTCCTTTTAGCACTACATCAATGTAGTTTGGACGGATCGCCTTCAGTTTGATATCGATTCCACTCTTCCACAACAACAATAAACCTCCACTTCTCCCATCGCTTTCCGCCACTAACACCCCATGCATCCTTGTTTGTACCCTTAGTCTCTCTGCACCTACCTTATCTAGATGAGTTTCTGAGAGAAACATCACATCTGGATCGCACCGCCCTGGATCTCCAGGAGTTCTCTAATTGCAGGACCACACTATGCACCCCGACAGTTGAGAGATAAGGTTTTCATTGCAACTGGCGGCACCACTCGAGGGATCCTACCAATGGATTCTTAGAAGGCAATGCGCCATTCTGCACTTTCTTTGCTCTTTAGATGGATATAAAGGACTGGAAACACAACAATTAATTGCTGGATCGATGCCTTAGCCTCTCTAGACCTTGCTGAAGGAAATTGCTTTACTGAAAGAATAACACTAGGTAGCTGCTAAGAAATCGACACAGCTGACAACAACGTGAACAACCCACGGTTATCCACAAGGACCGCCTCGTTGTGACACAAGGAGGGAATATGACCTGACGTCACCGTCGCCGGCGCGGAGGAAAACGAAAACGCCACGCGAGCAGAGTCCGGTTGGAGTAGAAACCCTAGGCGTAAGCCTTAGGGGACCGCCTCGCTGTGACACGAGGAGGGAATATGACCTGACGTCGCCGTCGCCGGCACGGAGGAAAATGAAAACGCTACGCGAGCAGAGTCCGGGCGGAGTAGAAACCCTAGGCGTAAGCCTTAGGGGACCACCTCATTGTGACACGAGGAGGGAGTATGACCTAACGTCGCCGTCGCCGGCTCGGAGGAAAACGAAAACGCCACGCAAGCAGAGTCCGGGCGGAGTAGAAACCCTAGGCGTAAGCCTTAGGGCGTAACCCAATTTGTGTCTATGACTAGCTGAATGCTCGTGCGTCGCCACGATACATATTTTCTCCTCGTATATAATATATAATATAAGAAATATTTCTTTGAGTTTCCATGGAACTACACGTGACATATAAAATCAAATTTCTGAGTGTGAGAGTGGATTTGGTGTTCAGATGAGTACGTGCGCACGCAGCAGCCGTCGTAGGATTGGCTTTGAGATTCTGCCATCCCACTTTCTGAACTAACGGTGACATACGGTGTTAAACAGAATCTAGGGTGTTGCTCTGGGCCCGATGGGCTCTATCTCCATGCTCTCTTGTGGTGACTGATACGTCTCCAACGTACCTATAATTTCTGATGTTCCATGCTTGTTTTATGACAATACTTACATGTTTTGCTTGCACTTTATAATGTTTTTATGCATTTTCCGGAACTAACCTATTAACGAGATGCCGAAGGGCCAGTTGCTGTTTCTGTTGTTTTTGGTTCCAGAAAGGCTGTTCGGGCAATATTCTCGGAATTCGACGAAACGAAGACCCAGGACCTTATTTTTCCCGGAACCTTCCAGAAAGTCAAAGGGGGGCTAGAGGGGTGCCCTGGGGGCCCCACACGTGTGGCCGGCGCGGCCCAGGAGGGGGGCGCACCGCCCTAGTGTGAGGTGGCCCCAGGCACCCTCCGACTCCGCCTCTTCGCCTATAAGACCCCTTTCGACCTAAAAACGCGACACCAATTGACGAAACTCCAGAAAGACTCCAGGGGCGCCGCCGCCATCGCGAAACTCCAATTCGGGGGACAGAACTCTCTGTTCCGGCACCCTGCCGGGACGGGGAAGTGCCCCCGGAAGCCATCTCCATCGACGCCACCGCCTCCATCATGCTCCGTGAGTAGTTCCCCCATGGACTACGGGTTCTAGCGATAGCTAGTTGGTACTCTCTATCCCATGTACTTCAATGCAATGATCTCATGAGCTGCCTTGCATGATTGAGATTCATCTTATGTAATCGGTGTTGTGTTTGTTGGGATCCGATGGATGATACATTATGATTAGTCTATCTATAAAGTTTGTGAACTTATTGTTGCTTGCAATCTTGTTATGTTTAATGCTTGTCACTAGGGCCCGAGTGGCATGATCTTAGATTTAAGCTCTATACTTATTGCTTAGATTGTATCTACAAGTTGTATGCACATGTCTATGCCCGGAACCAAAGGCCCCAAAGTGACAGAAATTGGGACAACTGGAGGGGAAGGCTTAGAT
>NC_061514.1:197338032-197357791 GCF_022539505.1 Lolium rigidum | reverse complement strand
CTCCATCTTCCTTGAGCCATTTACCCTCAAACCGTTTCCTTCGAACCTTGCATGATGTTGCCAAACTGCGGTAGTAATCGCGTGTCCATCGAATTGACCTATGGTCCGAGCCTAATCATGTCCAAGTTCGCTAAACTTGCATAGGGAAAAAGCTCCGCCCATGCTTCATTTGCACATGCCCTGTCTAGCCTTTCAAGTATGCCTGGGCTTCTTCTACTCCGCTTCCTTCTCCACGTAAAACTATCACCAGTATACCCAAGATCCTCCAATCCACAGTCAGTTAGTGCATCCCTAAAAGTCTGCATATCCTGGATCGGTCTTGGGTTCCCTCCTTCCTTCTCATGGCTGTATAAAATTTCATTCCAGTCGCCAATTACTAACCACTTCATGCTAACTTGACCATGGAGCTCACCGTAACCGTTCCCAGGATTTATACTTATCAGCCCAAGCCGGCTCACCATAAATTCCTATGAGTCTCCAAGTTGTCTCCACACTGCTTCCTTTTACCACTACATCAACGTAGTTTGGACGGATCGCCTTCAGTTCGATATCAATTCCACTCTTCCACAACAACACTAAACTCCACTTCTCCCATCGATTTCCACCACTAACGCCCCATGCATTCTTGTTTGTACCCTTAGTCTCTCTGCACCTACCTTATCTAGATGTCTTTCTGAGAGAAACATCACATCCGGATCATACCGTCCTGGATCTCCGGGGAGTTCTCTAATTGCGGGACCACACTATGACCCCGACGACTTGAGAGATAAGGTTTTCATTGCAACTGGCGGCACCACTCGAGGGATCCTACCAATGGATTCTTAGAAGGCAATGCGCCATTCGCACTTTCTTTGCTCTTTAGATGGATATAAGGGACGGAAACACAACAATTAATTGCTGGATCGATGCCTTAGCCTCTCCAGACCTTGCTGAAGGAAATTGCTTTACTGAACGAATAACACTAGGTAGCTGCGGAGAAATCGACACAGCTGACAGCAACGTGAACAACCCACGGTTATCCACAAGGACCGCCTCGCTGTGACACGAGGAGGGAATATGACCTGACGTCGCCATCGCCGGCACGGAGGAAAATGTAAACGCCACGCGAGCAGAGTCTGGTTGGAGTAGAAACCCTAGGCGTAAGCCTTAGGGGACCGCCTCGCTGTGACACGAGGCGGGAATATGACCTGATGTCGCCGGCGTGGAGGAAAATGAAAACACCATGCAAGCAGAGTCCAGGCGGAGTAGAAACCCTAGGCGTAAGCGTTAGGGGACCGCCTCGTTGTGACACGAGGAGGGAGTATGACCTAACGTCGCCGTCGCCGGCTCGGAGGAAAACGAAAACGCCACGCAGGCGAGTCCGGGGCGGAGTAGAAACCCTAGGCGTAAGCCTTAGGGCGTAACCCAATTTGTGTCTATGACTAGCTGAATGCTCGTGCGTCGCCACGATACATATTTTCTCCTCGTATATAATATATAATATAAGAAATATTTCTTTGAGTTTCCATGGAACTACACGTGACATATAAAATCAAATTTCTGAGTGTGAGAGTGGATTTGGTGTTCAGATGAGTACGTGCGCACGCAGCAGCCGTCGTAGGATTGGCTTTGAGATTCTGCCATCCCACTTTCTCGAACTAACGGTGACATACGGTGTTAAACAGAATCTAGGGTGTTGCTACGGGCCCGATGGGCTCTATCTCCATGCTCTCTTGTGGTGGATCGATACGTCTCCAACGTACCTATAATTTCGATGTTCCATGCTTGTTTTATGACAATACTTACATGTTTTGCTTGCACTTTATAATGTTTTTATGCATTTTCCGGAACTAACCTATTAACCGAGATGCCGAAGGGCCGATTCTTTGTTTCGTTGTTTTTGGTTCCGTAAAGGCTGTTCGGGCAATATTCTCGGAATTCGACGAAACGAAGACCCGGGACCTTATTTTTCCGGAACCTTCCCGAGAAAGTCAAAGGGGGCTAGAGGGGTGCCCCAGGGGCCCCACACGTGTGGCCGGCGCGGCCCGAGGAGGGGGCGCACCGCCCTAGTGTGAGGTGGCCCCCGGGCACCCTCCGACTCCGCCTCTTCGCCTATAAGACCCCTTTCGACCTAAAAACGCGACACCAATTGACGAAACTCCGCAAAGACTCCAGGCGCCGCCGCCATCGCGAAACTCCACTCGGGGACAGAACTCTCGTTCCGGCACCCTGCCGGGACGGGGAAGTGCCCCTGGAAGCCATCTCCATCGACGCCACCGCCTCCATCATGCTCCGTGAGTAGTTCCCCCATGGACTACGGGTTCTAGCAGTAGCTAGTTGGTACTCTCTATCCCATGTACTTCAATGCAATGATCTCATGAGCTGCCTTGCATGATTGAGATTCATCTTATGTAATCGGTGTTGTGTTTGTTGGGATCCGATGGATGATACATTATGATTAGTCTATCTATAAAGTTTGTGAACTTATTGTTGCTGCAATCTTGTTATGTTTAATGCTTGTCACTAGGGCCCGAGTGGCATGATCTTAGATTTAAGCTCTATACTTATTGCTTAGATTGTATCTACAAGTTGTATGCACATGTCTATGCCCGGAACCAAAGGCCCCAAAGTGACGAAATTGGGACAACCGGAGGGGAAGGCTTAGATATGAGGGATCACATGTTTTCACCGAGTGTTAATGCTTTGCTCCGGTGCTCTATTAAAAGGAGTGCCTTAATTTCCAAGTAGATTCCCTAGAGGCCCAGGCCGCCACCGTGCTGGTAGGACAAAAGATGTTGTACAAGTTTCTCATTGCGAGCACGTATGACTATATATGGGAAACATGCCTACATGATTAATAAGCTGGATGTTCTAACTTAATGCTTTGAATCCTATCAATTGCCCAACTGTAATTTGTGCACCCAACACTTGTCACTTGTTATTGGAGAGTTGCCACTAGTGTAGATAGCTGGGAACCCCGGTCCATCTCTCATCATCATATACTCGTGCTACATGACATTGGAAGTAGTATCAACTATTTTCTGGTGCCATTGCTCTCATATTATCGCTACTGCTCGCTGTGTTACCGTACTACTGCTCTCATATTCACTGCTGCTTTTACATCACCCCTGTTACTAGTGCTTTTCCAGGTGCAGTCTGAATTGACAACTCGGTTGTTAAGGCTTATAAGTATTCTTTACCTCCCTTGTGTCGAATCAATAAATTTGGGTTTCACTTCCTCGAAGACTGTTGCGATCCCCTATACTTGTGGGTCATCAAGACTATTTTCTGGCGCCGTTGCCGGGGAGGCATAGCTCTACTCATAAGTTCACCTGGGGAGTACACTCCACCTCTCTCTGTTTTATTTTATTTTGTTTTGCTTAGTTTACTTCTGTCTAGTTTATTTGTGCTTAGTTTATTTTTGTCTAGTATTACTTTGCTTAGTTTACTTTTGTTTAGTTTGTTTTTGTCTTGTTTTATTTTTCCTATATACCCGAAAATCCATAAAATTTTGAAAAACCGAAAAATTAAAAACTGCTATTATGGGAGAACCTACAACCTATTTGGAGCTTATTGAATTATATAATAATTATAGAGAATCAAGAACGGGAAAAGTTATGAGTGCTATGATAGAAAAATTGAATACAATTGCTAAAATCTTGCTTAAATGCCATGATATAAACTGTTGCTCTAAACAGGATACTAAACATCTTAAATTTCAATGTGGCTTTAGTGAGGAATTTTTAATTAAGAACTATAATCAGAATAGCTATATTCATTTTGGGTTTGAAGAGGTAGAACAATTTGTCATATTTATGGGAGCCTCTGAGATAGAATCCTTCATGGCTAAAAATTATGAAACTTGTGTTGTTTGTAAGGACCTTAAAGATTATGTCTCTTCTACCTTAATTTTTGCATAGAAAGCTACAGTGATAATCCTTATATCATTGATTATAAAGAGAGACTCATTAATGCACAAGAATGCACTCACAATTTGCAGGGACCTGTGGAAGAAGAAATTGATGAACCTGAAAGCTCATTGGATGAAAAAGAGGAGGAAATTGATGAACCTGAAAGCTCATTGGATGAAAAAGAAGAGGAGAGTGATGAACAAAAGGAGGAAGACTGGATTAGCTACCCATGCCAACCTTCTAATGAGAGTAACTCTTTATCTCTTACACTATTTGATTATCCTCCATGCTTACCGAAAGAGGTTGAATGTTATGTTCCTGTGGATTCTCTTGAAATATTCCCTATGAGTAAAACTTGTGAGAATAATTATGCTACTGTTATTTATGATAATCCATGCTATTTTGATAAATCTTATGATAATGCTTTGTTTGTGCCTGATGTCGAAATGCATGATACTAAAGAGTTTTGCTTAGCAAATGTTTATGATAAACTCTAGATGATGGTCCTATGTTACTTGATAATATTAATTATACCACTAATGAAAATGGGATTGGAAAGGCCTTGACTTTATCTAGGAGTCCCATATCTCTTGAGATTGATCAATCATGTTGTTATATTATTGATAAAAGTGGGTTTAAAAGTTTTAATCCTATTATTTTTGAGCTTGATAAAAATTATGTGTTTATGGATCATGAAAAGTATGCTGCATGTGATAGTTATATTGTTGAGTTTATCCATGAAGCTACTGAAAATTATTATGAGAGAGGAAAATATGGTTGTAGAAATTTGCATGGTACTAAAACACCTCTCTATATGCTGAAAATTTTGAAGTTACTCTTGTTTTATCTTGCTATGCTTGTCACTTTGTTCTCCATGAATTTATTTGTGTACAAGATTCCTATGCATAGGAAGTGGGTTAGACTTAAATGTGTTTTGAATTTGCTTCTTGATGCTCTCTTTTGCTTCAACACTTATTTTGCTACTGTTTTGTTGTGTCTTGGAAGTTGTTACTACTGTAGCAACCTCTCCTTATCTTTATTTTATTGCAATGTTGTGCCAAGTGACGCCTCTAATCGAAGGTTGATACTAGATTTGGATTTCTGCGCAGAAACAGATTTCTATCTATCACGAATCTGGGCTGTTTTCTCTGCAGGTAACTCAGAAAAATATGCCAATTTACGTGCGTGTTCCTCAGATATGTACGCAACTTTCATTAGTTTTGAGTTTTCTGATTTGAGCAACGGAAGTATCTGTTTAAAATTCGTCTTTACTGGCTGTTCTGTTTTGGCAGATTCCGTCTCTATTTTTTGCATTGTCTCTTGTGGACTTTAAGCAAGGCTTTCTAGATGTGGAGAGCTGTAGCTAATGTTTTATTGAGTTCTTGCAATGTGTCACTACAGAACCAAGGTGGATTCAAGTTTTTTGAGTACTAACCCCTCTAATGAAGTTTATGAGAAGTTTGGTGTGAAGGAAGTTTTCAAGGATCAAGAGAGGAGGATGATATATGATCAAGAAGAGTGAAAAGTCTAAGCTTGGGGATGCCCCCGTGGTTCATCCCTGCATATTTCAAGAAGACTCAAGCGTCTGAGCTTGGGGATGCCCAAGGCATCCCCTTCTTCATCAACTTATCAGGTTTCTTCTATTGAAACTATATTTTTATTCGGTCACATCTTATGTGCTTTACTTGGAGCGTCTGTGTGTTTTTTTTTATTTTTGTTTATGTTTGAATAAATTCGGATCCTAGCAATCCTTGTTTGGGAGAGAGACACGCTCCGCTTTTTCATATGAACACTTGTGTTCTTCGTTTTACTTTTAATGTTCAATGATAAAAGTTGGAAGCTATTGCATTTATTGCTATTTGGTTGGAAAAAGAAAATGCCTCATAATGTCTTGAATAATTTGATACTTGGCAATTGTTTTGAGCTCTCAAGTAGATCATGATTAAGCTCTTGCATCATGTAGTTTAAACCTATTAGTGGAGAACTACCGTAGAGCTTGTTGAAATTGGTTTGCATGATTGGTCTCTCTAAGGTCTAGATATTTTCTGGTAAAAGTGTTTGAGCAACAAGGAAGACAGTGTAGAGTCTTATAATGCTTGCAATATGTTCTTATGTAAGTTTTGCTGTACCGGTTCATACTTGTGTTTGCTTCAAACAACCTTTCTAGCCAAAGCCTTGTACTGAGAGGAAATGCTTCTCGTGCATCCAAAACCTTGAGCCAAAACCTATGCCATTTGTGTCCACCATATCTACCTACTATGTGGTATTTCCTGCCATTCCAAGCAAATACTTCATGTGCTACTGATGGCGTGTAACTCACACGTTCGTTGGGAACCCCAAGAGGAAGGTATGATGCGCACAGCAGCAAGTTTTCCCTCAGAAAGAAACCAAGGTTTATCGAACCAGGAGGAGCCAAGAAGCACGTTGAAGGTTGATGGCGGCGGGATGTAGTGCGGCGCAACACCAGGGATTCCGCGCCAACGTGGAACCTGCACAACACAACCAAAGTACTTTGCCCCAACGAAACAGGTGAGGTTGTCAATCTCACCGGCTTGCTGTAACAAAGGATTAACCGTATTGTGTGGAAGATGATTATTTGCGAAAACAAGTAAACAAGTATTGCGGTAGATTGTATTTCGATAAAGAGAATTGGACCGGGGTCCACGAGTTCACTAGAGGTGTCTCTCCCATAAGATAAACAGCATGTTGGGTGAACAAATTACGGTTGGGCAATTGACAAATAAAGAGAGCATGACCATGCACATACATATCATGATGAGTATTGTGAGATTTAATTGGGCATTACGACAAAGTACATAGACCGCCATCCAACATGCATCTATGCCTAAAAAGTCCACCTTCGAGGTTATCATCCGAACCCCTTCCGATATTAAGTTGCAAAGCAACGGACAATTGCATTAAGTATGGTGCGTAATGTAATCAACAACTACATCCTTAGACATAGCATCAATGTTTTATCCCTAGTGGCAACAACACAACACAACCTTAGAACTTTCCGTCACTCGTCCTGGTGTCAATGCGGGCATGAACCCACTATCGAGCATAAGTACTCCCTCTTGGAGTTACAAGCATCTACTTGGCCGCAGCATCTACTAGTAACGAAGAGCATGCAAGATCATAAATAACACATAGGTATAACTTTGATAATCAACATAACAAGTATTCTCTATTCATCGGATCCCAACAAATGCAACATATAGAATTACAGATAGATGATCTTGATCATGTTAGGCAGCTCACAAGATCCGACAATGATAGCACAATGGGGAGAAGACAACCATCTAGCTACTCGCTATGGACCCATAGTCTAGGGGTAGACTACTCACACATCACACCGGAGGCGACCATGGCGGTGTAGAGTCCTCCGGGAGATGATTCCCCTCTCGGCGGCGGTGCCGGAGGCGATCTCCGGATCCCCCGAGATGGGATCGGCGTTGGCGGCGTCTCCGGAAGGTTTTCCGTATCGTGGCTCTCGCGTGCGGGGGTTTCGTCACGGAGGCTTTAAGTAGGCGGAAGGGCAAGTCAGGAGGCGGCACGGGGGGCCCAGACCATAGGCCGGCGCGGCCAGGGGTGGGGCCGCGCCGCCCTAGGGTTTGGCCACCCCGTGGCCCCACTTCGTTTCGTCTTCGGACTTCTGGAAGCTTCATGGAAAAATAGGCCCCTGGGCGTTGATTTCGTCCAATTCCGAGAATATTTCCTTACTAGGATTTCTGAAACCAAAAACAGCGAAAAACAAAGAATCGGCACTTCGGCATCTTGTTAATAGGTTAGTTCCAGAAAATGCACGAATATGACATAAAGTGTGCATAAAACATGTAGATAACATCAATAATGTGGCATGGAACATAAGAAATTATCGATACGTTGGAGACGTATCAACATCCCCAAGCTTAGTTCTGCTCGTCCCGAGCGGGTAAAAACGATAATACGTATAATTTCTGGAGTGACATGCCATCATAATCTTGATCATACTATTTGTAAAGCATATGTAGTGAATGCAGCGATCAAAACAATGTATATGACATGAGTAAACAAGTGAATCATAAAGCAAAGACTTTTCATGAATAGCACTTCAAGACAAGCATCAATAAGTCGTGCATAAGAGTTAACTCATAAAGCAATAATTCAAAGTAAAGGTATTGAAGCAACACAAAAGAAGATTAAGTTTCAGCGGTTGCTTTCAACTTATAACATGTATATCTCATGGATATTGTCAACATAGAGTAATATAATAAGTGCAATAAGCAAGTATGTAGGAATCAATGCACAGTTCACACAAGTGTTTGCTTCTTGAGGTGGAGAGAAATAGGTGAACTGACTCAACATTGAAAGTAAAAGAAAGGTCCTCCATAGAGGAAAAGCATCGATTGCTATATTTGTGCTAGAGCTTTGATTTTGAAAACATGAAACAATTTTGTCAACGGTAGTAATAAAGCATATGCATCATGTAAATTATATCTTATAAGTTGCAAGCCTCATGCATAGTGTACCAATAGTGCCCGCACCTTGTCCTAATTAGCTTGGACTACCTGGATTATCACCGCAATACATATGCTTTCACCAAGTATCACAAAGGGGTACCTCTATGCCGCCTGTACAAAGGTCTAAGGAGAAAGCTTGCATTTGGATTTCTCGCTTTTGATTATTCTCAACTTAGACATCCATACCGGGACAACATAGACAACATATAATGGACTCCTCTTTTAATGCTTAAGCATTCAACAACAATTAATTCTTTTCTCATTAGAGATTTGAGGATGTTTGTCCAAAACTGAAACTTCCACCATGGATCATGGCTTTAGTTAGCGGCCCAATGTTCTTCTCTAACAATATGCATGCTCAAACCATTCAACTCAGTGTAGATCGCCCTTACTTCATACAAGACGAACATGCATAGCAACTCACATGAAATTCAACAATGAAAAGTTGATGGCGTCCCCAGTAAACATGGTTATCGCACAACAAGCAACTTAATAAGAGATAAAGTGCATAATTACATATTCAATACCACAATAGTTTTTAAGCTATTTGTCCCATGAGCTATATATTGCAAAGGTGAATGATGGAATTTTAAAGGTAGCACTCAAGCAATTTACTTTGGAATGGCGGAAAATACCATGTAGTAGGTAGGTATGGTGGACACAAATGGCATAGTGGTTGGCTCAAGTGTTTTGGATGCATGAGAAGTATTCCCTCTCGATACAAGGTTTAGGCTAGCAAGGCTTATATGAAACAAACACAAGGATGAACCGGTGCAGCAAAACTCACATAAAAGACATATTGAAAACATTATAAGACTCTACACCGTCTTCCTTGTTGTTCAAACTCAATACTAGAAATTATCTAGACCTTAGAGAAACCAAATATGCAAACCAAATTTAGCATGCTCTATGTATTTCTTCATTAATGGGTGCAAATCATATGATGCAAGAGCTTAAACATGAGCACAACAATTGCCAAGTATCACATTACCCAAGACATTTATAGCAATTACTACATGTATCATTTTCCAATTCCAACCATATAACAATTTAACGAAGAAGAAACTTCGCCATGAATACTATGAGTAGAAACCAAGGACATACTTGTCCATATGCTACAGCGGAGCATGTCTCTCTCCCATAAAGTGAATGCTAGGATCCATTTTATTCAAACAAAACAAAAAAACAAAAACAACCCGACGCTCCAAGAAAAAGCACATAAGATGTGATGGAATAAAAATATAGTTTCGGGGAGGAACACGATAATGTTGTCGATGAAGAAGGGGATGCCTTGGGCATCCCCAAGCTTAGACGCTTGAGTCTTCTTAATATATGCAGGGGTGAACCACCGGGGCATCCCCAAGCTTAGAGCTTTCACTCTCCTTGATCATGTTGCATCATACTCCTCTCTTGATCCTTGAAAACTTCCTCCACACCAAACTCGAAACAACTCATTAGAGGGTTAGTGCACAATATAAATTAACATATTCAGAGGTGACACAATCATTCTTAACACTTCTGGACATTGCATAATGCTACTGGACATTAGTGGATCAAAGAAATTCATCCAACATAGCAAAAGAGGCAATGCGAAATAAAAGGCAGAATCTGTCAAAACAGAACAGTTCGTATTGACGAATTTTAAAATGGAACCAGACTTGCTCAAATGAAAATGCCCAAATTTAATGAAAGTTGCATACATATCTGAGGATCATGCGCGTAAATTAGCTTAATTTTCTGAGTTACCTACAGGGAGGTGGACCCAGATTCGTGACAGCAAAGAAATCTGGAACTGTGCAGTAATCCAAATCTAGTACTTACTTTTCTATCAACGGCTTAACTTGGCACAACAAAACACAAAACTAAGATAAGGAGAGGTTGCTACAGTAGTAAACAACTTCCAAGACACAAAATAAAAACAAAGTACTGTAGCAAAATAACACATGGGTTATCTCCCAAGAAGTTCTTTCTTTTTAGCCATTAAGATGGCCTCAGCAATTTTAATGATGCACTCGCAAGAAATAGTATTTGAAGCAAAAGAGAGCATCAAGAGGCAAATTCAAAACACATTTAAGTCTAAAATGCTTCCTATGCATAGGAGTCTTGTAAATAAACAAGTTCATGAAGAGCAAAGTAACAAGCATAGGAAGATAAAACAAGTGTAGCTTCAAAAATTTCAGCACATAGAGAGGTGTTTTAGTAAATTGAAAATTTCTATAACCATATTTTCCTCTCTCATAATAATTTTCAGTAGCATCATGAGAAAACTCAACAATGTAACTATCACATAAAGCATTCTTATCATGAGTCTCATGCATAAAATTATTACTCTCCACGTAAGCATAATCAATTTTATTAGTTGTAATGGGAGCAAATTCAACAAAGTGGCTATCATCATATATAGGAGGCATATTGTAATCATAAAAGAAAATTTTCTCCTCAATGCTTGGGGGACTAAAAAGATCATGCTCATCAGAGCCAGCTTCCCCAAGCTTAGAATTTTCCATAGCATTAGCAACAATGGTGTTCAAAGCATCCATAGTAATAACATTCCCATTAGCATGCATATAAAGTTCCATGGGTTTTTTAATTCTCTCTTCAAACACATCATGTCCTAATTCAAGATAAAGTTCATAAAGATCTCTCATATTTTTGTTGTTTTCCATTATGCTTAACTAGTGAAATAAAAACATGCATGATATTAAGTAAAGTAAAACAAGTAACTAATTTTTTTGTGTTTTTGATATAGCAAACAAGATAGCAAATAAAGTAAACTAGCAACTAATTTTTTTGTATTTTGATTTAGTGCAGCAAACAAAGTAGTAAATAAAACTAAGCAAGACAAAAACAAAGTAAAGAGATTGAGAAGTGGAGACTCCCCTTGCAGCGTGTCTTGATCTCCCGGCAACGGCGCCGTGAAAATATGCTTGATGGCGTGTAACTCACACGTTCGTTGGGAACCCCAAGAGGAAGGTATGATGCGCACAGCAGCAAGTTTTCCCTCGGAAAGAAACCAAGGTTTATCGAACCGGGAGGAGCCAAGAAGCACGTTGAAGGTTGATGGCGGCGGGATGTAGTGCGGCGCAACACCGGGGATTCCGGCGCCAACGTGGAACCCGCACAACACAACCAAAGTACTTTGCCCCAACGAAACAGTGAGGTTGTCAATCTCACCGGCTTGCTGTAACAAAGGATTAACCGTATTGTGTGGAAGATGATTGTTTGCAGAAAACAGTAAACAAGTATTGCAGTAGATTGTATTTCAGTAAAGAGAATTGGACCGGGGTCCATAGTTCACTAGAGGTGTCTCTCCCATAAGATAAACAGCATGTTGGGTGAACAAATTACAGTTGGGCAATTGACAAATAAAGAGAGCATGACCAAGCACATACATATCATGATGAGTATTGTGAGATTTAATTGGGCATTACGACAAAGTACATAGACCGCCATCCAAGCATGCATCTATGCCTAAAAAGTCCACCTTCGAGTTATCATCCGAACCCCTTCCAGTATTAAGTTGCAAAGCAACGAGACAATTGCATTAAGTATGGTGCGTAATGTAATCAACAACTACATCCTTAGACATAGCATCAATGTTTTATCCCTAGTGGCAACAGCACAACACAACCTTAGAACTTTCATCCCATCGTCCCGAGTGTCAATGCGGGCATGAACCCACTATCGAGCATAAGTACTCCCTCTTGGAGTTACAAGCATCTACTTGGCCAGAGCATCTACTAGTAACGGAGAGCATGCAAGATCATAAATAACACATAGGTATAACTTTGATAATCAACATAACAAGTATTCTCTATTCATCGGATCCCAACAAACGCAACATATAGAATTACAGATAGATGATCTTGATCATGTTAGGCAGCTCACAAGATCCGACAATGATAGCACAATGGGGAGAAGACAACCATCTAGCTACTGCTATGGACCCATAGTCCAGGGGTAGACTACTCACACATCACACCGGAGGCGACCATGGCGGTGTAGAGTCCTCCGGGAGATGATTCCCCTCTCCGGCAGGGTGCCGGAGGCGATCTCTCGGATCCCCCGAGATGGGATCGGCGTTGGCGGCGTCTCCGGAAGGTTTTCCGTATCGTGGCTCTCGATGACCGGGGGTTTCGTCACGGAGGCTTTAAGTAGGCGGAAGGGCAAGTCAGGAGGCGGCACGGGGGGCCCAGACCATAGGTCGGCGCGGCCAGGGGTGGGGCCGCGCCGCCCTAGGGTTTGGCCACCCCATGGCCCCACTTCGTTTCGTCTTCGGACTTCTGGAAGCTTCGTGGAAAAATAGGCCCCTGGGCGTTGATTTCGTCCAATTCCGAGAATATTTCCTTACTAGGATTTCTGAAACCAAAAACAGCAGAAAACAACAACCGGCACTTCGGCATCTTGTTAATAGGTTAGTTCCAGAAAATGCACGAATATGACATAAAGTGTGCATAAAACATGTAGATAACATCAATAATGTGGCATGGAACATAAGAAATTATCGATACGTTGGAGATGTATCAGCTACCTTTAAACAATTCAAAAGCTATTATCTCTTATTTGTGTCAATGTTTTATAGCTCATGAGGAAGTATGTGGTGTTTACCTTTCGATCTTGTCATTTATTTCGGACAGACTTTCACCAATGGACTAAAGGCATATCCGCTTATCCAATAATTTTGCAAAAAGAGCTGGCGCGGGGTTCCCAGCCCCCAATTAATCAACCTTCATTAATAATTCTCTTCACATGTTTTGCTCTGATTCATCAGTAAGCAACTTAATTTTGCAAATAGACACTCCTTCATGGTATGTGAATGTTGGAAGGCACCCGAGGATTCGGTTAGCCATGGCTTGTGAAAGCAAAAGGTTGGGAGGAGTGTCAACCATAAATAAAACTAAAATACATGTGTAAACAAAAGAGAAGAGGGATGATCTACCTTGCCGGTAGAGATAACGTCCTTCATGGGAGCCGCTCTTGAAAGTCTCGGTTGATGAGGTAGTTAGAGTACCCGCTACCATTCGTTGACAACAACAAACACCTCTCAAAATTTTACTTTTATGCTCTCTATATGATTTCAAAACTTAAAAAGCTCTAGCACATGATTTAATCCTCGCTTCCCTCTGCGAAGGGCCATTCTTTTACTTTATGTTGAGTCAGCTTTACCTACTTCCTTCCATCTTAGAAGCAAACACTTGTGTTAACTGTGCATTGATTCTTACATACTTGCATATTTGCATTCATCATATTACTTTGTGTTGACAATTATCCATGAGATATGCATGTTGAAAGTTGAAAGCAAATGCTGAAACTTAAATCTTCCTCTGTGTTGCTTCCATGCCTTTACTTTGAATTTATTGCTTTATGAGTTAACTCTTATGCAAGACTTTTGATGCTTGTCTTGAAAGTACTATTCATGAAAAGTTTTGCTATATGTTATCTATTTGTTAGCAACTATAGATCATTGCCTTGAGTCACTTCATTCATCTCATATGCTTTATAATAGTATGATCAAGATTATGTAAGTAGAATGTCACTACAAAAATTACTCTTTTTATCGTTTACCTACTCGAGGGCAAGCAGGAACTAAGCTTGGGGATGCTGATACGTCTCCAACGTACCTATAATTTCTGATGTTCCATGCTTGTTTTATGACAATACTTACATGTTTTGCTTGCACTTTATAATGTTTTTATGCATTTTCCGGAACTAACCTATTAACGAGATGCCGAAGGGCCGGTTGCTTGTTTTCCGTTGTTTTTGGTTCCGGAAAGGTCTGTTCGGGCAATATTCTCGGAATTCGACGAAACGAAGACCCAGGACCTTATTTTTCCCGGAACCTTCCAGAAAGTCAAAGGGGGACCAGAGGGGTGCCCTGGGGGCCCCACACGTGTGGCCGGCGCGGCCCAGGAGGGGGGCGCGCCGCCCTAGTGTGAGGTGGCCCAGGCACCCTCCGACTCCGCCTCTTCGCCTATAAGACCCCTTTCGACCTAAAAACGCGACACCAATTGACGAAACTCCAGAAAGACTCCAGGGGCGCCGCCGCCATCGCGAAACTCCAATTCGGGGGACAGAACTCTCGTTCGGCACCTCGCCGGACGGGGAAGTGCCCCGGAAGCCATCTCCATCGACGCCACCGCCTCCATCATGCTCCGTGAGTAGTTCCCCCATGGACTACGGGTTCTAGCAGATAGCTAGTTGGTACTCTCTATCCCATGTACTTCAATGCAATGATCTCATGAGCTGCCTTACATGATTGAGATTCATCTTATGTAATCGGTGTTGTGTTTGTTGGGATCCGATGGATGATACATTATGATTAGTCTATCTATAAAGTTTGTGAAGTTATTGTTGCTCGCAATCTTGTTATGTTTAATGCTTGTCACTAGGGCCCGAGTGGCATGATCTTAGATTTAAGCTCTATACTTATTGCTTAGATTGTATCTACAAGTTGTATGCACATGTCTATGCCCGGAACCAAAGGCCCCAAAGTGACAGAAATTGGGACAACTGGAGGGGAAGGCTTAGATATGAGGATCACATGTTTTCACGGAGTGTTAATGCTTTTCTCCGGTGCTCTATTAAAAGGAGTGCCTTAATTTCCAGTAGATTCCCTAGAGGCCCGGCTGCCACCGGCTGGTAGGACAAAAGATGTTGTACAAGTTTCTCATTGCGAGCACGTATGACTATATATGGGAAACATGCCTACATGATTAATAAGCTGGATGTTCTAACTTAATGCTTTGAATCCTATCAATTGCCCAACTGTAATTTGTTCACCCAACACTTGTCACTTGTTATTGGAGAGTTGCCACTAGTGTAGATAGCTGGTAACCCCGGTCCATCTCTCATCATCATATACTCGTTCTACATGACATTGGAAGTAGTATCAACTATTTTCTGGTGCCATTGCTCTCATATTACTTTATTCTTCTTCTGTGTTACTGTTACTACTGCTCTCATATTACTGCTGCTTTCACATCACCCCTGTTACTAGTGCTTTTCCAGGTGCAGCTGAATTGACAACTCAGTTGTTAAGGCTTATAAGTATTCTTTACCTCCCCTTGTGTCGAATCAATAAATTTGGGTTTCACTTCCCTCGAAGACTGTTGCGATCCCCTATACTTGTGGGTCATTAGTGACCCGGCATACCACTGCATGGTGTAGTATGCAAGTCTGATATAACACCAATGAAACACCGTTCCACTAGTATTATATCGCTCAGAGTGGTACAACAGAAACATATGCGGGTCCAAGGCATGTCTATAGAATTACACACAAACTCTATCACATAAGATTATCACAGCCTCCTACTTTACAATGAGGTAAAACTGCAAATAAACTCCAGAAGAACAACTCGTAGTCTAATCCTATCACGAACTCTATTTGTAGAGTATTTAACTATCTATAGCGGCTATGAATAGATTCTAGCTAAATAGGAGCTAAGTTTAGGAAGCTAGTTCCTTTCTATTGCTAATCTAGGTTTTCTCCTTGTTGGACGTGATATCTGACTCTTCTGACAGGTTCCTGTCCCTTGAAGTAGTTGTTGACTCCTCGACCTTCGAGTTGCACTGGAGATCCTCCTTTGATGCCTCCATATCTAAGCAGGGGATTTAAGAGTGGGATGAGTACGAGCGTACTCAACAAGTTCATTATAGGAAAAGAGGTGTTTAATGCACTAGCTACGGCATTAGACCAGAAAGTCTAATACCAATGCAGGTTTTCATAATCATTTCTTCAAAAGGTTGCTTTTATTCGGAAGAACTATGTCCAGTCGGCCTTCACCGGTTTACTAGAACTTCATGGAGTTCCTTTCCGGCAGCGTTCGCAGTTCCAAATCCCGGAACAGGGAGTGACCGGTCACGATTCATTACACTCTGCAGAGGTGTGTTGCTTTACCCATAAGAGATCTTAACCTTGGTGCCAACCGGGCAATTTCCCCGTCCACACTTCCTTTGGTGTGAGGCCCGGTATAAGGTCATAGCCAATCATATTCCTCCGCTACCTTGCACACCCATCCTTTGTTGCATACCCCGACCCTGGGTCCTCGCCGGTCCTCTTATACCAATTAAGGATGGACCCCGACCACGACGACAGTCTGGGACTCGTTAACCAAACTCCTTCGCCGGTAGCTGCAACCCATCATAGACCGCATTACCGTGGGGAATTAGAATGGGATCCCCACCCCACCGCATGCCCAACCTGGGTCAAGTGTCTACGGTAAGCGCATCTGTTGATGTACGAGAGGTGGAAATACAATTGACTATTCCGTCCCACTCCAGATCTTATGGTTAACACGAGTTTTACGGCACAAGAATCACTGGACAACATTTGTTGTTTAATCCTAGATGGATATAAACCCTTGCAATGGAACCTCCACCATATAAACACAATCCATGGTTCCATTGCCCACCACTTAGTCATATTCATAGTTATGAAAATAGTGGTTTTGCTTTTTATGTGATAGTGATAAATATAGTACTTTGTAAGTAGTTTGGTAAAAATACTCAAATGACATGAGCAAGTGATGAACTTGCCTTTCTTGACTGCAAGATTATGCAGACAAGGTCTTCGATACGCAATAACTCCAAATTCTGAAATAGCATCATCGTCCGGTAAGGACGATGTTTAAAAGATTGACAAGGATGCGATAATGCATAAGTATGAGATGCAATCATTCTAAGCGTGATCTAACCCCGATGATTTAGGATTAGGGAGTTGTAATGATTAGTTCAGGGTGTGTTGCACTTTTAGATGGTTCACAAACAAGGTTCTTATTAAGGTTGATTACTTGGTATTATAAATGAGTAATGCACTATATCACAACAATAAGATTACTAGCACACAACAATAAGAATTGGTATAATCCTAACATGTAATAAACAGTTGTTGGTTTTAGCACTCTATGGCATGGTTAATGCTTAATTATCATATACTTCAAAAGAATAACTTTTGAAGAACATGTTCTTTAATAAAGAACAAGTATGATAATTAGGGTTGTGGAGTTCTATGGGTTACTATGGTTGTAACTAGTTGTTAGAGTAAGTATTAGATGGATCACAACGAGAGTTGGATTCATCAGGTAGCTAGAGATCATATGGTTTTAGTGAAGCATATTATAAGAAATTTATTATACATAGGTGCTATCAAGGTTGGTATACCTTGTTGGTGATAGATAGCTAGGGTTTATAGGTCCTATTAGGCAAGGTTGATGGCTACTCCTTATCTTCTTTAAAAGAATAACTTTGGAAGAACATACTTCTTAAATAATAAGAAGTATTTCAATTAGCGTTGAGGTGGTCTAGGTTTTACTATTGGATCCACTAGGTAAAGAATAGTTGGTTCCTAAATAGGATAGTGCATAAATATGTATTATTAGTAGGGTTTAGTGTGTATGGAATCTGATGCACAATTTTGGCATGATTTCTATTAGGGTTCATCACCATGGTGTGATGCTAAATAGGGATAAATACGGTTGTTGTCTCTAAGGATATGAACTAGGGTTTACACTTGGTTAACCCTATCTGATCATCTAGGTCTGATGCAGATGAACACATGGGATACCCATCTTATTAGTGATAGGTTTTCTACATTTTATGTGGTCATGGCAAATATTTAGTTGTTATTATAGTTCTTTGACTACTATTGGAGTAACATGATCACATGTTAACTTGGGGTTTAGGTTTGGGAACCATTTAGGGTTCATATGAAGTAATGGAGCTAGGGTTCCGAATTGGGTTAGGTTTTTAGGAATCACATGAAATGATAAGGTTGGAATATCATTCCATAAGAAACTAGGGTTTCCTAATTTACCATATAGTTCTTAAGTTGATAACCTCATTATAGTTGAAGTTATTAGTAATTTTGAAATAAAAACAATGTTAGATTTGGCATTTTATTATTTTTAATGAATTAATAATTAAGGTAATTATTAATCAGGGTTTAAATCCCTCTAATAAGGATTTAATAAATTAACAAATAAAGAAAATTAATTTTAAGATTTTCTTTATTTATTTACTGGTTTTTATTTAATTTGGAAAGTTTTCCTAATTATTGAATTTTTAATTCAATTAAGAATAAAAGAAAAGGCTTATTTATTAAGTTTAAAACAATTAAATTTTTATTAAAAAAATTTCATATTATATTTTTATTTGATAGAGTTTATTTTTCTAAGAATTTTGATATCTCATTTATATTTTTCTGGGTTAATATGAATTTTTTATAATTATTTGAAGTTGCAGATATTATTGAATTTTGAAATAAAATGAATAGAACTACTAAACGTACCCGAGGCTATCGTTACCCGCAGTACGTACGGATGGGGCAGTGCCACGTTGGCTGCCACGTGGTGCCGATGTGGCAACCATGTGCATCACCGGCGGCCAGTGGTGGTCGTCGCTGGCGATTCCGTGTTTCCGCGGGGGCGTGTGCGTGCGCGTTGGAAAGAGGACGCCGAGGCGAACCTCATGGCGGTGGCGCCGCTCCGGTTTGGTCATCGGAGCGTGCTCGCCGGTGAGGCCAAGCGGCGGCGCTCGTAGTCGGACGGCGCTACGGCGATGCAGGGGATTAGGGAGAGGGTTATGATGCTCTGGAGGTTCAGTGACTCACCAGGAGCACGATGAGCTTGGTGGCGAGGCGAATGGAGGTCTAGTTCGCCGGAATTAATGGATGCCGGCGTCTGAGAAGACGAGGTCGTCGGCGATGATTCTGAGCACGGCGGGTCGATTCCTCTTGCGGGATGAACAAGCCGAGGACGGCGGTCCCGATGGTGGTCACGGCGAGGCTCGGGGTGGTCTCTGTCGACGGCGACGGCCAGAGTTCGTGGGGCTAGGGTTTCGACATGGAGAGAAATTGAGCAGAGAGGGAAGGAACTCGGTTCAGTGTTCGTCGTTGGGCTTTATACGGCGTTGGACAGTGCCTTGTCACGCCTTCGGACGAGGAGGGATCGACATCGACGATGGGAAGTCGAGTACGTCGTCGTGCTGGCCTCCAGCACACGGAGAGGATGAGGATGACCCTCTCCCGATCTTTTGACGAAGGGGTATGTGTCTTGGGCTATTTCTGGTGTTGGGCTAGACTATGGGCTGCTGTGGGGCTTGGTTGCTGGGCTGCAAATTGGGCTCCTCCTGGGCTCCTTCGACTGGCACGATCCAGGTAAGCCCCATTCTCTTTTCTTTCCTGTTTTATTTTTATTTCATGTCTTAAATTCTGTTTTGAATGCAGATTTTATTTATTTTCTATCTTGCAGGTATTGCTCATTTAATTCTTATAAGGATTAGTTCAAGGTACTGCAAAGTCTTGAGTGTGTATTTGCAAATTTAATAAGGTACTATAACATTGGTTTATTGATTGGTATGGTATTTGGAT
>NC_061514.1:197295948-197337932 GCF_022539505.1 Lolium rigidum | reverse complement strand
TTTTAATCCTAGGGTCAAAGCATTTGCTCGATACCAACTGTGGTGACCCGGCATACCACTGCATGGTGTAGTATGCAAGTCTGATATAACACCAATGAAACACCGTTCCACTAGTATTATATCGCTCAGAGTGGTACAACAGAAACATATGCGGGTCCAAGGCATGTCTATAGAATTACACACAAACTCTATTACATAAGATCATCACAGCCTCCTACTTTACAATGAGGTAAAACTGCAAATAAACTCCAGAAGAACGACTCGTAGTCTAATCCTGTCACGAACTCTATTTGTAGAGTATTTAACTATCTATAGAGGCTATGAATAGATTCTAGCTAAATAGGAGCTAAGTTTAGGAAGCTAGTTCCTTTCTATTGCTAATCTAGGTTTTCTCCTTGTTGGACGTGGTATCTGACTCTTCTGACAGGTTCCTGTCCCTTGAAGTAGTTGTTGACTCCTCGACCTTCGAGTTGCACTAGAGATCCTCCTTTGATGCCTCCATATCTAAGTAGGGGATTTAAGAGTGGGATGAGTACGAGCGTACTCAACAAGTTCATTATAGGAAAAGAGGTGTTTAATGCACTAGCTACGGCATTAGACCAGAAAGTCTAATACCAATGCAGGTTTTCATAATCATTTCTTCAAAAGGTTGCTTTTATTCAGAAGAACTATGTCCGTCAGTCTTCACCGGTTTACTAGAACTTCATGGAGTTCCTTTCCGACAGCGTTCGCAGTTCCAAAACCCGGAACAGGGAGTGACTGGTCACGATTCATTACACTCTGCAGAGGTGTGTTGCTTTCCCCATAAGAGATCTTAACCTTGGTGCCAACCAGGCAATTTCCCCGTCCACACTTCCTTTGGTGTGAGGCCCGGTATAAGGTCATAGCCAATCATATTCCTCCGCTACCTTGCACACCCACCCTTTGTTGCATACCCCAACCCTGGGTCCTCGCCGGTCCTCTTATACCAATTAAGGATGGACCCCGACCACGACGACTGTCTGGGACTCGTTAACCAAACTCCTTCGCTGGTAGCTGCAACCCATCATAGACCGCTGTTGACTGCCAAAACCCACCGGCGGGCAGCGGCCTGTCAACACGGTAGAGCCGGGAAGATCCTAGAGCTGCGGCTGGCTGAGACCCCTCCGAGCGACGGCCCGCAATGCTCTTCTGGTCACACGCGGCGATGCGAAGTGCAGGGCGTGCCACCTGACCTATACCTGGTCGGGAAGGTGATGGGGATGCCTCGCTTAGTTCCTCGCATGGCATACACGTAAACATTAAATAGAGCCTCGATCGGCTCTCGAGTTATCCCGTGAATCGGCTCAAAGAGCCGATCCACCCATGATTCGTGCGGGGTGCACGAATACTTGGTGATCTCGCTTGATCAAGATAAAGCTAATGAGATCTATGACGATTTAGGGTTTTCACCGCATAATCGGATCATCCTACTCCAGGTTGGGCCTCGCGGCCACGCACGGTGCTCGTAAGCCGATCCTAAACAAGGCCAAAAAACCAACATGACGTTGATCCTCGGAACATCCTGTTTAGGACTTGCGAACGCCACCCTACGTGCCACTGGATCCTCCCCCTTTGTAAGGCCTAACTATTGCAGATATTAAACTAATCCTTGCAGAGCAAGGAGCAATCGTAACGGATCAGATCTACTAAATAAAGAACAAGCAGGGTGCCGCCCCCACACCTGAGATAGGTGTGAGGGCAGCTAGACATGCAAGGGTTGCACTACGTAAGCATGTTATACGAAGAACTATGCTAACCCTAACACATCTATGATAACTACGTTGCCCGCCATCAAAAACGCTTCAGTACGGGCAACGCATGAACAACGTGGAGCTTGTGCTGCCTAGATCGCAAGATGCGATCTAGGCAGCATGTCGCTTACCTGATTGAAACCCTCGAGAAGAAGGAGTTGGCGATGCGCCGAGATTGGTTTGTTTTGGGGTGAACGTTGTGTTGTTGTTTATTCCATAAACCCTAGATACATATTTATAGTCCAGGGGACTTTCTAATGTGGGCGTGCACTAAACCGTGCACGAGTAAGATTCTATCTCTAAACTAAGATGCGATCTAATATGTTACAGATACACGGGCAATTAAGCCCAACTTGGTACAAAAGGCCGATCCACGTATTCCTTCTATAGATATATTTCTTCAAACCATCTTGATCGCGGCCCACCTCTGACTCGGTCAAATTCTGGTGATAACACATGCCCCCCTGGTTTTGGAAATAATTTTCCAAAATCATTATGCTTTCCTTCGTCGGGTCATGTCATGGCAGAGCAGAGCTGTTGCAGTATCCGTTATCATTATGCCCCGTCTTCTCAGCTCCTCTGCAAAATTCGATGGCTCTGGCGTCATCTCCTTGGAAACTGTAATGACAATAAATTTCCACCAGGCTCCTCATTATTTAACTGTGCCGATCGATTAGCTTTCTTCATCCCCTTCCTCTGTTCCAGCCATCGGCAGCCAAAAAACCCTCTTCTCCCCCAACTATGTCTTCCTCTTCCTCCTCCTTCTCAAACCTCTTCCCCCCATTCTCGCCGAAGAAGAACGAGGACAAGCTTCATTCCAAGGTGAACCCCCTCTCCTCTGATAACGAGAAGAAAGAAGGAGAAGTAGCGAAGGCCGAGACCTTCCCCTTCGCCAAGCTCCCGCCGAAGAAGCGCTCCCGCATGTGGGCGGACAGCGAGGATGAAAATGACGACGAAGAAGAAGAAGAGGAGGAGGAAGATGAATCTTCCTCTTCCGCCGGGTACCCGCCAACCAAGCGCTTCCGCTCCTGGGCGGACAGCGAAGATGATGATGATGACGAGGAGGAAGAGGCTCCGGCCACGGGCTGGGGTAGCAGCGACGAGGAGCTCCCTGGGAGCAGCGCCGACAACATCGACGGTGGTGACGACGAGGACAGCGACGACTAGTAGGATAGGACTAGTAGTAGCAGTGCGCTAGGCACTAGATCCCTCTTTTGAGAGCCATCGGCTCTTTCTTGTAAAGCCGCTCCTCTGAATTAATGAAATTGTTCTTTTGATTCATCCTTCAATTGCCCCAATTTCATTCCTTCCGCCTGTCATATCAAGACCGATAGCAATGTATCGATTTTTCTTTTGGACGCCCATGAAGCCGGACTCTCATGTCGATTAGCCCGTAGGCCAAGAACTTCTCAATTTCAGGCTGCGATTTGGTATCTGACCATAATTTTTCGCAATCCCTTAGCCGATGACTACCCATCGGCTATTTCGAGAATCTAGTCCCTCTCCTTCTCTTGCAGCGACAGGACGGTCCAAACAAAAAAAAACCGACGGCCTCCTATCCTGATTCAGAGGAGATCACAATACAGGGCCAGTCGATGCGCCTCCAATCGGCTCTCTAAAAACAGAGCAGCCACCAGGCCAGCTGCCCCCCGAGTCTGAGTTGAAGCGAGAACAGTAATGGATCAGCCGAATGTGCCGCCTATGCAGAGTTAGCCGATTTCAACAAAATCGGCTTCCCAAAGCAGAGAACCTTCAGGGTGAGCTGCCCCCCGAGTTTCTTCAGTCTACTTCGCGCCTTGCAGGTCACATCGGCTCCTCCCCTGCTCTGACCGTCGATATCGATGTGAACTTTGAGCATATAAATAGCCGGTCTAGCTTCGCTTCTTAGTTCCGAAGTCGATGCCCCTGCATCGGCTGAAATTTTTTTTTTTTATTTGGCCGATTTTTCTTAATCGGCCCCCAATGTTACACTGCACGCATGTCTGCACGTGTTACCTGCACATGTTCATCTGACTATATGCCCCCCGAGCCGAATCTGCCAAATGACTGCAGATATCGGCTTTCATGGATAGTCAGGGCACTGCACTTGTACGTCGGCTTCGCAAAGAATCATGCTGACTTTCATCTGCCGACGTGGCCGCTGCCCAGTAGATCGTTGCTGACCACAAACAGAATATGTGCAGAAGATAATTTTGGCCGATTGCTGGAATCGGCCTCCACATTGCTTGTTCGATGAAGGTTTTGTAATGTTCCTCCATAAATTTTTTGGGGCCGATCACAAGGATCAGCCTCACACGGTTTGCTCCTTGTTTTAATCTTGCGGTTAGGCTGGATAAAACCAACCCAACCTCTGACTTGATGCGCCTGCTATCATCCACCTTGAGTGCATCGTATAACCGTGGAGCACTAAGCTCTGTCGGCAAGACAAGCACCATGTTTGTGCCAGCCGATGTTTCATCATCGGCTTTCTTTTGCTTGGGACGCCACTCCATTCTCCGTGGACGACCCTCCTCATCCAGGGCTCGCTGAACCTTTGCAGCCAAATCAGGCCGTGCCTTCCTTAGCGTATGCAGGTATAACCTTTCGGCTTCCTCCAGGCCGCGCAACCGCTGAACCCTGCGTTTTTGTGAACGGCTGAGTCCGTCAGGGCACCACCTTGGACGGTGGTACCTGTCTTCTGCTTCTTCTAGTCCCTCGTCTTCGGAATCCTCAAGATCTGCCCAACGAGGTGACTCAGCGCGTTTGCTTGGTGGTGGGAGAGGCCCTAAGCGCTCAAATACAGACACGTTGGCTGCCTCCTTCTTCTTCTTGTTGCATTCGGGCAATTGCCGATTGTGGGCAATCGGCTCATTCCTGAATCCCGGCGGTGTCCGAAGAAAGGGCAGTCCCGGTGTCCGGCGTTGTCATCTTGCTCCCTTGACTTGTCTGTGGCACGGCGCTCGTGCTCCTCCTCATCGCGGTCCTGCCGACGATGTCTTCTGGCTTCTCTAGCCAGACGATCTCCTTCATCATCATAGTTGGACCGTCGGCGTTGTTCATACTGACTCACATATTTGTTGAGGAGGTGATCAGAGAGAGGTCATTGATATCTTATGTTCTTCACTTCTCCCTCTGTGACGTAGCGCTTGCCATCATGATGGAGCCGATCGCGTGGAGCGGCCTCCTCTGTGCCCTTGCTATGAGAGCAGCTGCCCTCATCTCCATCTTTGCCAGAGTGGTTCCCAGGTCCTACCATGTTGATGCTGAACGTGGGACCTGGCTGGCAACCCTCAGGGTAGATGACTTCTACCATGTTAACGGCGGGGAAGGGCTGGGTGTCTACCTTCATGGCGTACTCGGTTGAAAATTAGACGCCCCTTCTCTATCGCCGCTTGGATGTGCTGACGCCACACCCTGCAGTCGTTGGTAGCATGGGAGAGCGAGTTGTGGAATTTGCAGTACGGTTTTCCGTTTAGCTCTTGCGCCGTGGGGAACTTGAGACCTTCAGGAATCGTCAACTGTTTCTCCTTGAGCAGGAGGTCGAAGATTTGTTCGAGTCTTGGTCACGTCAAAATCAAATCCCCCGGGCGGCCCTGGTGGCTTTACCCATTTGCGGGACACGGGGTTCCTCCTCGAGTCCACTCAGCCCACTGCTACTTCTTGGTCTCCTGCGGGCACTTCACCTTCCTCCGTATCGACCATGACTACCGCACGCTTGAACTTATCTTGGTACAGGTCCGGGTGGCGCCTGTTCATATGCTGATAGTTTCGAACCATGTGCGCCGACGAGGATAATCTCGCTTGGGAGGCCATGTCCTTGAGCTGTGTTGCAAGGCCAGCCCACTGCCAACTCGACTGCTTCCTTTTCAGTTATACGAACCGAATAACATCGGTTCCTAAGATTCCTGAAGCGCTGGATGTACTCTGTCACCGTTTCTCCGCGCTTCTGACGTAGTTGTGCTAGATCGGCAATGCTAGACTCGGAAGCTTCTGAATGGTATTGCATATGGAACTGTTCTTCCAATTGCTTCCAAGACTGGATGGAGTTTGCCGGCAAAGAGGTATACCATCCAAAAGCCGATCCTGTGAGGGACTGTGAAAAGAGCCTCACGCGTAGCTGATCCGACACTGAAGCCGGTCCTAGTTGCGCCAAATATCGGCCGATGTGCTCGATAGAGCTGGAGCCATCTGATCCACTGAATTTGGAGAAGTCAGGGAGCCGATATTTAGGTGGCAGCGGGATCATCTCGTACTCGTCGGGGTACGGCTTGGAATAGCCGATTGCCCTTCTTTTCGGCACCATGCCGAACTGGTCTCTCGAATGGTACCGATCTGATCCGCTGTGCTTGGCTGCAGGGAGATGCACTCGAAGATTCGCCGGGGTGGCGTACTTAGCCAGCCATGTTTGCTTTTCCAGCTCCGAGCCAACCTGCAGGAGCCGGGCTCGGGAGTTTCGTCGGGGTGGCGTACTTAGTTAGCCACGTCCGCTTCTCAAGCTCGTTGCCGACGTTCCTCCCTGTTTGCGCCGGAGTCCCCGACGTTGTGGCCTGGTTTGAGAGTGGCCAGCTGCCACAACTCGGCACATACGTGCACGCGTATCCTTGAGGGATCTCCTTGGGCGCCTCAGCCAAGAACTGGTAGTCACTAGGGTCACCACCGATCTTGTAGACGATGAATGCCGGTGTAGCCGGCACTTCAGCTGGTGCTGCCAACGCATATGGCAGCGGTGGACGGGACTGGAGTGGCAACTCTCCTTGATGCGTCCCGAGAGCTGGTCCTGACGGCGAGTACTGGTGGCTCATGATCTCCTGGATCACGCGCGGAGCGAGACGCTCCAACACGTTAACCAAGTTTTCGCAGTGGCGGTGTAGCGAGTGAGCCACCAAGTAGTTGATCTCTCGCCGTAGGCCAATGGTGCGTTCCTCCGACGGGGCAGAGAGATCTATCCCATCGAGTGCACCTTGCGGTGAGAATCCCTTCCATCTGATGCCATGGTTACGGGTTCTCTGAAAAGAGCCGATGAGGTCGGCTTCGAGGGTGACCTTGATCTCGTCATATTTCTTCTTGAGCTCGGCAGGTAACTCCTCGTAGGTGACTGGCGTGCCGTCCGCCGCCATCTCAGATGTAGATGGCGATGTGGTTGATGTAGACGATGGTCCCACCGGGCGTGCCAGAATGTGTTGACTGCCAAAACCCACCGGCGGGCAGCGGCCTGTCAACACGGTAGAGCCGGGAAGAGCCTAGAGCTGCGGCTGGCTGAGACCCCTCCGAGCGATGGCCCGCAATGCTCTTCTGGTCACACGCGGCGATGCGAAGTGCAGGGCGTGCCACCGACCTATACCTGGTCGGGAAGGTGATGGGGATGCCTCGCTTAGTTCCCGCATGGCATACACGTAAACATTAAATAGAGCCTCGATCGGCTCTCAGGGTTATCTCGTGAATCGGCTCAAAGAGCCGATCCACCCATGATTCGTGCGGGGTGCACGAATACTTGGTGATCCTGCTTGATCAAGATAAAGCTAATGAGATCTACGACGATTTAGGGTTTTCACCGCATAATCGGATCATCCTACTCCAGAGTTGGGCCTCGCGGCCACGCACGGTGCTCGTAAGCCGATCCTAAACAAGGCCAAAAAACCAACATGACGTTGATCCTCGGAACATCCTGTTTAGGACTTGCGAACGCCACCCTACGTGCCACTCGGATCCTCCCCCTTTGTAAGGCCTAACTATTGCGGATATTAAACTAATCCTTGCAGAGCAAGGAGCAATCGTAACGGATCAGATCTACTAAATAAAGAACAAGCGAGGTGCCGCCCCCACACCTGAGATAGGTGTGAGGGCAGCTAGACATGCAAGGGTTGCACTACGTAAGCATGTTATACGAAGAACTATGCTAACCCTAACACATCTATGATAACTACGTTGCCCGCCATCAAAAACGCTTCAGTACGGGCAACGCATGAACAACGTGGAGCTTGTGCTGCCTAGATCGCAAGATGCGATCTAGGCAGCATGTCGCTTACCTGATTGAAACCCTCGAGAAGAAGGAGTTGGCGATGCGCCGAGATTGGTTTGTTTTGGGGTGAACGTTGTGTTGTTGTTTATTCCATAAACCCTAGATACATATTTATAGTCCAGGGACTTTCTAATGTGGGCGTGCACTAAACCGTGCACGAGTAAGATTCTATCTCTAAACTAAGATGCGATCTAATATGTTACAGATACACGGGCAATTAAGCCCAACTTGGTACAAAAGGCCGATCCACGTATTCCTTCTATAGATATATTTCTTCAAACCATCTTGATCGCGGCCCACCTCTGACTCGGTCAAATTCTGGTGATAACAACCGCATTACCGTGGGGAATTAGAATGGGATCCCCACCCCACCGCTTGCCCAACCTGGGTCAAGTGTCTACGGTAAGCGCATCCGTTGATGTACGAGAGGTGGAAATACAATTGACTATTCCGTCCCACTCCAGATCTTATGGTTAACACGAGTTTTACGGCACAAGAATCACTGGACGACATTTGTTGTTTAATCCTAGATGGATATAAACCCTTGCAATGGAACCTCCACCATATCAACAGAATCCATGGTTCCATTTCCCACAACTTAGTCATATTCATTGTTATGAAAATAGTGGTTTTGCTTTTTATGCGATAGTGATAAACATAGTACTTTGTAAGTAGTTTGGTAAAAATACTCAAATGACATGAGCAAGTGATGAACTTGCCTTTCTTGGCTGCAAGATTATGCAGACAAGGTCTTCGATACGCAATAACTCCAAATTCTGAAATAGCATCATCGTCCGGTAAGGACGATGTTTAAAAGATTGGCAAGGATGCGATAATGCATAAGTATGAGATGCAATCGTTCTAAGCGTGATCTAACCCCGATGATTTAGGATTAGGGAGTTGTAATGATTAGTTCAGGGTGTGTTGCACTTTTAGATGGTTCACAAACAAGGTTCTTATTAAGGTTGATTACTTGGTATTATAAATGAGTAATGCACTATATCACAACAATAAGATTACTAGCACACAACAATAAGAATTGGTATAATCCTAACATGTAATAAACAGATTGTTGGTTTTAGCACTCTATGGCATGGTTAATGCTTAATTATCATATACTTCAAAAGAATAACTTTTGAAGAACATGTTCTTTAATAAAGAACAAGTATGATAATTAGGGTTGTGGAGTTCTATGGGTTACTATGGTTGTAACTAGTTGTTAGAGTAAGTATTAGATGGATCACAACAGAGTTGGATTCATCAGTAGCTAGAGATCATATGGTTTTAGTGAAGCATATTATAAGAAATTTATTATACATAGGTGCTATCAAGGTTGGTATACCTTGTTGGTGATAGATAGCTAGGGTTTATAGGTCCTATTAGGCAAGGTTGATGGCTACTCCTTATCTTCTTTAAAAGAATAACTTTGGAAGAACATACTTCTTAAATAATAAGAAGTATTTCAATTAGGGTTGAGGTGGTCTAGGTTTTACTATTGGATCCACTAGGTAAAGAATAGTTGGTTCCTAAATAGGATAGTGCATAAATATGTATTATTAGTAGGGTTTAGTGTGTATGGAATCTGATGCACAATTTTGGCATGATTTGTATTAGGGTTCATCACCATGGTGTGATGCTAAATAGGGATAAATACGGTTGTTGTCTCTAAGGATATGAACTAGGGTTTACACTTGGTTAACCCTATCTGATCATCTAGGTCTGATGCAGATGAACACATGGGATACCCATCTTATTAATGATAGGTTTTCTACATTTTATGTGGTCATGGCAAATATTTAGTTGTTATTATGGTTCTATGACTACTATTGGAGTAACATGATCACATGTTAACTTATGGTTTAGGTTTGGGAACCATTTAGGGTTCATATGAAGTAATGGAGCTAGGGTTCCTAATTGGGTTAGGTTTTTAGGAATCACATGAAATGATAAGGTTGGAATATCATTCCATAAGGAACTAGGGTTTCCTAATTTACCATATAGTTCTTAAGTTGATAACCTCATTATAGTTGAAGTTATTAGTAATTTTGAAATAAAAACAATGTTAGATTTGGCATTTTATTATTTTTAATGAATTAATAATTAAGGTAATTATTAATCAGGGTTTAAATCCTCTAATAAGGATTTAATAAATTAACAAATAAAGAAAATTAATTTTAAGATTTTCTTTATTTATTTACTGGTTTTTATTTAATTTGGAAAGTTTTCCTAATTATTGAATTTTTAATTCAATTAAGAATAAAAGAAAAGGCTTATTTATTAAGTTTAAAACAATTAAATTTTTATTAAAAATAAAAATTTCATATTATATTTTTATTTGATAGAGTTTATTTTTCTAAGAATTTTGATATCTCATTTATATTTTTCTGGGTTAATATGAATTTTTTATAATTATTTGAAGTTGCAGATATTATTGAATTTTGAAATAAAATGAATAGAACTACTAAACGTACCCAGGCTACTGTTACCCGCAGGCACAGACAGGTGGGGCAGTGCCACGTTGGCTGCCACGTGGTGCCGATGTGGCAACCATGTGCATCACCGGCGGCCAGTGGTGGTCGTCGCCGGCGATTCCGCGTTTCCGCGGGGGCGTGTGCGTGCGCATTGGAAAGAGGACGCCGAGTCGAACCTCGTGGCGGTGGCGCCGCTCCGGTTTGGTCATCGGAGCATGCTCGCCGGCGAGGCCAAGCGGCAGCGCTCGTAGTCGTACGGCGCTACGGCGATGCAGGGGATTAGGGAGAGGGTTATGATGCTCTGGAGGTTCAGTGACTCACCAGGAGCATGATGAGCTTGGTGGCGAGGCGAATGGAGGTCTGGTTCGCCGGAATTAATGGATGCCGGCGTCGGAGAAGATGAGGTCGTCGGCGACGATTTTGAGCGCGGCGACTCGATTCCTCTTGCAGGAAGAACAAGTCGAGGACGGCGGTCCCGATGGTGGTCACGGCGAGGCTCGGGGTGGTCTCTGTCGACGGCGACGGCCGGAGTTCGTGGGGCTAGGGTTTCGACATGGAGAGAAATTGAGCAGAGAGGGAAGGAACTCGGTTCAGTGTTCGTCGTTGGGCTTTATACGGCGTTGGAGAGCGCCTTGTCACGCCTTCGGACGAGGAGGGATCGACATCGACGATGGGAAGTCGAGTACGCCGTCGTGCTGGCCTCCAGCACACGGAGAGGATGAGGATGACCCTCTCCCGATCTTTTGACGAAGGGGTATGTGGCTTGGGCTGTTTCTGGTGTTGGGCTGGACTATGGGCTGCTGTGGGGCTTGGTTGCTGGGCTGCAAATTGGGCTCCTCCTGGGCTCCTTCGGCTGGCACGGTCCAGGTAAGCCCCATTCTCTTTTCTTTCCTGTTTTCTTTTTATTTCATGTCTTAAATTCTGTTTTGAATGCAGATTTTATTTATTTTCTATCTTGCAGGTATTGCTCATTTAATTCTTATAAGGATTAGTTCAAGGTACTGCAAAGTCTTGAGTGTGTATTTGCAAATTTAATAAGGTACTATAACATTGGTTTATTGATTGGTATGGTATTTGGATTAATTATCCAAATAGACATAAATTTGAATATTGTCATGGGAAATAATCAAATTATTTTCCAATTGATTGTTTTCTTGTTTAATGACATGTAGATTTTCATTTGATTTTATCTTGCAAGAAACCATCTCGAGTAATTTAATGGCATGATTTTATGTGCAAACATGTCTCTAAGGACTTGACCTCTTATTTAATAATGTTGTCACTTGCCTATTATTTTATATGCATAACTATGTGTTAATGAATTGGAAATCCTACTAGAACTCCTTCCAAGTTTAGTACTAGTATTATAGTTTAGTAACACCTTAAAATACCTAGAGTAGGTACTACTCTTATCATGGTTTGGTCTTGATTATGAGGATAGGTGGTTGATCACCACACTTGGGTTTCCATTATAGGATTTAGCACTAGGTTCATCTTATGTTCAATAATTGAAGCATAAGATATAACTAGTGAGCAATTCTAATTATATTTACCTAAGGGCACATAGTTTGGAACTCAAATGTGAACTAGGTTTATATTTGGGGTTACCCAAGTGATGCACCAACTAGGATTGAGGTATGGTTTAGGGTTTTACTAATAGTTCCCCTGTGATTTTATGTGTTGGAGAATATCTGCTTAACCCACTAGGGTTTAACTGGTAATTATATATCTTCAAAGCATGATCATGGATTAGACATGATCAACTTGTTCTTAATGTCTTCTACCTCAAGTTCTTAGGGTTTATGATCATTACTCAATTTATAATGATCAAGGTTTGGCTTCCTAAGGTATCTCTCATTACAGAGGTTCTCACTTCCATGATCAAGCATTGTCTTGATCAATTAGGGTATAGCACTTCTATTTTACTTTCTAGGATGGGACTACTATGGTTGCCTCAATAGTTTATATCCCAGGAGAATGCCTGAGATAAAAACTTATAGTTCTACTTAAGGAATGATGATTTAATCACCAGGACATATGGATAGTTCTCTCCCTTAAATTTAAGTGTTGTCTCAACTAACTTGAGTGTAACACCATAGCTTGAGCTCTCTCTCTCATAGGCATGGTTTATTCTAGGGTTTAAGTGTACTCCTACTATTTTCTTAGGTATCTAGGCTAAGACTCCACTTGGTTATCATATTGGGTTGGATTAGTCTCCTCCTTACTTTATCAATTCATGGATATAATCTTATTCCATGTGATATTAGGTTATCTCACCACTCCAAGTTGAAATGGTTTACAACCTAATACTTTAGTTCAAAGGTTGTCCTTTAGTCTTAAATAGGTAAAGCTAAGATTGATATGAATGGTCTCTCTCATTTGGGAAGGACTACAGTGCTAACCTAAGGTTAGGCTCCATAGAGAATGATGTGTTCATCCATTTCTATGTTTAAGATAACTGGTTTCTCACTCTAGGGAATGTCTTGAATAATATCCTAGGATTTCTCTTAAAGATGATGATTTGAATACATGGATGCATATCCAAGGTTTAGCTCAAAGCTTGTCATTGCTTCTCTAATAATTAACATAGAACTCTCACCACTCTAGGTTTGATGTATAATAAATTTGAATAGAGAAGAATGTATAATTCTGGAGTTGATCTCCTTGTCATGTGTTCAAGAATGAAGTAAAATGAATACCATGAGGTTCTTGGTAGGATCAAGGATTAGTTTAAGACATGGAAAAGATAAGTGAAGAATGGTTTCTTCATTTTATTGTTACTTGATTTACCATTGAATATATGTTCATATGTTATGGCAAATAATACCATATTATGATCTTTTAATAAGATCAAGTAATTGATCCTTGATTAATATGTTATTGTGTTGGTTTTAGTTCCATTTGATCTAAACCTTTAGATCAAATCATCTCTACCCAAAACAAGGTTTTAAACAAAGTCACATTGAGGTTTATAGCGCTTGACTTGATGAGCTACTTTAATTCCACCAAGGTCAAGTGAAACTTCAGTTACTGTGACTGATTTACTTTAAAGCGCGAAAATTTCCCAGATTTTCTATGCATGAATGCAATGCACACATCTGATTCCTCTATTTTTGTAACCCCATTTCCTGGCATATTACATCTCTCTTAGTACTTGGCGAATGAAACCAAAAGTACTCCACAGTCAGGCACAGGGCTTCTCCGCTGGTGCTCATGCTGACGAACGCCCGGCGACGTCCCCGTGCTAGGTGCGGGCGCCTGCTCCTCGCGTGGCCGGCAGAGTCGCCTCCCCCGACGCGCGCTTGGCTGCAGCCGCCCTTGACGAGGCTCCTGGTCGGCGGCGGCGAGCGGCGGCGCCCTCCCCCAAATTGGAAGCAGGGGAGGCCGAATTGGAGCGGACAGGGGAGGCTCGCCCGGGATTCCACGGGTTCCCTGCGGCGGACGGGGGAGAAAGGAGGTGGCGGTGGTCGATGAAGTGTCCCCCACCGCCGAGGAGCCCCGATTTGTTCGCCGCGTCGCGCGGAGGGGCAGACGTGGATCAGCGTCGCTAAGAGCCACGAGGCGGCCGTGGCCGGACTCCGCGCCACCCTCGACCAGCTCATGCAATCCCCTTCCGCGGCAGAAGGAGCGGCTGGAGAGGGCGGCGAGGCGGCGTCCAACAAGTCCAGATCGGCGTGCAAGGCATGCGGCGAGGGCGAGTCGTGCATGCTGGTTCTGCCGTGTCGGCACCTATGGCTCTGCCCCGCCTGCGACGCCGCCGTGGACACAAGCTCCGCCCGACCTCTCCGCCCCTGCCGCAGCCCCTGCCTCGTCGCTCCCCAGGTCGGCGGCGGCGCGCGGGGTGCTGCCGGCCAGGGCGGCACACGGGGGACAGGCGGAGGGCACGGCAGGAGGACCCTCGATGGCCAGCCTGATGGCGGTGGCTCCCCCGGCGCTTTCTCGATGGAGGTGGCCTCCCTCGACGGCCAGCCTGATGGCGGCGGCTCCCCTGGCGAGTTCCCGACGGCGGCATTATCTTGATGCGTGACGAGATTGTTTTGGAGAGAGGGAGTGAGTGAGTGGTGGAGATGAGGGGATAAGATCTTTTTTTTTGAGAGGAGGGGGATAAAGATCTTGTATTAGCAGCTTTGCAGTATGACGCGTGACGCCCGCATCCAGCTTCACCTCATCACATGCTAACGGCAGAATAGACGGCGTTAGACACGTGTCGGGTAGAAAACGCGTGCTCACGTACCCATGTGATCACCGGGATTCATCCGTTCTAAGTGTTTCTTTTTGGTTTCCATGGAATTACACACGTGACATATACAATCATATTTCCGAGTGTTTCTTTTTGGTTTCACCAATCTACCTATCATCTTCTGTGATCGTGTATCGACTCTATGAGAAGAGATCTGTTAGAGTTAGAGACTAATAATATAACTTGGAGGCCTAATACGTAATGCTTATTTTTTTTAAATAATAATATTTATATCTCATGGACGAACGAATTTGAACATTCGGATGCACAGTAAGTAACGTTTCTTTCTATCTTGTGGTCGGGCGGATTTAAACCCTTGATTCACTGCATCAAATCTCGATGACAACGATATATAAGTGTATACTAGGAAATAAACCCGTGCGTTGCTACGGGTTAATTTTTTTTTACCGAACCGAACCGTCACATCCATCCGGAGAAAACTCCTTTCCTTTGTCCTTCCCACTAACCCTCAAAAGATTTTCCCTATTGCACGCAAGGCTCCACCCCTATCCATGCTCGCCTGCCCCCGACTCCGCCCCCATTTCTTGCTTGCTGCTTCTTCTTTCTGCCCTCAGGCGTTGCCTTCCCCTTCCCCTTCCTCAAATTAACTTGTCATGGTTCCTTGTTCAGGAAAACACAAAGAAAATATAAATAGGCGGCAAATGTGGTACTAACAGAGCAATACTTCAGGTCATTCAACTGCATTGATATATCTACTCAATATTCTCGTATTAACCACCTAACGAAAGATCATAAAATGCACATAACAAACCGAGGAGCACTTATACCAATTCCAATCTTACCTGGGAGGCTAAGTAATGAAACATTTGCATCATGGAGTAAACTAAGTGATACACAAAGTCCAGTGCTCGGGTTTGCTTCATAAAACTTAGAAGTAATTTTTAAAACCATAAACAAGCATCAGAAAGAAGCTTCTACGGGATGTTTGATAGGATCAAAAAACAAAACATATACTCTTTGACATATAGTACATAACTTGCAAATAAGTAGCAACAGTACCCCTAGTAATGATTATGACAGAGTGAGCACGGAAAGCGTCTTCATGGGAGGCTACTGAAGAGCGGCAACTTTGTTTTGCAAACGCTCTGAACAGCTACGACTCTGTTTTGCAACAAAGCACATCAGAATCTGAGACTTCTGTCCAATGTAAATCATTAGAGCAAACATCATATTTGCCAGGGAACCTGATGGTCTGTATTAACTTGCTGACATTTTGTTCGCGCCAGTTTGGTCTCTGCGCGTAACGGAATCGGCGTATGCCTCTGTATGTGATTCTGAATTGACTGCATTATTCTTCTTTTTAAATCATGTATCCAATGTAAATAGTAGTACCCAAGTCTACGCCTGTGTTTGTTGCACGTCCACTGGAAGCCAGCCGCGACAGCGCCGTCCCATCTCGAAGGCGAAGGTCATGGATGACTGTGAAACCGAAGGTTGCATTTCCCGTGCCGTGTCACAAGGTTTGTGATGAGAGGCGGAAGCTTATTTCGAGAGATTGGTCCGGTACTTTAGCCATCGGTGTATCCGCGCCAGAGTGTCTTCCACTGGCCACCTCCGCTACACCGCCTTGCGCCGGCAACGGCGGAGGGCATCGTCGGCCGCTTCGACTGTCGGTGGAGAGAAGAGCCGAGCAGAGTGCTTCCCCGCATGCTGGCTACAAGATGCCGCCCCTGAGTCCGCAAGCCCACCTACCACGACGAATTTCTGGTTAAAAGTTGCAGAGAGAGGAACTCGCCATGGCTCTGAAGTATGTCGGGCGGCCTAGGCGCGGTAGTGCTCCTCCGCGTCTTTGGTGGAAGAAACGCCAGGAGATCTGATCGTGGAGAGGTGGCCCTTGCGCCACTGTTGTTCATGCCGCCGTCGCCTATTTTCCACTCTCTGATTCTTTGTCGGGCGCCCTGGTGGCCGGCCATGCTCGTTTCCCTCCGTGCGTGCGCCGCCCTCCGCCCAGCTGCACGAGCTCCGGCCAGCCATCACGCCACGCAGCCTGCCCTCGAGTTCAACCGAGACGACGTCCTGGCCTCCTTGGCGACGACTTGGAGCTCCCGAGACCAAACGCGAACCTCGGGGAGAGAAACAGATCTATCGTGAGTCGGGATCCAAGGGAGGAGACTGCTTTGCCACCACCGTCAAGACGCGTTGGATGCCGCCGGGTGGTCATGCGCTATGGAGGTCACTCTCGCCGGGAAGCCGCGCCCGTCGGTTGCAAGCCAAGTTCCGCGCGCATCCAGGGCGCTGTGCAGGGCGGGGGTGAGCTCCGTTGGGGACGGGCGGAGCTGAGAGCGCGACACCAACGGCGCCGAGGCACGTCCTCCTCCCCACCGAAGCGTCGATCTTGGCCAGCCACGTACCTAATCGTTCGCCGCCGCCGTCGTCCTCAGTGGGTGGGCGGTTGTAGCTCAATCATCGTCCTCGATCTAGCGTCGCCGCCACAATAGGATTAGCTAGCGTGGGGAGAAGAAAGCTCTGCCTGCAAACGAACCGGTCTTGGCAATTTGCTGTAATATGAGATTTGGTGGGATGGCAAAATCGTCCAAAAAAAAGTTGGACGAAAATTTTGGCAGAAACCTTACTTCCTTTATTATGTATAGGTATAGACTAGCACAATACCCGTGCGTTGCTACGGATACACCAAAGTTACCATATCTTTGTAGCAAAACAATTCTATTTTATTTTTATTAAATGCTAATGATCAATACAAACATAATTCTTCTACGCATCTAAATTAAACTTGTTTGGTTCCGGGGGAAGATTTACCGTATGAGCAACGCCGAGCGCTTGCGGCACTCCAGGCAAGGTCTCGGTGTGAAGTACCTAAATGGAACTGTAAAATTTTGCTAAAAAACATGTGTTTCACATTAAATGGTCAGCATATGCCTGTTCGCATGTTCCTTGGCAGCTCAACTTGACCCACTTCATTCCATAGAACATTTGTGGTTGTCAAAATAACAAAATTTTGGGTCATTTCTCAGTTTCATGAATGTAGATCAAACTTGAATCATTGATCGGTTCCTCAACTCGCGAGAGAAGTCTGGGCTAGCCAGCGACTGCGCTAGTTCCTAGCTCGACCAAACTGAAGTCTTTTATTTGTAGTGTGCCCAGGCTCTGAAAAATTGCTAGGTCCGGCCACTGGTTCCTATGTGTGGCCAAATAAGATCCTAAATGTAGGAAGCAAATTTGGTGCACATGAGCACAAGTGCTCTCAGTTTTTAAAATATTTAAAAACTGTATTTCTGCGTTTCAAAAAATCATCATATTTATTCCATAAATACATACACATGTTCTAAATATTTATACAAAGTTTCGGTAGAAATTGCATTGTATTTTGAGCTATAGGAAAAAAACAAATTTGTGGCTACGTATAGATGTATATATTTGTCAGAAATTTGTCTTTTTTGTATAACTTAAAATATAACATATTTTTCTCTAAAATTTCTACCGTACCTTCAAAATGTTTATATGTGTGTGGGCATGTGTCAAATACACTTTTCGCTAAATGTACACATATCTAATAGTAAAAAACATCAAAAGTATTAAAAAAATTAAAAAAAATGTAGATGTATATAATCAAGACTTGTGTCAACATGCGGAAAGTCAACTCTACGGGTAAAGTTCATATATACTTTAATCTGTCATTATTGTAGCTACCATCAGAATCACTGCTGCAGAATTGCAGATCTCCACAAAATCATCAGTATCACTAAATATGATTTACAGGAACAACTTCTGTCCGGCTAATCCTCTCGTCTAGATAGGTTGCTCATGTTACTGTTGTGGATTGACTTATGTCTCTGAGATTTCCAGGGGATTAAAAAACGAGAAAACCAGAAGGTTGGGTGCACACGACCGATCAAAACAAAGCCTGTATTCCTCCTTGATTCCTCGCCGCGGATCGGGCACTATATGCTAGATGAGAAAACCAGCATACAGTACACGGTAGGTCAGTAGTAAGGCTTTGCCACAAAGTGATTAACCACCTCGGCATCGATGGCAGACGGCCATTCACTGCGCCGGAGGCAGCTGAAAAACATTCGCTACTGCTTCAGCACTAAGTGCATGAAAACCAGGTGGTTCTGCTTCCTTCCGTCTTCACTGCAAGCCGGAGGACCGCGACCCGCGCCTGCCGCCGCTCCCGCCGTCGCCGAAATTTTCAGTGTGAAGTCTTCGGATGTCATGGTTTACAATCTCGCAGCTGCTTCTAGCTGGCCGCCCACGAGAGGTCCGAGATGTCATGTCAGTCGGAGAGATCACCAGGGAAGCCGACCAGGAAGAGCCCGGGCTCTGGCGAGCTGGGGCTTGCAGCTGCCGGCGTGCCGCACTTTGCCGCTCATGGCGCCACGAGGAGATCGACGGCGTCCCTTCAGCGCTGCCTATGGCGTTCAGTCCATAGCTCCTGTGCTTCGCGCCTCCTTCGTGGCTCATCGGCCACGCGAGCCTGCCGTCGTCGTCGGCGCGTCGCTGCAGCAGAAGTCGCATCATCACGTACTGACATCGTACCTATAGATCGTTCGTCCCGACTTATCTCGCGAGAGTGAGCACAGTGCGTGCGCACTCCATCTCCTTTCCGGCGAAGATGAGACTCTGCCTGGAATAATCACGGTGATGGTCTTGACGAAGAACTGCATCTTGGCAGATTGACCAACAGCAGCTTCCTCGTTTCTTCGTTTGTTCAATCGATGGTCGTGTGTTAGGGAAGGTATTCGTTAGTTTTCGTCGGTCGACCTCGCCTCCGCGATTCACGTTCCTCCTCGATCTTACGTGTATGTATAGGCAACCAGGGCCCAGGAGTGGGAGCTAGGAAACGTGCTCGCTACAAAATCGTAAACGCCAGTCGAGGCGGAGTTGTTATAAAAAAAAATATCTGCAGAAGGCCGGTCCGATCCGGTTTTTAGGCGAACGATTTCTTCTGTCGTGCGGGAGGTGAGTTGACATACATCGCCACCGGGTTTTTTTTGACGTACCAAGCGATCTTTTTACGTACGGACACCACCGATCGCCATCTAATAGGTAAGATAGGAAATGTGCCCGTGCGTTGCAACGGGAGAAACAAAATAAACTTTCTCAGTTTCGCATTTTCTTTTTTTTGCTGCTTCTTCCATTGGAGCATGAGTCGACAGAGTGCAAGAAAACGACAAATTTGACTCTCTATACATCAATATGAAGCACTCTCTAAGAAGATGTCTTTTCTAATTGCAGTGATATTTTAATGGACTCTCTAATTATCACTCTCCAGATTTCACCACAACTATACAACAAAACTATCTAATTGAGTGAAATCTATAATTAGATTCTTGATTTCTTTTAACTACCAAAACTATACAACAAAACTATCCACATACAAAATTCATCCAAAAGATTAAATTCACATTTTTAAAGTAATTTTGAATTATATTAGTTTGAAGTGCAGTCTTTTATGGAACGTAATCCTGCCATGTAGCGAAAAACAATTTCCGTATAAAAAACTCCCTTCATCTCTTTTGTTGGCACAAAGGAGACTAATATATATATAAGAACCATATACTTTTATGTGAGGTTCAAGTCTTCGTTAAAGATGCTGATGGGACCAAAGTTCTTGCATCACTGGTGGGCTAGTGCGACGAGAGAATGTATTGCATAATTGCATTGTTAAGTGATGAAACATTTTTTTTGCGAAACACAGTACAGTTAAAGACGCTCACACATACGCGCACACACTCACCCCAATAAACGTACGCACGCACACCCTACACAATGGCTACACCTATGAGCACCTCCGAGAGACTGCGTCGAAGATCTAATCCGGCGGGTCTTGAGATTAGCGAAGTCACCATAGGCGCCTCGCCGTCGACGGGAACGTCTCCTCCCACTAAAGAATATTCCGCCTTTATGAGATGTTAAAGTTTCAAATCCGGGATTTAAACTCTGATAAGCTGGGGTGCCACTACCCTCCTAACCATCCAACCACAGTTGGTTCTCGTGATGAAGCATACCTGATGGGCGAGCATCGATACCTGTAAGCCGACTTGTTGCACTGACTTGCTAATACGTTTGTCGATTTCTTTTGCCAATGCAACTTTACGAATATCCAAAATACTGTGTCCTCGCGCTAAGCAGAATTATGACTCCTATTTGGTTTCGTAACAAATCGTGGGCACTTTTCAGCTTCCCCTACCTATATAGCCTGCAGTCTGACTGTATTTTTCACCGCTTGAGGAGGGCGATGCAGGCGACGGATCAAAGCCACTTCGGAGGTGATCAGGTAAGTTTAAACACGATCGATCGCCCAACCATTATCATCATTGAGCAGTTAGGTAATCTGAAGCTTCGATAATAACGCCTCTGTTTTGAAATACTCCAGCAGCACCAACTTGCCCAAAACAAAATGAGGTTGGCGAGGCTTCTCCAGCAGCACCAGCTGACCAGCTTGCTGTATCTCTGAGCTTTGCATGACATCCTTCTCTCTTTGTTTCCTTTATCCTGCACAAGATTGCTCTACCTCTTTGTGCAAGCTTAACGTCGTTATTCTGAACATTATTATCCTGAGGTGCTCCTGAGGCATGACCACCGTCGGCAACGAGGCTCATGAGACTGCCATAGATCGAGAGCCCCATTGTCAGCCACGCGAAGACCATCACACTCGTCCAGCACCACTGGCCAGTGGCCACTCCCGCCCACCCTCTCGCTCGCCCCTCTCGTCGGCGTCGAATATGGTCGTACATCGGCAACGGATGGGCGCGCGTGGGCAGAGTCCGCTCGAGTGCGCGCACGCGCCGGAGATCCTGGCCTGCTGCCAGCAGGAGGCCGTCCTGGACAGGTCCCGTGGCGCCGCCATCCACCCCGACGCCCGACGTCATCCTCTTGTCTGAACTTTAGCATCCGTCGCCTGCTTCAATCCCTCCTCGTCCTCGTCTTGGCCATGGCGAGCTGGCGGCGGTGTGGCATGCCTGACGTCGTCCCCATCTTGTCTGTAGTAGTCGTAGCACTCGTTACCGCTTGCCATGGCTAAACGCCGGTGGTGTGGCCTCCTCGACAGCCCAACGTCGTCCTCTTGTCTAAACTTGAGCAACCGTCGCGGGCTCCAATCCCTCGTCTTGTCCATGGCGAGCCACCGGCGGCGTGGCCTCCTTGAGCCAGATCGACGTCGTACTTTTCGTTTTCCAATCTCTGGTTCTAGTTTTCCATGCCGCCGACCGTACGATCGATCACAACGTGGTTAGTTATTTCTCGTCTTCGCTGCCGTCGGCCGGACGTACGTAGGATCAATCAGGGTGTGGTTATTTATATAAGGCCAGTATCAATTGCGTTGGAGATGGACTCTTCTTTTTGCGTTCCAGATGGATTCTGCTTTCACGTGTTGCCTGAACCTACGATACGATGGTTATTAAGAACAAGCAAGTGCGTGTGGGTAGGGCGCCTTCTCAGCCTATCCACGATAGCGAGCTGCCGTGCACCGGTTGGGTCCCACCAAGAGTTGGAGCCGCCTCCAGTTAGCACCGCCCCCCCCCCGTACTACTTCCCCTCTCGCGTCACGCGACCTCCCCCTTTCTTCGATTCTCCAGCCCGGCGGCGCCTCCTCGCGTCTCCAGCCCGTGCCTTCTCTTCTCCCCTTTGGCCCTTTCCCACAAGCAATCCTCGTCACTGGATCCGTCGCCGGAAGAGGAGGAGTCCTTGCGGCCGTCGTCCTCGGTGATGAAGGCGCCCATGTCCTTGCGGCGGCGATGCGGTGGGGCGAGTTCCCGTTGATGAGATGATGTGGTGCGAAGGGGGTGGCGCGACGACGGTGGGGAAGCAGCGGTGGTGCAGCTAGGCGGGTTGCTGGTGGGGCGGCCAGGGAGGCGGCTGGGTGGTGAAACCCTAGCAGGGAGGCATGGGGCTTGTCCCTAAGCATCAGCCTCTGCTGGTTGCCTCCCCCGCTGCCGCCAAACAATCCACCACCGCGGAGGAAGAGAGAGTGTGTGCTTTCCTCCCTCGTTTTTTTATGCATATTCTCTATTCTTGTTTCTCATCCGTGCGTAGGTGGATCAGATGCTGCGCGTGGTAGTCTCGGTTGAGGCTTCACATGCAACGTGCACCTGGTCCGCAACATCATTTACGGTGGCAGCTTTAGAATTTGATCATGACTGTCCGGGATTTTCCAATACACGATGATCTGCATTTCTTAGTTTTGATCCGTTCAAGTTGGCTCAGGAGAGTGTGAAATTTATGCTGGTAATTTGTACATTGGTCACACATTTGATGTCATTGATGTTATAGTTTTTACATATTTGGGGATAGGTTGCTTCTCCAGACATGGTAGTTTGATTTCTGCATCATCACTTGGTATTGCCAAGCCAGCCTCTAAGGTTGCCAAGAAAGAAAGCAGTGCTGATGATGACAGTTCTGAAGAAAGCTCCGGTAGTGACGAGGAAAATGACCAATCAGTATCAGTGAAAAAATCCGCTCAGAATGAAGTATGATTCGAGTATATTTATGTTGTTCTAAGCTTTCTCTCCTTTGATAGATATTTGACTTCATTCTTAATTTTATGTGTTGCAGCCAAAAACTCCTGCCAGCAGTAGTCAAGCTACTACTGTGTCAAAGACTGTTTTTGTTGGGAATTTGTCATACAATGTGGACAAGGAACAAGTGTAAGTTCGTGAGATGTCATTTTTTGCACTTTTCTGAAAGATGTTGTTCTTGACCTCTTTTGTTCCACACCCCGTAGGAAGCAATTTTTAAGGAGGCAGGTGAAATTATTGATATTCGTGTTGCGGCCTTTGAATATGGGAAATCCAAGGGCTTCGCGCATGTTGAATTTGCTACAACTGAAGCTGCTCAGAAGGTACTTACTACATTTCTTGGTCATCTATAGACCAGCTGATCTGTGGAGCAAGCATTTAACTGCCATATTTGGTTACCATGTTCTGAACCTGATAGGCATGCAAATTAAATGGCCATGGTTTGATGGGGCGGTCTGTCAGGCTTAATTTTGCTCAAGAGCGAGGCGCGTTTACTCCTGGCAGCGGGTGATTTTTTATCCCACTGTCTGTGTGATTATCTTCCTGAAAATTGCTTGGATAAGATAATCATTGTTGAGCCTAATTTTTCAATGTTCAGGAGGGACAACAATTCTTTCAAGAACCCTGGTCAAAGCTCTAACAGTACTGCCTTTATTATAGGGTTTGATTCTTCTCTTGGGGAGGATCAGGTGATTAGAAGCGCTAAGCATTTTTTTTCTTGGTACTTAAGTGATAAGCTTATAAATGTTGGATTTCCGCAGACATTAGTTTAGGTTAGATAACGTGTATTTCATCTTATATTCCCTATTTCAAAATCGTTGTTTTACTTATGATGATTACCACATATCTAAATTTTAGTTGTTGATCCATATTTTCGTAGTTGAGACCAATTCATCAAACCCTCTGAGTAAGAAGTTAAGAAATACTCTTTGTGTTAATATTACTCCCGAAAATAATCATGTGCTATCAAAATGGTCATCGTCAAAATACTCTATGTTATTTTTCTCTATCTAGACTTGATCACTCATAATGTCTTGTTTTCCATTTCCTTCCTATATGAATATGCATACAAGGGTACCTCATACAAAGAAAGTTAATTATATTTTCTATTTCGTTGTGAGAGGGATGAAGTTACGTAGTTTTACTGTTAAATAGTAGCTCGCGCTGCCTCTTGTTATGATGTGTTGTAGGTTAGAAGAGTGTAATTTAGTTTAAGCTAAGTTCGGGGTGAACCATATTTAAATTTCAGGTTTACAAATCACAACTATAGTTTGTAGTCTACGAAGTTGTGGAGAGATGGGCAAGAAAAAATTGCATATCACTCTAAACTTATAGGAATGCTGATGACCGTCGGTCACAAAAAAGATACGAGTGATATCAAGTAGGGCCATTTATTTTTGTCCGAATTTTCATGTGTAACCTGATATATATTATTGAGGCATATTAATCTGTATGCTAAATTTTCAAGATGCATCCTGGAATATTAGACACAAGGTGTGTTGGATGTCTGCTATCTTTAGATTCTTACAACCTTTCCTCAATCTTTTTTAAAGGTGTATGCATATTTATTAGGACATTCATTTCTGATGGTATTACGATATCTGTCGTGTACGCATCACTGATAACACAAACATCTACGACATCCATATTTATTTAAGCTAGGAGGCTAATATAACCTTGTAACCAATTGTGCCTTTGTGCAGGCTAGCAAACCTGCATTCATTGTCTGCTATCATATGTAAGTTCAATTTTCAGAGGCAGTCTCGTAAGTAAGAAGGTATTTTTCTATATTTGCTTCTGTAAATGTTCATATATTTTTTATCACACCATTGGTGTTAGATGTCTTGATTAGGAGGTTATGCAATGATATACATTTGGAATAAGCGAATCTAGCATTGTAATGCTTCAGATTTTCTCTTTCGGTAGAGTGGATGTCATGTGCTTTGGGTTCGGACTTGTTTTCTGTTTGAGGCTAAAACGTGGTGAACTCGATTTGTTTACCCTATGCTATCATCCCACTGAAACTATCTCCCCTCACAGTATTTGTTTAACATAGTGATACCTACTCTACCTTGACCATGTGTATTTGTCTAGGCAAGAAGCTTTGTTGTTCTGTTTTTCTTTTCCGAAATTAGCTTCTGCCTTCACGTACAAACTTAGAGTTTCCAAGGCAATTAGTTACCTCATTCCTTTGTCAATATCAAATTATGGGGCAGTTTTAGTAGCGTGTTACATGAAAAAAATGCTGCTTCTAGCCTGATTTAGATCGCTGTTATAATTCTCATCATGCTTGAATTTCCTATTTCGGGTGATTATGCCGAACCATGTGAGACTCGGGACAAAATAATCATTCAGTGACAAAGGAATGAATCATGGATAATAAAGACAGCTGCAGGTTGCACCTAGCCGTTTGTGTTTCTGTAGTAGGGGAATGCATCCCATATTTGCATTAGACTGGTTAGATACATGAGACTCAGATTTCGCAAAAAAAAAATACATGAGACTCCGAGCAAGGTAATACAATTTCTCAGTGATTTTACATAAAAAATGCTGCTTCTAGCCTGATTCAGATCGCTGTTATAAGTCTCATCTATGCTTGGATGTCCTATTTGGAGTGATTATGGTAAGGCATGTGAGGGTTTTTGAGTCATTTTCTCAAAATTACGACAACTCGCAACTAAACAGCGACTTATGGCGACTGTACAATGACTTTTGTCGACTAAACACTGAGTCACAGGGCTGGTGACTCAGTTTTGAGTCGGGACTCAAATACCTTGTTCAAAAGTATTCATCTAGCCCCTCATCAAGTGCAAGACCTGCTTCTACTTTCTCCATCGATAAGCCTAATTCACATACCGGTTCAGATCACCACCTATGGCTTGTACCATCCTTTTGGTCATTATCTCTCTCCATGCTTTTGATGTTGGTTTCAGAACTTTCCTAAATGTTCAGTCTGTAAATATAGCTGTCCATATGATGGTTGGATGATCATAACTCACTATTTGACAGGTAGATGGTGTTGCAATAACTCTAGCCAAAGAATGGTCAGGCTGGCATGCAACTAATTTTTTTTTGCATCCACGTTCCCAGCATAGAGGTACCCAAAATCTGTAGGTGTTGTCGCACTTCCAGTTCTAGATTTAGTGCTATTCAAATGTTAAAAAATTGTATCATAGCATTGTTTGCTTCACACCACAGCCCATGATTGTTTCTCACCATCTTTACTTTAGTGTTGATGATTCTGAGCAAGTTGTTCATTAAGGAGGCTAAGATTTCAGATAGCAATAAAGCCTTTTATATGCATGGTAAGTTAGTATATGGTTGTAGTATATTCATATGAATTATATTACACTGTTGCAAATTACAGTATTTAATTGTTGTACGAGGAAAACCTTGAAGGTTCTTTGCTCGTGGTGAAATGTAAAATGCGCCGGTTTAATTTCATTGTCCTTACTAATAACTAAAAAGAGACCCATGCTGTTTATTAGTTCACAGGCATTGTTGTGCCTATAGTTGTAGATTTTTTATTAGTAACTTCAAAGGCATTGTTTTGACCTGTGACCACCCATGCTCAAGCTTCTAAAATTTTATACCATGAATTGCAAGAGCATCTTGCTTGGTTTCGTTGACATGGTAATATGTAATATTTCCAATAAACATCAAATCTAGAACTTATTTAGCCTTGGTATTTGTATTTTATGACACACATTTGATTGATTATGTAAACTTATTAGGATGCTTGTATGAAGAATGCAGAGAAACAATATTGTGACATGGATAATGTTGCTTATATTTTACAAAGATTATTTCTTGGCATATATATCCTCCCTTGTCTCATTGTTTTTATGCAATGCAGAAATTCAATCATCTACCAAAAAACCTTTGCTAATTGTTATGCTTGTTCATAGCATGATTTATCTGCTTTCTTATGCACTACAGATTTTGTAATAGGGAACTTTCCTTATGTTGTGCATCTTTCCACTACAAGAACAACTTAAATATTCACTTCAGGAATTTCAGTTGCTCTCTTTTTCCGAGTGTTATGAATTGATGCCTACACAGTTGCCTATCATGCATTGCTACATTCTAGACTGCAATTTTGTTGGCCAACCAAGGGACCAGCAAATGCTGATGCATCAAGTGCCTGTCTTTTTTAACGTTTCAGCCTTTTTTAATTTCTATGATTTAATGACCTGAATATTATTAGGAGATGATACACTCTTCAATTTTTCATTGACTACACAATTGCTCTGACCTTTTTATGGAACCATGAGTCTCCCACCCATTCCTTACATTGCTTGTGAGTTGGCTATAGAAGGTTTTTTGGCTTTTTTTTATTTATCCATAAGGAATTATTTGGTTCTTTTAATTAGGAGATGATACACTCTTCAATTTTTCATTGACTACACAATTGCTCTGACCTTTTTATGGAACCATGAGTCTCCCACCCATTCCTTACATTGCTTGTGAGTTGGCTATAGAAGGTTTTTTGGCTTTTTTTTATTTATCCATAAGGAATTATTTGGTTCTTTTAATTGTTTGGGTTTTATGATAGGCAAAACGGCGCATCACTTTCTTTTATGCTGTAAATTAGCCTAAGCTTCTGTTTATTCCCCTTTTCCTGAACTGAACCGATCCTGCTACTCGGTAACAAGGTGGTTCGTTGATCCACTCCTTAACTGTTTGTGTTGGCTTCCTATTTTTCATGAGTAAAATATGGTTCTGGAGAACATCAGACGAAACATAGTGTTTTTGCAGGCTGGTCTGATGGGCCTCCACAGTGAGGATGTCAATTATCCTAAGAAGAGGTGCATGATGTTGTTTGTTTAGGTCGCGTTTCCATCTGCTACTGTCATTGTTTACTCGTGTTTCTTCCTCTTTGGCAGGGCGATGTGGCCACTGTATTTACAAGTTGAGAATCTTCTTCGGCCGATCGACCAGAAAGAAAGGAAAGTACTTCCATGCATGTTCAGTGATTCGGGGCTATCTATGGAAGGTGTCTTCATAGTATCATTTGCTGGTTCTCTATATCCTGTTATTTTTCCTGTGTAAATGCTTCTGTGCATCCTCCTTTATTTCCTTATAGGTCCCGATCCATCTTGGTGCTGTTGCATGCTCCTTTCGATCCAGTCCTCTTTTCCTTTGTATGTGAATTATGCATATGCTCATGTCGAAATGGTGATGTGTAATACACTATTGAATTGAATTGAAGTAAACCTTTTTTATCTGCAAAACAAAATCCACAAGGTGCCTTGGTAGGCTCACACAACAACTTTCATGTTCTATGTAAAGTACTTGTTTTTGTGTAAATGATTTCCCTATGAGAAACAGGCTTGGTACCACCAAATATCTTCTGAAATTGAAATTGTAACCCCTATACGTCTGAAATGGTACCACAGCATACATGTTGACACATCATATTTCACTGCCCCATTACAACCAGCTTGAGAGTAAAAAAGAGAAGGCATCGCACGCAGTTCTTTGGAATGATTGGGACGCACCTGACCGGCGAGGAGGCGCCCCATGGGGCGCCCCAACCACTAGTTTGAGGAAAGTATGTAGCGTGTACGAACAAAACTCTACTGCAGATCAATTAGCTCTGCTGGTGCGATGTACAAAGCGTAAAATATGTTGGACGAAAACGTATTTACACGGACCAAACCAAGAAAACATTAGCTCCTTTATTATTAGGTATAGATATAGATTGACCAAGCTAGTGTACATCGAATCCTGATCGTTAGTTGTTTAGCATCAAATCACCAACTTTTAGGCTAAATATCTACTTTGGTACCATTTAATTTTACATTATACAGACAAAAATCTACCGTATTTTTATGTTGTCGTAAAAAAAAGATCTAACTCGAACATTTTATATGTTGGCATTTTTTCTAGAGAGAAACCATGACTGCTTCGTGTAATTGTTTGTGTACACCACTTTAGTTTTAGAGTAAAACTTCAATTAAACATCCAATTGGACCTATTTATTTATTTAAAATGTAAAATGCATGTAATGACACGTGTGGTAGACCAAAACCAAGACGCAAATTGACGCCACATAAACATACACGCGCGCACGCACGAGAATACACGCAGCAAATCTTTTCTACTGGATCACGTGCCCATGGACTCCATTCACACATGAAGAAACACCTACCTGCAAGCTCGATTCCAGCAGTCGGAGCCACCGTCAACTCCAGCTAGGTGATTGGGGAAAAGTGTGTGTGCCAAGCGAGACGAACAAATCGGTTGCCGTCGCATCCGTCACCGAGCCGCCGCCGTGCTGGAAGCCCGCTCCCGCCACTCGCTGTAATCTCACGAAGATTCTGCGCCTCGTTGCCCACGAGCTGTGTGCTCAGCGCCGCAAGCCTCAAGCCCATCATCTCCGGCTTGGTATCCACGCGCGGCCACCAGGCCTTCCTCTCTCGTGCCCAACGCCGGACCTCTTCGCCTCCATCCCAGCTCATCTGCTGCGTCTCCACAATCTCGGCCAGTACCTCTGTTTGTACACTGAGCCGGCCTTCTCCATCAATTTGCACTGATTTTTTAAGCCACCGACTCCAAATTTTGGAGCCGATGCCTGAAAACCAGCTAGGAAAGACGCCATAACTGCCAAAACAGCAGGGATTTTAAACCTAGCGTCTGCAATCTAGCCTCGCGTTGTGGATGGCATAATTGCACGAGTGGTTGGAGACTTGGCGAGCGCACGGTTATACATGTCACGCGTTGTGAAGTTCGTGTTCATCCCCTTTCTTCCGTGCCTCCTTTTTGCCTTTACCTGTATGGCCGTATAGTAGTGTGATTAGGGAATGCTAAATTGTATGAAATATAGTTTGCTACATTTAGTCATTTATTTCAAAATAATATTAAACCTGTGCGACCGCACGGGCTAGTAACATTTTTTTTTAATATGGGGTATGTAATACCTTTTGTGTGTGAAACTATTGAAAAATAGATTATAGGAAAAAAGATATTCTATTTGAGAGATATTTGTAATACAGTGTAATATTATTTAATTATATGGTGCTTTGGGATTTAATTAATCATACAATTATATGGAGGGTTTTGGAATCAATTCTTGCATTAATAAGGCAAAATTTGGTTGTCATGCCACTATTATGGAAGAAAATCGATTATTTTTTCAATGCTGACTACGTATAGAAAGAGTAAGTTTCATATAGTTTCATTTGTCTGATTTATTTTTTTGAGGTCACCCACCAGATAAAAAGCATGCTGGGCTAGACCATTCTATTCTCCTTATCAACAACAACAAAAAAACATTTGGAAATTATGGCAGGTCACGTAAGGAAATCCATACAGCTTCTTGTCCTTTTTATGAAAAAATAATTATAGCTACTTTTCATATTTAGTTATAATATGCTAACCAAGTAAATTATTCAAATAAATTGAAATACTCTTAACCGTTGGAGATCAGAATTTCTATTGATATACTTTGTTCTTGTACTGGGTCCGTGAGAATGTCATTCCTAATTCATCGTCACATACGTAATGACGACACAAATTTTAGTTTATTAGTTCATTCTCAACATTTTAGAATTCTTAAATGGGGATATAGACGGCCATACTTTAATTGCAAAAGCCAAAAATTACTTAGTATGATGAAATTTTGATGAATAGCCAATGAAGAAAAACGATAAAAATAGATGGATAATTTTATTGTCATGGAGGAATGATGTACTATTGCCAGATGGGTGTCTGCTACCTATCCTTTATTTAACCTCTATGTATTGAATATTTTTCCTAAGCTCGACATACAAAATCAAGATGCACCTATGATCATAATGATGTTTCCTTATCGTGCGAGTTCATGCATAGTTATCAATGAATAACAAATTAGCGAGGCAAGCTCTTTTAAATCGGAGAAGCTATCGCATACGCAATATATTGAGGTTTTGTTAGCAATAGATGAAACATTCTGAGGCTTTAGTTTTGATATCATGGATGAGTAACGTTCTGTTATCTGCCGAGTATCTGTGTGAGTACTCTTCATTTAACCTTTAATCCTTGAAAAACAATCCGGGATATATGCCTCCTAGGAGTTTTAATTAGGTTTTTGCCAAATGGTTGTACTGTCCAAGGTACGTATCAGTTCCGGTCTAACAACCTGAGTCATTATCATGTGGCATAATTTATTTAGTGCTTAGAAAATAGCCGAAAAGCAAATCAAAAGAATCCATATATCTGACAACACACAAATACGATGGAGTAAAAATAATTAAATAAATTTCAAAGTAATCTTTAATATCATTTATTTATGTACTATAAGAAACAGAAAGTCATTCGTAGATACATACCTTGGCTCTAAGTTCGTACTTCATTTTTCGTTTGATAACACGCTCATCCAACACGTTCATCCCCCAAAAAAATAAAATTTGATCCAACACGTCAATATAAAATATTTTACCTCCCTGTTCAGCTCTCGCCAAATGGGGTGTTGAATTATTGAACACAAATTATTTCATAGGTCAACAAAGTAAATACGTTCACCCTACAGATGTGCACGGAAAGTATGATACTGGACTGAACACATATATGATTTGGCAGGCCAAATATTCATTGCATATATAGATCGATGTGGACAGTAGAGAAGACAGAGAAGTACACTATTCTCTAAGAAAACAAATAAGATGCATACCATATACATACACTATATAAAAGGTAGATGGATTCACGCTCTGTGCTTAGTCCGGCTACTGTTGATGGGCTATTTTCCTCTCTCCTCCTCCAATTAGCACCTAACACGTCTTTAAAATGAACTGCTTAATATGTTGGTCAAGTTTTTTCTACCGAGTGGGGTAACCGGCTACCGGTTGCGAGGCGTCGTGCGGCATGCGGTCAAAGCGGTGGGCGGTTTCCAGTCTTCAACGATCAGTTCCCCTCTCCTACATCCTACTACCGCTCAAAAGCACCACATATTGAGTTCTTTGTTTTTCCTCTTCCCTGTGCACCAATCCACCACCAGGCCGCCCTTTCCCGCGATGAAGCAGAGGAGGATACGTGTCTGCCGGTGGGGGCGACCTCGGCGTGGAGCCGGAACGGCCAGGGAACGGCGACCTTGGGGGCGGGGCAGGCGCGGCACGGCGACGACGACCGCAGGGCAGGGCAGCCGCGTGCCAGGGATGGCTCCCTTGGGGCGGAGCAGGCGCGGGGGCCGGGGAAGAGCACGCGCGGGCTAGCGGCGGTCACTTCGGGGCGGAGCAGGCAGCGACCAGCGGACCGTGGGGCGGGGTAATCTCGTGCCAGGGACGGCGCCCATGGGGCGGAGCAGGCGGGGGCCTGGGACGGCGACCTTGGGCCGGTGGCAGCGCGTGCTTGGGCGGACCAGGCAGGGCCAGCGGCGGGCACATCGGGATGGAGCAGCCAGCGGCCAGCTGCGGCCACATCGGGGCGGAGCAGCCAGCGGCCGACGGCAGAGAAAAACGGCGGTGGCCGGAAGAAGAAGAAAACAACAGGTTAAAGCTGTTCCTCACACTGTCACACACTGCCCTCCACATGTTTGTTGTTGTGTTTCTTAGATTTGAAACTATTTTTGTACGGTTCTCTGGTGATCTCTCCTCTAGGTTGCAAGTATCATTGCCTTCTCTGTTCATTCTAGCATCAATAAAAATATTGGTGTATACTATCTTTAGCTTAAATTTTTTAGGTTCTCTCTTATTGTATGTCATCAGGAGATCACCACACAGGAGGGTGGATTTAGGGAAATAAGACCAATTAAATAGTCTGTTATATTATTGTGAGCAACTACATCATTTTATATATTCACATCATTTCCTATTTGAAACTGTTTCGACAGAGCTATTTAAATTACAGGTTAATTTTGTAGCTTGATGTTCCTCTTTGATCTCACATCTAAGTAGACTAGGGTTTCGTGCTATCTTTTATAGGTTTACTACAAGGTACAAGTCTAATACTTATCTTAATGATGTTTTGGCATGGTTTTCTTGATTTTCTTATGTGCTATGCTTTCCTATTTATTGTGAGATGCTTAATTGTAGGTAAGCGTGTTTGCTGGTTTTGGACAAGGTACACCTCCTCTGCCAGGGCCTTTATTTGTCCCGTCTTCGCGTTTCGGTGATTGTACACTAGCTGTTATAATTGGCTTTGATGTCCAGCGTTTTTCCGTTCCATTTGTTGATCATGCTGGGAGCCTTCTGCTACACGCAGCGGCAGGCAGGCTAAGGAGGTCCGGCCTCATCTTCTCCGTCAGAGAGGTTTCGGTAAGTCTCCTGATTCTTGTGGCTCCCTCTCCCCTGTAGGCACATAGAAAAGCAACAGCAATGGGGCGTGGACAGGAGCAGCGGCACATAAAAAAGCACTAGCAACGGGGAGAGCATGGGGAGCAGCGGCACATAAAAAAGCACTAGCAACGGGGAGAGCATGGGGAGCAGCGGCAGAGGAATATTCTTGATGTGGAGATGCACCGCCTTGTGGTGTTCATCATCTGATATCTGATGAACACAGAAGAGTTGGCTTCCAGAATTATGAAAGAGCAGGTCGCTGCAGATGTTGTGTGAGGACATGTTGAAGCCAGCCTCTGGCCCATGGCAGTGCGGCGCTAGGTAAGAGTTCCACTTCCTTTCATCAGGGATCAGGCCCTGGTTGCTTTTCCTGTTGGTATGTTTCTCTCCTCTATTTTGCGTTGTTCGCTTTGGCGTTCGTTTGCCGATTTTTTTTTCTATATCTATTTCTTACAGTGCATTGTTTTTTTTATGTAGATCCTTAGGTCTTGCTGCCGTTCATATGCTTATGCGTGGACGCAAAGCGCGTACCCGTCGGTGGGGTGTGCTGCCCACTTCCTCGCCTCCAGCGTCCGCCAGCACCACCGCGCTCTTGGAAATGTGGGCGCGCATTCTCCATCGCTGCATTGGAGCCGTGGTCTTGGGGATGTACATGGTGTCTTGCTCATGTATGCAGCAGGAGCAGCAAGCCTATGGGTCTTGTGTGTCGAAGACAGGGTAATTCTTTGGTTCTTGGGCAGCGAAGTCATATTGGTTCTGTTCAGTATGTTGTTACTGCCCGTGATGTTGATGCACAACTTGGTCTTTGGGAATTAGGTGATGAATGGCAATTTACTCTGTCTCGGAAGGCGCCTCCAGTTCCTCAATGGCGTCCCCTGCTATCCAGGGCCATGTGCACTTAGTCAGTGATCTGACGTGGCCACGCGCCCCCCTGGTCGTTCCAGGTGCCGGAACTTTGCACCGTAGGATGTGGGAACAGTTATTGGACCCAGTCGCATCTATTATTTTCTCCATAATGTTTGCTGACAGAGGATTATGGGATGCTGATTAAGCCGAGGTGAATTAATCCCCTTGCTAAATTATTCTTAAGTTTCCTTTTCTGTATAGCATTGATACAAACTGCTTCAGGATAAATAGAAGTTTGATTCCAATGCAGTTACAAACTATATCTGAAACCAGCAAGTTCAGATCAGCCATATCTGTGGAATTGATTCATTTAGTGGAAGGTAAGGTTCCCTATATGTTTCTTAATTTGTTTGCTCGATTTTTTGTTGTTTACATCCAGTAATAATTTGTTGTTTCTTGGTCTGGTCGATCCTATTATTGCAGTCCTCACTATATTTCATGAGTGACTGGAGTCTTCATGACTCTTTACATATCACTTCTTAGTTTTAAAATACAAAGATCAGTATTGTTGGGGCTAAGTGTGCTTTCTGTACAAACAAAAATTTACATTGGTCAGAATTAGTTAAAAATCTAGAACTTCACATTTGTAAACCAAGGTGTCAAAGAAATACAACAAAGCTCTGCTCTTTTTTGCTGTATTTTCTTAAAAAATCATAGAATGGGATAAGACGCCAGCAAAACTTTTCCATTTGTGCCAAATGAGCACTACATGGGCCTCCCTAAAGTTTTAATCATCTCTATTCTGTGTAGAAAATATAGGGACAACACTGTATGAGTGCCTGACTTATATGTGCTATGCCATGGTCTATTGCCTGGCGCAAATATGTTGAACACATGCAGCCTGATTTAGTATGCTCACATCAACATGGTTATTCAATAAAAGAAACGAGTTAGAACACAAGGTTAGTTTGGGTAAAGTTGCAATGAATCGAGTTACTATTTGCTTCAGCACCATGAACATTTGAATGGCGTTTCGAAAAATTTGGGCCTCATGTAATTTAAAATGGGTCCTAAAAAGCTGCATTGGACTGTCAAGACGTTGTTTTTTCAATAAGTGAAACCATGTCATTCTACATATTGATCTACGGTTCTTGATTTTCCATTAAGGGCAGAGTTTCATTTTTCCATTAGAAATTGGAAAACGTAGTGAGCAGATCCTTCCGGGCTATTTCCTCTCACACATAAACTAAGCATTACCTAAGGTTCCACACAGAGTTAAAACCTAGCAGTACCTAAGGTTTCACATAGAGCTAAATTTTGCACTACCTAATTCCCATAGAGTTAACAAATTATGAAACTTAACAAAAAAATACAATCAGAAGAACTACGACAAGTATTAGCATTTCTACTATCAACTACAAAGAACAAACATTTCTTACTGCGCTAACCAAGCACTGATTCTGCGAAACTGGAGGCAAAGGAACAAGTAGAGAAGGAGGGTGCCATACTTGGAGATGTTCTTTGGGGGGGAAATGCGTGGGTGCTGCCTCACATGTGTGCGTTATCCACTGCCAGGTGGAGATTCTCTCATGTCTCCCAGTCCTCGCTGGTTATTTCCTCCCAGTCCCTTTTGCCACTGTCCGACCAATGCTCCCATAGTTCGCCCAACACAGAAGCTGTCTGGAATACAAGTCAATAGGTTAGCTAAAATTCTACGCTTTCTTTGGGAAAAAGAAAAGTAAAAATTGGGAAAGCCGATTGATAATATTTTGCAGAAAAAAAATAAATATACATTTCTGCAGAATCGATGATACCCAATATAATTTTTCGTATTCTCTGTAAGTTTGATGTCTTACAAAAAAATCTTTGAATAATTTGCTGGACAGAATTTATTCTTGAGTCTAGAATGACAAGAAACCATCCTTGCAAGCATTAATGTTCATTACATGCACTGCTCAGAGACAATCTTTTATGTTCTGCTGTTACTATCTTCTAATCTTGGAATCATTACTTGCGATTTCTCACATTCGCTTTCAATAGTGTTCTGTCATATTTTCCTGAAGTTCTTAGATCAAAATAACCGATTCGCATGCAGAATCCGATTGAAAGAGTAGAATTTTGCAATTTCTTTTAATTAATGCTATATATGAATGCCATGTTCAACTTCTCAACGAGTTACCATCTTGGAAGAAAATTGTGAGGAATTAAGTAAAGACCTTGCGCATGTGCATGTGATTCTTTAAATTGATTACTTTGCACAGCAAGCTGCTTGATCATCTGATTTTTTGTCAGGTCTCAGCCGCTCAGTCGTCTTTGGACAGAGAATGAAAAAATTACGCAAGGAAAAGACGAGCAAACTCAGCACAAATTCCAGTAAATATGCAGAATTAAGGGATGAGATAGGTACAAGTGAACAAAAAACCTGTCGGTTTCTCTTCCTCACTCCACACAGACACAGCGGGTGGACCTGCGGCCATGGAGTCTAGAGAGGCCGCGGCGGCTCCATTGACCCTGCCGTCGCCTTCGCTGGACAGCCATAGGACGAACATGCATCCAGCTCTGGTTCCGGCTCCGCTTCGGGTTCCCCAAGATGGCGAATCCAGCTGCGATTCCGGAGCTTCACTGCTGCCGGCAGGTGTGCGTCTCCCTTCGTCCGAACGATGGTGGTGGGACGGACCCTTAGCTTCGCAGCTCCGCTATGCGTGACCGCTTTTCCCCATGCAACGGCTGCAGGGTGGCCAAGGGCACACGGACTGTGAGCGTACGGTGCGAGCAGCGGCAGGAAGACATACTGGTGGCGACGAATCAGTGGTGCAAGCCACAAGAATCACTGCAGTATGCTCGCTTTCGTCGATTGATGCTCCGGCGGCCGGAATTGAGGAGGACATGCGGTGGCTCTAGCTTCACGGGAAAGAGAGTAGAAGGGGATCGTATAGTAGGTGCGACAGTGCTGAGAAAGGGATTAAAGTGAAAAAGATCAGGACTGCTTTTCACGTGCGTCCATATTGTCCTCTTCGTGCCTGTGCATGAGAGAAACGGATCAGGACTTCGCCCGTCTACCCTGTGTACATGACTATTATTAAATCTATTTCATAAATATTTGCAACATATAGTAGAACCTATATATGCTTAAATTTGAATACTTAGTGCCTTTTCAAAGGATTATTAGGACGGGCGCGGCGTGTCGCCGCGCGGATGCTTCCTAGTTTTTATTTCATGCTTGAGATTACAAATATGTGTGCTAGATCGATCCATCATCTCACATGCAGCATATCTGCACTTGGAACTGAATTCCACCATCGAACACATCTGCGATTGGTAGAGGCAACGGCAACGCAAAAGTATTAGGAACACAATTATTTAGATCCATTGCATTGAGACACAAAGTGCCTACCTTAAACTTCCGTGTCCTTAACTTGCAGAAACATAGAGACGGCAGGAGGTAACACCATTACGAAGAGGATGCACACAGAAAAATTATTGCAGTCTCAGATTCTCACCATATTGCATTAAGAGAAAGGAAAACTATGGTGTATTGGTATTTCATCTTATAGGGAGCTCAAGAACAAAACTTTCTAACTGAGTGATTCATCAGCCCTCACTGGCTCCACATATTGTGATATTTTAGAGGTAGTAGATATGCAGCAGGTAGTGCATTAACATCTAATATTTAGATAACAAATTCACCATTGTTGTATCTAGAAATCAGATAGATGAATTACCACCAAAATGGGATATATATAGTTGACGATAAGAATTGATATCCGATAGCTACTTTCTCTACCTTGCACAATATCCCATATACTAATTCATACAGCTGGGCTGTTAATTATGCAATCATATTTCTCACCTTGGCCGAACAGTGATTTGTTCCATCAGACATGAAGGCACACGTAACACTTGTTTTACTCTGACAAAACGCCGCCACTCGCACCATACGCAGATCACCGCCGCCATCGCCAAATACAACTGCCATATACACCTGCCATATACTTCCGACATCGCCATATAACACCTGCCATATACATCTGTATCTACCATATACTCTGTTTCCTACCACGACACGGATTGTTGCTGTTTCTCTGCCGCGACAGAGTCCGAGTAGAATTAGGTTTTATTGTTTTCCTCCTTAGCTGTTGCCTTCTAATTTCGTCTGTGCTGTAGAAAAAAATTTCCGTGAGATAAGTTTCAGCCGCCGGTAAATAACTGTGAAGGAGAGCAAAAAAAAGTCTAGAACCGCCTCGGAAAAAACATTCTGGCTACACTAGTTTTCGACCGTGGAGATCACTTTTCGCCACTGGCTCTTATAGACATTTTTTGGCGTCTGCGCGTTTTCCGGAGCATTTTCTAGAAATTCCGATAAAAAAAATTATGAGGCTATACTGTTTTTAGACCTTGGGGATCAGTTTGAGACACTTGCCATCATAGTGATTTTTCGCATCTCGGTTCGCCACATCATCGCCACCACATCGCTGCTCGTTGCTTGTGTGCCGCACCGTGACCTCGTTAGTGTTCTAGGCTCGCGTCTCTAGTAAGGTCTAGCCTAGGACCAGCACAATACCGTTGTTGACCATACTTTCAATACTTCATCGCTGTTTTGACAATTGCTGTTTTGCTACCATATTAGCCTTCCTACATCTCCACATATTGTCTCCACGTGCTTTGTGTTGACACTTGGTAATCGCTTTGGCAATCTTTGGAGACGCTGATCCTTGCTGGTTGCCTAATCACCTTCCTCCTGTTTGGTAAGAACTTGTAAGAGCTTCATATTTTGCTTGACGAATTACGCGTGAACCACCATATTCCGTAGTTTGTAGGCATATACATTGTTGCTTGTTGCATACTAACCATGACAGGCACAGATTCGGCGACCGTTGACCCGGATAAGATGACGAATGCAGAGATGCATGCTCACTTCTCCCATCTTTTGGGCGGGCATGCACAGGACGTGGACGCGTGTCTTGGTGATGTTGACGTAAAACTCACCGACGCGTTGGACAAGATCGATGGCCTCGAGGAAGCCTTCAACTCCAAGCTCGACGCCAAGTTCCAGGATTTGTTGACTCGGTTACCACAGCCTCGCAACAACGTGCGACGCCGCGCACGCCGCGTTCCTCGTGCGGATGTTCCTGCGGGTACCGCTCGTGCTGCAGCAGCCGCACCTGAAGCACTTTCTGATGAAGGATACAAAGATTATGGAGGGGACGAGGACGAGCGGATAGATGAGAACGTGCTGGACGGCGAGGAGGTTGAACAACCTGCACCTGGTCGTCCACGACAACTGAACCGCAACGCTCGCACACCTCTACGTCCGGTACGTGATGATGATCATGTTGCTAAACTGAAACTGAATATTCCGCCATTTGAGGGTAGATATAATCCTGATGCATACCTTACTTGGGAATTGGAAGTAGAGCAACGCTTTGCATGTTTACGCTATCCTGATCATTTGCGTGTTAGTGCTGCTACTTGTGAGTTCACAAATTTTGCATCTATTTTGTGGTCTGAGCACTGTAGAGTACATCATGCTAATATTCCTACTACTTGGGTTGGTTTAAAACTTGCTATGCGTACTCGTTTTGTCCCTCCACATTATCAACGTGATTTGCTGAAAAATTGTCTCGCTTAGAACAAGGGAAAAATTCTGTAGAAGACTATTACCAAGAATTGCAAACTGGCATGATTCGTTGTGGTATTGTAGAGGATAATGAGGCTATGTTTGCATGTTTCTTTGGTGGTTTGAATAAAGAGATTCAGCATATTCTAGATTATAAGGAGTATAATACTATTACTCACTTGTTTCATCTTGCTTGCAAAGCTGAACGTGAAGTGCAGGATCGTCAACCACCATGGAGAAGAGCTAATATTTCTGCAGGTCATACATCGTCGTGGTCTCCGCGACAATCAGCGCCACCATCTCGTGGGGCTGCACCAGCACCTACTACCTCCAAGTACACCGCGCCTGCATCACGAGCACCACTTGCTGCTACTCCACCACCCTCTGCTGGTCCTCCTCGGAGTTCCTCTTCCATGGCCTCCACGGGGAAGACGCGCGACATTCAATGTCGCAAATGCTTGGGATTTGGACACATAGAGAGAGAATGCAGAACCAAGCATGTGATGTAGGTGCGTGAAGATGGAGAATATGATTCTGCAAGTGACTTTGATGAAGATACATTGAGCCTTATTGCTGCACGTGATGGCACCAATTCTGATTCTGAGAGAGAGAGATGGGGGTAATAGAAGCTGACACTGCTGATCAGTATAGGAGCTTGGTTGGACAACGTGTGTTGAGCGTGCAATTGAGCAAATCTGAGCATGATCAACGCCACATTCTGTTTCAAACAAGAGGCGTTGTAAAAGAGCGAGCTATATGGATCATCATTGATGGAGGAAGCTGCAATAATCTGGTCAGCGTTGACATGGAGGAGAAGCTTTCTCTACCTACAAGACAGCGCACACATCCATATTACATTCAATGGTTTGAGAGCTCTCGGAAGCTCAAGGTAACAAGAACTACACGTGTGCACTTTACTATTGGTACATACTCTGATTTTGTTGATTGTGATGTTGTACCTATGAAAGCTTGTTCTTTGTTACTTGATAGACCTTGGCAATTTGATAGAGAATCTGTTCATAGTGGTAAAACTAATCAGTATTCTCTTATGCATGATGGAAAGAAAATTGGTCTCAAACCTATGACTCCTGAACAAATACTAAAAGATGATCTTGCTAGAGCTAGTAGAGTAAAAAACGAGGAGAAACATAAGAGTGAAAATCAGATTGTTGTTGCAGATTTTGTGCCACATAAGACTAATACTAAATTTGATTCGAACCATGCTACTGAAATTCGTTTGAAAAATCCTTGTTTGCTTGCTAGCAAATCTGATATTGCTGAACTTGATGTGTACACTACTCAATGCTATGCTATTGTTTGCAAAGAAGTTTTATTTTCATTTGAGGATATACATCCTTCTTTGCCACCTGCGGTTGCTAACCTTTTGCAGGAGTTCATTGATGTATTCACACAAGATGTTCCTCCTGGATTACCACCTATTCGTGGGATAGAACACCAGATTGACTTGATTCCAGAAGTTTCGCTGCCCAACCGTGCGTCATATCGTACCAATCCTGAAGAGACTAAAGAGATTCAGCGACAAATTCAGGTTCTCCAAGATAAAGATTACATTCGTGAGTCTCTTAGCCCATATGTTGTTCCCATTATCTTGGTACCTAAGAAAGATGGTTCTTCACGCATGTGTACTGATTGTAGAGCTATTAATAATATTACCATTCGATACCGTCTGATACGTCTCCAACGTATCTATAATTTCTGATGTTCCATGCTAGTTTTATGACAATACCTACATGTTTTGCTCACACTTTATATCGTTTTCATGCATTTTCCGGAACTAACCTATTAACACGATGCCGAAGTGCCAGTTCCTGTTTTCTGTTGTTTTTGGTTCCAGAAAGGGTGTTCGGGCAATATTCTCGGAATTCGACGAAACAAAGACCAAATATCTTATTTTCCCCGAAAGGTTCCAGATCACCGAAGGAGAGTCGGAGGCGGGCAGCAGGGGGCCCACACCATATGGCGGCGCAGGTGGCCCCCTGGCCGCGCCAGCCTATGGGGAGGGGGCCCCGTGGCCCCTCCGACTCCGCCTCTTCGCCTATAAAGTCCCTCGCGACCTAAAACCTCGATACGAATTGACGAAACTCCAGAAAGACTACAGGGGCGTGATGACCCACAAGTATAGGGGGTGTATCGTAGTATCTTCGATAAGTAAGAATGTCGATCCCAACGAGGAGCAGAAGGTGTTGACAAGCAGTTTCGATGAAGGATTCACTGTAAATGCTCAAAGACAAGTATTCGAGGGGTTTTGATATAATAGATGAATAA
>NC_061514.1:197134128-197295848 GCF_022539505.1 Lolium rigidum | reverse complement strand
CCCTGCCGGACGGGGAATTGCCCCCGGAGCCATCTCCACCGCCGTCTTCACCGCCATCTTCACCGCCATCGCTGCCTCCATGATGAGGAGGGAGTAATTCACCCCCGAGGCTGAGGGCTCCGCTGTAGCTATGTGGTTCATCTCTCTCCCATGTACCTCAATACAATAATCTCATGAGCTGCTTTACATGATTGAGATTCATATGAGTTTTGTATCACTATTCATCTATGTGCTACTCTAGTGATGTTATTAAAGTAGTTTTATTCCTCCTGCACGGTGTAATGGTGACAGTGTGTGCATCCGTGTTAGTACTTGGCGTAGGCTATGATTATGATCTCTTGTAGATTATGAAGTTAACTATTGCTATGATAGTATTGATTTGATCTATGCCTCCTTTCTTAGCATGAAGGTGACAGTGTGCATGCTACGTTAGTACTTGGTTTAGTTGTGTTGATCTATCATGCACTCTAAGGTTATTTAAATATGAACATTGAATTGTGGAGCTTGTTAACTCCGGCATTGAGGGTTCGTGTAATCCTACGCAATGGTGTTCATCATCCAACAAGAGTGTAGAGTATGCATTTATCTATTCTGTTATGTGATCAATGTTGAGAGTGTCCACTAGTGAAAGTCCGATCCCTAGGCCTTGTTCCTAAATACCGCTATCACTCGCTTGTTTACTGTTTTACTGCGTTACTATCAGCTGCGTTACTACCGCTTGTTTATCGTCCCGGGCAAAGCACTTTTCTCGGTGTCGTTGCCACTGCTCATATATATTCATACCACCTGTATTTCACTATCTCTTCGCCGAACTAGTGCACCTATTAGGTGTGTTGGGGACACAAGAGACTTCTTGCTTTGTGGTTGCAGTGGTTGCATGAGAGGGATATCTTTGACCTCTTCCTCCCTGAGTTCGATAAACCTTGGGTGATCCACTTAAGGGAAAACTTGCTGCTGTTCTACAAACCTCTGCTCTTGGAGGCCCAACACTGTCTACAGGAAAAGGAGGGGGCATAGACATCACCTGCCTCAGCGTCAGCAAAGCCTTCGTGTGCTTCATCCCCATGAATTTCAAGAAGAGTCAGCGCGTCGAGCAGCTCGTCGCCTTCAGGACCATCCACTTCATAGTCTTGATGAGTTCTCCCTGAAGACAAACAAAGGGTAGCTCATAAATAACGTGCTCGGAAAATATGAAGTTACCCGAGAAAAATAGTAGGGATCAAAACACTTACTAACAAAACATCGATTCTGCGACTCCATGCGAGTGAGGATTTCTGTCTCTCGAGCAGATTGCTATTCTATATTCTCGCTCAAAGAGTTTTCCGCGTCATGAAGTCTTTTTCGAAGATCTTCGACAGCGGCAGCATCGGCTTCAGCTTTCTTACGGGCCTTTTCGCTCTGCTCCAAGTGGTAGCAAGAGCGTTAGCACGCTTATTGGCTTCCGCAAGCTCTCCTGGCAAAATAAGCGACAATCAAATATTATGCAGCAAAGGAGGCGGATGAAGATAGTACCTTCCAGCTTCTTGGTATGATCACGATACCCGACAAATTGGGTACCGAGACGGATAAATTCCTTCATTAAAGGCTGAAGAGAGGACCAAAAGAAAAAGAAGTCAATATAGCTAGTCTAGATTCGACAACATATCGCAAGAAACAAAGGAGAGATGAAAGTACTGAAAGGCTCGGAACATGAACAAAAAAGAGAAGACTGAATCACTTACGTCATCTAATGAAGGTGTCGAAGAGCTACCAGGGAACAGGATGGGTTCCTTGGATGGCTCGACCCTTGCCCTCTTTGGCGAAGAGGCACGGGGGCTTGCAGGTGGAGTCGAATGCTCGCCGTTTTGCTGAGGGGGCGAAGTTTCATCCCCATCATGCTGAGCCTCGGACACAACTAAAGTACGCGACGTACTCGTTCGAGCAGCCGCGTCAATAAGTTGTTCTTCTTCCTCGTCACCACTACAATAAAAATGGCGACAGTATAAGAAGCAAAAAAGATGAAAAACGTCAAAAAGCAAAAAAGTAAGGAGTAAGGAGTAACTTACGAGCTGACGAGGGCATCGGTGTATGGATTGAAAGCTGCCTTCCCATCTGAAGGATCAGCTTCTTCGGCTTTGGAGGTGCCGGAATCTTTGACTTCACTCCTTTTCCTCTTGTTCTTTGGGGAAGCAGGAGAAAGGGAGTGTGCCGAAGCAGTGGCTTCAGACTCAGCATCTTCTTCAGAAGAAGCCGCGGATCTGTGAGAACCCGCGACTTCACTGTCAGGGCGCGAGGTGCCTTGGTTGTCATCATCGACAACGGTACGGTCTTCAACTTCTCCACCCTCAGGAAGAGGAGGAAGATAAGTGAGAGAGGGATGGTTCTGAGAAAAAGAAAGAGTGTCGATAAAAAAGGAAGTTATGCAGAAAAGCTAGCAAGATAGTAGTCGACAAATAAATAAAACTCGAAGAGACAACATAGCAACCAAAAGGAAAACTTACCTCGGCAAGGGGATTTGCGCCACTGTATGGCGCAACACGGCAAGAAGTAGGAATGTTGTCCTTCTTGCTAAGCTTTGACATCCTTCGGATCAATTTCTCCAAGTCCTTCAAGGTCCTTGGAAATTCTCTCGACATCTTCATCACCAGCATACATCCAAAGGGGATTTTTGCGAGCTTGCAGAGGCTGCACTCTAATCCTAAGGAAGTACGCTGTGATCTGGATACCCGAAAATTCCTTGCCGCGGGTGTTCTGGAGCTCATGGATGCGAGTCATCAGCGCCTCTGTCGCCGATTTCTCTTCTTCGGTAGCTTCAGCATCCCAGGAACGGCGGCGAAGAATCTTGGTTTTTCCGTCAAAGGGAGCAATGTTGTACTCCACTGAATCAGAGCTCTCCTCATGTATATAGAGCCATCTCTTGCGCCACCCTTGGACGGAATCGGGGAATTCGACGTCAGGACGAACACAGATAACGATGTCGCCGATGTTATAGGCGACGCCGTGGGTGCCATTACGGCGGATGCAGAAAATGCGCTTCCACAAAGCCCAATTAGGATGGACTCCGAGGAAGCACTCACACAGTGTGATAAAAATCGACACGTGGAGAATGGAATTGGGCGTCAGCTGATGTAGCTGAAGCCCATAAACAAAAAGAAGACCACGGAGAAACTCGTGGATGGGGGGAGAAAGACCGCGGATGAGATGGTCAACAAAACTGGCCCGATACTCCATTGGAGGTGATGGGTAGCTTTCTTCGGAGGGGAAGCGCAGCATGTTCTCCTTCTTGGTAAACCCCAGCTTCTTCAGCAGGTTCATATCTTGATTGGAGATCTTGGATCTCTCCCACTCCAGATCTTCGGCGGCCATCTTTGACTCCGGAGTGCTGTGCCTAGTCAAACGGAGGCGAGGCGGCATCAATGAGCTTGGTGGTGAAGGGTGTGAGTATGGCTGAGAGCTTGAAGCAAGGAGAGCAATGGAGGATCTTGCAGCGGAGAAGCAGAGGTGCGGCGTGAGCGAAAGGATTAGAGGAGGAAGACGATACCCTTATATAGAGGTGCGGTGAACCGTCGCGCCATTGGATCGAAAGATTGCGGGACAGATGGTGTACACGTGGACAAGGGGTAAAACGTAATTTCATATAGACAAGAAAGTACAGCAGCTACAGTACGTGCGCCAGGAAAAGCGGAGGACGTGTGTCCCCCACTTGCGCGACGTGTTAAACTGGTACGAAATTTGGGACCACAAGACAGAGGGAGAGAAGATCTCGCGTTTTCCTGATATAGTGATCGTGGCTATCATCACTAATGATGTCACCTTGGCAAGAGAAAATCTTGGATACGGAGGTTTGTAAGAATGGCGGCAGCAGAAGATTTTTTCGAGAGCTTTTGAACAAATACAAGTTTTTTCCCAAATGCTCGGGGGCTACTTTGGAAAAAAGAAAAATTCAAGTATGACAAAACAGAAATGTCGAGAGCCTATGACCAAATGCAAGCATTTGATCATAGCCTCGGGGGCTACTCCCATCGGGAGCGCTGGTCGCGCACCCGATAAATATAAAAAGTTCGAGAAAGAATGAAAATATATTAACATGAGGCAATAAAGTGTTGAGCCTACAACCAAGCACAAGTCCTTGGCTGTAGCCTCGGGGGCTACTCCCATCGGGAACGCTGTTCGCGTGCCCGATGAAATTATAAAAAAAAAAGAGAGAGAAAAGAAGAAAGAAGAAGTGAGCATATTTTGAGTTATACAAATAACTCTACATATACTCCCATCGGGAATGCAAAATAAGTCATACATTGACTCGATAAAATGTGCTATTCCAGCAGCCGAAAAAGCACTCGACAATATATTCTCAGAGCGCCAAAGTAGCGAATAATCTCTGAATGCCACAAAACATTGCGAAGGTAAGACCCCGGATCCGTTCGAGCGGCGTAGCGCCGTCTCCGACGTCGGTTTGCTACTTTTTCCGTATCAACAGATACGAAGAAAAATCCTAACGGACGCGTTAGGTAACCGATAAAATATGACCGGGACTCGACGAATGGTAAGACCTTAAGCGACACCTGTCGAAGTTTACACCGAGTATCCCGAGATCATGTCCGAGGACGTGATCTTGAAGTAGGTTTTTGCGGATTGCCACTAGAGCAGTTAACTAGTACCTGATCCGTCAGATGAACTAGCCCCAACTACCATTATCCCTGTACAATATAGAATTGCATATTTAAAAGATATGTGATAAATTCGGCAGATGTATTGAATGGTTAAAGTTGGAGATTTTCCCTGACTTTGCAATTCAAGCAAAATTTCGGGGGCTACTGACATAGGCATCCCCAATGGGCCTGCCGAAGATGGTACCCGGGGTTTATTGAAGGCCCATGACCCGAAGAACAAGAAGATTTGGAAGCCCAAGATACTGTTAAGGAAAGTTAGAGTTGTATTAGGAAACCATACTTGTAATCTTGTGGGACGGGTCAGAAACCCTCCCGGACTCTGTAAACTTGTGTATTACGAAACCCTCGGCTCCACCTCCTATATAAGGGGGAGTCGAGGGACAAAGAAAGGATCGAATTTACTGTCAACACAACCCTAGTTTTATATTCGTCGAGTACTTTTCGGCTGAAACCTTCGAGATCTACTTGCCCTCTACATCCAACTAAACCCTAGTCTACAATCCGTAGGCATTGACAAGTTAATACCTTGTCACCCGGATCCTTCCATGCCGGCCCATGGGCTGCATCCCGCGCCCACGTCTGACTAGCCCACACCGCCTCCTGCCGCTCCGTCGGCCGCCACGCCTCCGGCTGGAATCTCTGTTGTGTCTCAGCATGAGATGGTCACACGTCATCGTGATCAGACATGTCGCGAGAAAGTATAAACATATGATCCACAACGTTGCGCATTCTTTGTTGCTCTGACATCTCCTAGAGAGGCCCTCGTCGATCCGACGTGGCATGCTGCCATGGCGGATGAATTTGATGCGTTACAGCAGACTGGTACATGGATCTTGGTTCCTCCACCACCTAGCGTCAACATTGTTGGCAGCAAATGGATTTTCAAAACCAAGCATCATTCGGATTGGTTTATTGACAAGAATAAGGCTCGGTTAGTTGCTCGAGGGTTCACTCAACAGCATGGCATCGACTATGGTGATACTTTCAGTCCAGTTGTAAAACCCGCCATAGTTCACTTGGTCTTGTCCCTTGCAGTCTTCCGTGGCTGGAGTCTTCGACAGGTTGATGTCAGCAATGCCTTCTTGCATGGGTTCTTGGATGAGGATGTCTGTGCAGCAGCCCCCAAGTTTTTGAGGATGTCCGATATCACTCTCATGTATGCAAGCTCCAGCAATTTCTTTATGGTCTAAAGCAGTCTCTGCGCGCATGGTATGCAAGATTGAGTCAGCTCCTCTTTCAGCTTGGTTTATCGCTTCCAAGGCAGATACGTCCCTCTACATCTTCTCGCCTAGTCTATGTGGATGACATTATTATTGCTGGCTCTACACTGGAGGCTGTTGATCATCTAGTTCAATCTCTCTCTGATAGTTTTCCTATTAAGGATATGGGGCGGCTAGAGTACTTCCTTGGATTGGAGACAGCTTACAATTCAAGGGGGATGACGTTGACTCAACGGAAGTATGCTCTCGATCTTATTCATCGTGTCAACATGGAGAATTGTAATTCTGCCACCACTCCTCTTGCACCGTATGAGACCTTGGCCCAAGACTCAGGAACACCGCTTGGTAGTTATGATTTGCTTCGATATCGAAGCGTTGTCGGTGGACTGCAGTATTTCACTCTCACCCGGTCGGACATATCGTTTGCGGTGAATACGGTTTGCTAATTTCTATCGCAGCCCACAGATGTACACTGGGAGTCTGTCAAATGAATTCTGAGATATGTCAAAGGAACCTTGCAGACTGGCTTGTGCATTCACAAGTCACCATCGTCTATCATTAGTATTTTCACTGATGCAAATTGGGCCGGATGCATGGATGACAGACGGTCTACGACTGGGTTTGCTATGTTTGTTGGGCGGAACCTCATCTCATGGAGTTCAAAGAAGCAACCCACGGTGTTGAGATCAAGTATAGAAGGCTGAATATAAAGCAATGGCTAACGGCGTCTATATGGGTAGATTCTCTACTTAAGGAACTTGGAGTGACTCGAATACTGTGGTGTGATAATCTTGGGGCTACTTACTTGACGGCGAATCTAGTCTTTCATGCTCGAACCAAGCATATTGGAATCGATTTTCATTTTGTGCACGAACGAGTAGAAGCCGGTGAAGTGGACGTCAGGTTTATCTCCACGCATGACCAGCTGGCTGATGTCTTTACAAAACCAGCCACACGACATATGCTAGATAGATTCAAGTTCAATCTGAACCGCTACATGTGTTAGAATTGTATTTAGACTAACCCCACCTGTCATGTATCATGTGTACCTGTTGTATACGTATGTAAACTGTGGAGCCGTGTGGGTCTTGAGACTCATGCACAAAACCCTATACCTGTTTTCAATCTCTTATTACTTGGATACATATTGTAATATATAAAATATACATGCTAGATTCCGCTATAGTATTTTTTTCCCGTAAAAGCAGGCGCTCCCTGTCGATTTCCATTGAAAAAACCGCCACAAAATTCTTACGGGCTCAGCTATAGATAACTCATATCTACATTCGCAAAAAAAAACTCTAGAATAATTTATGCTGCTTGTTAAACTTCGGGCGACAAATACAATCAGTTGGCAGACCACTAAAACTGGAACACAAAGTAATTTGTCTTCTACAACAAAGAGGAAAATCTCATGTTACTTTACCCTTAACTAAGAGTTGCAACGCTTCATCATTACAACAAATATATTAACCTGCATGACTATGCAACTCTACTCTTTCCTCTAACTAAGCCAGTCTGAAGATATTCCTACAAATATATTAATTCTAAAGAGAGGAAATGTGTTGACTTTCACTAACGCAATGTCACAAGATAGCTTCTTTTCACTTTGCATCTCTACTCTCCTCCCTCCGCAATTTTTTTGAACATTTTAAGCTCTTGGAAAAAATAAAATCTGAACGGAGGAAATAACAATCCTATTGAGTAGCAAAATTTCAGAGAAGAAACAAAGAGATCAAGTGTAGTGACTTTCACATAGGAAATGCACATCAACTGAACTCCTATCTTTATTTGCATTCAATAGCTAGCAATGTCTACTCCCGATCCAAAATCCCATCTATGAATGATAATATAAAGAGATACAAATTTCAGCCGATAAACAACTATGCCAAGATGAGAAGGTTTCCATTACATGTACGATCGGTTTAGCAATTCATCACGACCAACTTCACAACTTCAAAAAAATCAGTTGCTCTTGCTCACCGATCTGTAGCCTATGGATCCATCAATCAGCATCATGAGTTAATTATACACAGATACAATAATGAAGACCATTGTGATTATCACCTGCTCCATCATCTTTATTGCCAGATTAAAGTCTGACAAAGCATAGATCACAACAATCGCAAGCCAGCGGTCCTCTTGCAGTTGTTTGATCTACGTGCACTAGTAGAAAAAGAGGCTTCCGTTCAGCCCCATTAGTCGCGAAAATATAGGAACCGCGACTAATGGGGTCTTTAGTCGCGGTTCGGGAGGCAAACCGCGACTAAAGACCTGGGCCCAGCGCGCTCGGTGGCCAGCTGGTGGACGGCAGGGGCTTTAGTCGCGGTTGGCCAGGCCAACCGCGACTAAAGCCCCACCCCTATATATACCGTTCAGCACACTGCACTTAGCCATTTGGTGCCACTTCTCTTCACAAACTTCACAACGGGGTGTTAGGTTTGCTTTTGGCTCCTCTTATGCACACAAAGTGTTTGATGAAATGCCCCAAGAGCATGAAACAAACATGATATGAAGTGTCGGAGCCACACTTGAGCTTCCTCATTTATTTTTTCCTCCTCGATCGCGGTTAGCAACTTGAACCTTTCATATGTGTCATTGATAAAATATGCATGTGTGTAGTTCATTGTTTAATTTCTATTGTTTGTAGCTAGTTAGTTTAACAAATGCATGATGGTTAATTATATATTTTATATTATAATAATGCAGATGAATCGGCAATGGATGTACGGTAACCGACTCTCCGGCGAGTTCACTACGGGTTTGAAAGATTTCCTCGTAGTGGCTAATGCGAACAAGAAGAAGGGTTTTGTTATCTGTCCATGTGTTGACTGTAAGAATCAGAAGGGTTACTCTTCCTCAAGAGAAGTTCACCTGCACCTGCTTCGGCACGGTTTCATGCTAAGCTATAATTGTTGGACCAAGCATGGAGAAAGAGGGGTTATAATGGAAGAAGATGAAGAAGGGGATGATTTCATCGATGAAAACTATCTTGATCATTTCGGTGATACTTTCATGGAGGATGCTGAAGGTGGGGACGGTGAAGGGGAAGGTGAAGGGGAAGGTGAAGAAGAGGCACGTGATGAGCCCGCTGATGATCTTGGTCGGACCATTGCTGATGCACGGAGAGGCTGCGAAACTGAAAAGGAGAGGAAGAATTTGGATCGCATGTTAGAGGATCACAAAAAGTCGCTGTACCCCGGATGCGATAATGGTCTGAAAAAGCTGGGCTGCACTACTGGATTTCCGAAATGGAAGGCACATGAAGGTCTATCCGACTCGGGATTTGAAAATTTGCTGAAAATGATGAAGAATATGTTTCCAAAGAATAACGAGTTGCCCGCCAGATACGTACGAAGCAAAGAAGGTTGTCCGCCCTCTAGGTTTAGAGGTTCTGAAGATATATGCATGCATTAACGATCGCATCCTCTACCGCGGTGAATACGAGAATTTGAATGAATGCCCGGTATGCACTCGCATTGCGTTATAAGATCAGAGGCGATGACCCTGGTGACGATGTTGAGGGCGAGAAACCCAGGAAGAGGGTTCCCGCCAAGGTGATGTGGTATGCTCCTATAATACCACGGTTGAAACGTCTGTTCAGGAACAAAGAGCATGCCAAGTTATTGCGATGGCACAAAGAGGACCGTAAGTCGGACGGGGAGTTGAGACACCCCGCAGATGGAATGCAATGGAGAAAGATCGACAGAGAGTTTAAAGATTTTGCAGCTGACGCAAGGAACATAAGATTTGGTCTAAGTACGGATGGCATGAATCCTTTTGGCGAGCGAGCTCCATCCATAGCACCTGGCCCGTGACTCTATGCATCTACAACCTTCCTCCTTGGTTGTGCATGAAGCGGAAGTTCATTATGATGCCAGTGCTCATCCAAGGTCCGAAGCAACCTGGCAACGACATCGATGTGTACCTAAGGCCATTAGTTGATGAACTTTTACAGTTCTGGGGCAGATCTGGTGTACGTGTGTGGGATGAGCACAAAGAAGAGGAATTTGACCTACGAGCGTTGCTTTTCGTAACCATCAACGATTGGCCTGCTCTTAGTAACCTATCGGGACAGACAAATAAGGATTACAATGCATGCACGCACTACTTACATGAGACTGAAAGTGTGTATTTGCCAAATTGTAAGAAGAACGTGTACCTGGGGCATCGTCGATTTCTTCACCGATATCATAACGTAAGAAAGAAAGACAAGCATTTCAACGTCAAGGCAGATCACCAGCCGAAGCCTGCAGAACGTACTGGTGCGGAGGTATTTGATATGGTCAAGGATTTGAAAGTCATCTTTGGAAAGGGTCCTGGCGGACAATCAGGTCCGCAGGAAGCTGACGGGCACGCACCCATGTGGAAGAAGAAATCTATATTTTGGGAGCTAGAATATTGGAAAGTCCTAGATGTCCGCTCTGCAATCGACGTGATGCATGTTACGAAGAATATTTGCGTGAACCTGCTAAGCTTCTTGGGCGTGTATGGGAAGACAAATGATACAAAGGAAGCACGGCAGGACCTGCAACGTTTGAAAGACCCTGATAACCGGCATCCGGAATGGTTTCAAGGTCGTGCCAGCTACGCTCTTACCAAAGAAGAGAATGTCATATTTTTTGAATGCCTGAGCAGTATGAAGGTCCCGTCTGGATTCTCGTCGAATATAAAGGGAATAATAAACATGGCGGACAAAAAGTTCCAAAACATGAAGTCTCATGACTGCCACGTGATTATGATGCAATTGCTTTCGATTGCTTTGAGAGGGCTCCTACCGTAAAATGTTCGAGTAGCCATTGTGAAGCTATGTGCATTACTCAATGCAATCTCTTAGAAGGTAATCAATCCAGAAGATCTACCACGGCTACAGAACGATGTGGTCCAATGTCTTGTCAGTTTCAAGTTGGTGTTCCCGCCATCCTTCTTCAATATTATGACGCACCTCCTGATTCACCTAGTCGAAGAGATTTCCATTCTCGGTCCTGTATTTCTACACAATATGTTCCCCTTTGAGAGGTTCATGGGAGTATTAAAGAAATATGTTCGTAACCGTGCTAGGCCAGAAGGAAGCATTGCCAAGGTCTATGGAAATGAGGAGGTAATTGAGTTTTGTGTTGACTTTGTTCCTGACCTTAAGCCGATTGGTCTTCCTCGATCGCGGCACGAGGGGAGACTAAGTGGAAAAGGCACGATCGGAAGGAAATCAACGATATGTATGGACGGCCATTCTATGATTGAAGCACACCACACAGTTCTGACCAATTCCAGCTTGGTGGCTCCGTACTTTGAGAAACACAAGAATATTTTACGCTCGGACAACCGGGAAAGCCTGAATCCTGGATTAGGAAGGCCCACATGGAGACTTTCGGCAGTTGGTTGAGAAAACATTTAATGAATGACAATGATGTTGTAGATCAGCTGTACATGTTGGCCAAGACACCATCTTCGACTATAACGACTTTCCAAGGGTACGAGATAAATGGGAATACATTTTACACGATCGCCCAAGATAAAAAGAGCACCAACCAAAACAGTGGTGTCCGCTTTGATGCAGCAACCGAGAATGGGCAAAAGGTCACATATTATGGTTTCATAGAGGAGATATGGGAACTTGACTATGGACCCTCCTTTAAGGTCCCTTTGTTCTGGTGCAAATGGTTCAAGCTAACAGGAGGTGGGGTAAAGGTGGACCAGCAATACGGAATGACAATGGTGGATTTCAACAATCTTGGTTACCTTGACGAACCATTCGTCCTAGCGAAAGATGTCGCTCAGGTTTTCTATGTGAAGGACATGAGTAGAAAACCGAGGAAACGGAAAGATAAGAAAACGATCAGTACATCATGCGATGATCCAAAGCGCCACATTCTCCTTTCAGGGAAAAGAAACGTCGTGGGAGTGGAGGACAAGACAGACATGTCAGAAGATTATAATATGTTTGCTAAAATTCCGCCCTTCAAAGTGAACACCAACCCAAGCATTAAGTTAAATGATGAGGATGCTCCATGGATACGGCACAATCGTAAGCAAGCAGGGACACAAGGGAAGAAATGATGTGTAATAATTTATTGTACCAAACTTTGTTAAATGGATCATGTGAATTATATTATCTGTGATGTGTTTGGTGTCCATTTTCGAATAATGATTCGATTGATTTGAGATACCACTGATGATACATGAAATTTGGAGTGACTTAGTCATACTCCTGCCTAGGCGTATAATATGCATACTCGTAGTCTTCATAGTCGCCGCCGTTGTACTGGTAGTCGTCGCCTTCTAAGTTGCCGCCGTCGTCGTCGCTGCTGTCGTCGCTGTCGTCGGGCGGCACTCGTGGCTCGAACTGAGGGTAGCGCAGGCGAGGGATATCGCCGGCCGTGATGTAGTCCAACAAGTCCACCCCCCTCCGGTGGTGGTGGCGGTGGTGGTGGTGGTGGTGGTGGTGGTGGTTCACCTACACCTCCGTCACGTCAGCCGACGCCGCCCCCCAGTCCACAACGTCCGGTGGGTGATCAGCCGCCGCCCCCCAGTCCTCGTCCGGCGGGTGATCAGACGCCGCCCCCCCAATCCACCTCCGGCAAAGAAGCAGAAGCAGTCCTGGACTATTAACCCGGACCCTTATGTACCTAAGACCACAAAGATACCGGAGCTATCACTGAAGCTTCTCCCCACAAGGCCTTGGGAACGTAGTGCCGAGGAAACTGACGCGGCCGCGGCTGCTGATTATGAGAAATGGAAGGCGGACTGCAAGAAGAAAAGAGAGCCCGATCCCAAGCCGCATTTTTCGATGAGCAAAAGAAGTGGGCTAAGTCATTTTTGAGCACACCGTCCCAATCCGCGAAGAATCTGCCTGACGACTATGCACGTGAACTTCGTAGGCAAGCAAAAATATTGAAGGAGAAGAAAGCCTTGGAGAAGGCCGAGAAAGAAGAAAGTAAAAAAAGCGGGAAACAACAAGTTGCCCAGCTCGGGGAACAAAGTAAACAATCGATCCCCCCGCTCATAGTGAAAGCCGCCGGTCCGGATGCCCCCGATATCATAGCAGCTGCGGCAGCGACAGGGATTGACCGTAACGAGTGCCGGAGAACAAGCGGCCAACTTAGGTATGACTCTTCGTGCAGTGTTAGGCCTTGAGGAGGCGCCAATGAGTAAACCAGTAATTACATATGTGCGGAATGGGCCCCTCGCCGAGCCTGCGCAGGAAGAGGATCTACCTCAACAAATGAAAAATCTGCTACGTTGGTACAAGGTTACATAAAAACTAACACCGGCAAAGAATATATTTATGCGGAAGTTAGACATGAGCATTACTTCAAACATTACTATGTAACAATTGGTTTGAGTGAATTGTTCCAGCTGTTCAATCCAGGCGAGCTCGACAAATCTATCATCAGTTGCTACGTTCTGTAAGTGATTTATTTCTACCCCATCTCGTTCATTGCCTGCACTATATATATATATATATATATATATATATATATATATATATATATATATATATATATATATGTCTGCTATTCTCGAACCGGTTCGAGAATAACTATTCTCGAACCCTTTCCGAACTTCTGGGTGTTTCCTAGTGAACTTCCCGACGGAATACAAGAATTGCATGTTCATGCGGACAGTATTTTCAAGATGATTTTCAAACCGCTTATCGGATTGATGCGTATAATATACCGTTGGATTCGCACGGAAATTTCGCAACTTTTTCGTGTTCATTGTTTTCCCAAATTCTGCATTGATTAAAACTAATTTGAAATATACAACACAACGTTTTCACGGATTTCTCTATTTTTGTACAGTTTTGGGGTTCCAGTTTTCAAACCGTTTATCAGAATGATGCGTATGATATGCCGTTGGAAAGGTGCTGACTAGGCGCACCTTTTTCATGAAGAACACTTTTCTAAATTCTTTATAGTTTAAGAGCAGATTTGAAAATACGTGATTACATTTTTCGAACTTCTCGGTTTTTCAAACTGTTTTTGGGGCTTATTTCTGAACCACTTATCGGAATGTTCCAAATGATATTGCGTTGAAAAGATATTGATTAAGCGAATCTTTTTCATGTTGAATGTTTTTCCAAATTCTAAATGGTTTTAGTTTAATTTCAGAAATACATAAAGGTGAAGATAATGCCGACACAAGAACATTTCGAAATTGGCTCATCTAGATTGATTAGGTGTGGCATTGCGATGTGTTGGAGTATTAGTAGAGTTATATTAGTGCTAATTGTACGTTGAGTTGGTCGATTTGCGCAATCTGTGGTTGTACGGACGATTTCTTTGCTTATGATTTCCGTCCAGAAAAACAGAGTGTATGAGGTGCTCGAATATAGAAGTGAACTTCCTTTATATGTGTTAGTGAACTTCCGATCGCGGTATAAAAGTTTCAGGCATGTAATAAAATTATAGCGAACTTCTGTGGATGTGAACTTCTCTCCTGAATCTGAACTTCCTGACGGACTTCAATATTGTACAGGGCGAACTTCCGAAACTTTAGTCTAGTTTGAAGTGAACTTCAGAAAATATAGCGAACTACCGTCGCATCTGCACTTTCTCTGGATACAGATCTGAACTTCCCCTTATCTGCATCAGAACTTCCAGACGGACCTCAACATTGTAAGGAGTGAACTTCCATTTCAAATATGAGCTTCTTATACTTGGAGTGAAATTTCATACGGAGGTAAGTGAACTTCCCGATGGTGGCAAGTGAACTTCTGAAAATATTTTTGCGAACTTCCACATGTTCGAATTGAACTTCCGAGTTGTGTTTGTTTTTGTTCAAAGTGAACTTCCAAAAATAATGTGAACTTCTATTGCGTTCGAAGTGAACTTTCGATTTTTCATGTTTAGTCATGTAGCAGCCTTCTGTACTTCTGAATTCGGCGAAAGTGAACTTCACCAATCTGAGAAAGTGAACTTCTAAATTCTGGCGGATGTGAACTTCTCATTTTTTAAACTCTAGATAAAATTTCTGAACTTCTGAATTTTTTGCGAGTGTGAACTTCCAAGTTTTGCAGATGTGAATTTCCTGATTTTTTGAAATCTGGAGAATTTTCTAAACTTACAAATTTCGTGTATGTGAACATCCAAATTCTGCAGATGTGAACTACTGAGTCTTGTAGATGTGAACTTCCTGATTTTTTGTACTCTAGAGATTTTTTTAATTTTCACATCTGCAGAACTCGATCTGGTTGGGGCGCCACCGGAGGAGCTTGGCGCGGGAGGCGGGAGGTGGGGCGGTGGAAGCCCTACGCGCTGCAGGTGGTGGGGGCGGCGGTCGTGTTTCCTAGTGAACTTCCGGGTGTTTCCTAGTGAACTTCTCGACGGAATACCAGAATTGCATGTTCGTGCGGACAGTATTTTCATGTTGATTTTCAAACCGCTTATCGGATTGATGCGTATAATATACCGTTGGATTCGTACGGAAATTTCGGAACTTTTTCATGTTCATTGTTTTCCCAAATTCTGTATTTTTTAAAACTAATTTGAAATATATCAAACAGCATTTTCGCGAATTTCTCTATTTTTGTGCAGTCTTGGGGTTCTTGTTTTTAAACCGTTTATCGGATTGATGCGTATGATATGTCGTTGGAAAGCTGATGAATAGGCGCACCTTTTTCATGAAGAACACTTTTATAAATTATTTACAGTTTTAGAGCAGATTTGAAAATACGTGATTGCGCTTTTCGAACTTCTCGCTTTTTCGAACTATTTTTGGGGCTTCTTTCCGAACCACTTGTCGGAATGTTCCAAATAATATTGCGTTGAAAAGATATTTATTAGGTGCATATTTTTCATGTTGAATGTTTTTCCAAATTCCAAATGGTTTTAGTTTAATTTCAGAAATATGTAAAATCGGAAACATGTTGATTAGGTGCAGCTTTTTCATATTGAACTTTTTTCCAAATTCCAAAATGTTTAAGTTTAATTTCAGAAATATGCAAAAGTGGAGATTACGCCGACACGAGAATATTTCAAAATTGGCTCATCTAGATTGATTAAGTGTGGCATTGCGGTATGTTGGAGTATTAATATAGTTATATTAGTGCTAATTTACGTGGCATTAGTTGTTCGATTTGTGCAATTGAAGGTCGTACCGACGATTTCTATGTGTATGATTTCCGCCGTAAAAATAGAGTACATGAGCTGCTCGAATATGGAAGTGAACTTCCTTATATCTATTTAGTGAACTTCCAGTCGCGATACAAAGTTTCAGCACTATTTTTAAAAGTGGGCTTCAAGATATTTTATATGGTGAACTTCTGAAGTTCATTCGGTGAACTTATGTTTCATGATATTTTAAGTGTAAAAAATAGTTTTGTGAACTGAACTTTTAGTGGCACGATGCATAAGGTGGTCTTCCTTCCGTAAAATAATTAACTCCCAATACTAGACAAACTAAACTCCGATGAATATGAATGAACTTCACCAACCACGCCAAATTGTTTTGTATTTCTAGTTGAATTGCTAGTTCTTTTTAAGTGAACTCACACAATGGACGAAATGAACTGCTGAAAAATAGAAGTGAACTATTTTATGTGAACAAGTGAATTTGGATTTCCCCATGTCACACAACTTTTATATACATGAGTGATACGTCTCCAACGTATCGATAATTTCTTATGTTCCATGCCACATTATTGATGATATCTACATGTTTTATGCACACTTGGCTCCTCCTGGTTCGATAAACCTTCAACGTGCTTCTTGGCTCCTCCTGGTTCGATAAACCTTGGTTTCTTTCTGAGGGAAAACTTGCTGCTGTGCGCATCATACCTTCCTCTTGGGGTTCCCAACGAACGTGTGAGTTACACGCCATCAAGCTCTTTTTCTGGCGCCGTTGCCGGGGAGATCAAGACACGCTGCAAGGGGAGTCTCCCCTTCCCAATCTCTTTACTTTGTTTTTGTCTTGCTTTATTTTATTTACTACTTTGTTTGCTGCATTATATCAAAACACAAAAAAATTAGTTGCTAGCTTTACTTTATTTACTGCCTTGTTCTCTATATCAAAAACACAAAAAAATTAGTTACTTACATTTACTTTATCTAGTTTGCTTTATTTACTGTTGCTAAAATGGCCACTCCTGAAAATACTAAGTTGTGTGACTTCACAAACACTAATAATAATGATTTCCTATGCACACCTATTGCTCCACCTGCTACTACAGCAGAATTCTTTGAAATTAAACCTGCTTTACTTAATCTTGTGATGAGAGAGCAATTTTCTGGTGTTAGTTCTGATGATGCTGCTGCCCATCTTAATAATTTTGTTGAACTATGTGAAATGCAAAAGTATAAAGATGTAGATGGTGACATTATAAAATTAAAATTGTTTCCTTTCTCATTAAGAGGAAGAGCTAAAGATTGGTTGCTATCTCTCGCCTAAGAATAGTATTGATTCCTGGACTAAATGCAAGGATGCTTTTATTGGTAGATATTATCCCCCTGCTAAAATTATATCTTTGAGGAGTAGCATAATGAATTTTAAACAATTGGATACTGAGCATGTTGCACAAGCATGGGAAAGAATGAAATCTTCTGGTTAAAAATTGCCCAACCCATGGACCGACTACTTGGATGATTATCCAAACCTTCTATGCAGGACTAAATTTTTCTTCGCGGAATTTATTGGATTCAGCTGCTGGAGGTACCTTTATGTCCATCACTCTTGGTGAAGCAACAAAGCTTCTTGATAATATGATGATCAATTACTCTGAATGGCACACGGAAAGAGCTCCACAAGGTAAGAAAGTAAATTCTGTTGAAGAAACCTCTTCCTTGAGTGATAAGATTGATGCTATTATGTCTATACTTGTGAATGGTAGGACTAATGTTGATCCTAATAATGTTCCGTTAGCTTCGTTGGCTGCTCAAAAAGATTTTGTTGATGTGAATTTCATTAAGAATAACAATTACAATAACTCTATGCCATATCCTGCTAATGGTAACTCTTATGGTAGATATGCTTCACCTAATGAGGAAAAGATGTTAGAAATTGAAAGATCCACCAAGAACTTTATGCAATCACAATATGAGCAAAATAAATTGTTTACTAAAACTATGAATGAGCAATCTACCTTGTTGAAGAATATAGGAAATCAACTTGAAAATCTGAATATGGAAATCTCTCAGGTTGCAAACTAAACTTGCGAATGCTGAAAACCGAATCTCATATATGTCTGCATCACAATCTTCTTTAATTAATAAAATGGCTGCTAAACCTGAGGATATAGATAATAAAATTGTTACTACAGCAAATGCCATCCAAGTTAGAATTAATGAGAATATAAGATTAATGGCTGAATTGCGTGCTAGGTGGGATAGAGAAGAAAATGAAAAACTAGCTAAAGAGAAAAATGTAGCTAAAGTTTGGACTATTACCACCACAAGTAATGTTGATTCTTCACATGTTGCTGCACCTCCTACTATCAATGGTAAAATAATTGGTGTTGGCAATGTTTCTACTCCTAGTGCAAAGCGTACAAAACTGCCTGAAATTGCTAAAACTGCTGAAATTGCTTGTGATAAAACTGCTGAAATTTTTTCCAACCTTGGGGATGATGATCCCATTGCTGTAGCTCATAATGATTTAGATTTTGATGATTGCCACATCTCTGAAGTCATAAAGTTCTTACAAAGAATTGCTAAGAGTCCCAATGCTAGCGCTGTAAACTTGGCTTTCACAAAACATATTACGAATGCTCTCATAAAAGCTAGAGAAGAGAAACTAAAACTTGAAACTTCTATTCCTAGAAAGCTAGAGGATGGTTGGGAACCCATCATTAAAATGAGGGTCAATGATTTTGATTGTAATGCTTTATGTGATCTTGGTGCAAGTATTTCGTTATGCCTAAGAAAGTCTATGATATGCTTGACTTGCCACCATTAAAGAATTGTTATTTGGATGTCAATCTTGCCGATAATGCTAAAAAGAAACCTTTGGGGAGAGTTGATAATGTTCATATTATGGTTAACAATAACCTTGTCCCCGTTGATTTTGTTGTCTTGGATATTGAATGCAATGCATCTTGTCCCATTATATTGGGAAGACCTTTTCTTCGAACCGTTGGTGCTATCATTGATATGAAGGAAGGTAATATTAAATATCAATTTCCTCTCAAGAAAGGTATGGAACACTTCCCTAGAAAGAGAATGAAGTTACCTTATGATTCTATTATTAGAACAAATTATGATGTTGATGCTTCGTCTCTTGATAATACTTGATTTACACTTTCTGCGCCTAGCTGAAAGGCGTTAAAGAAAAGCGCTTATGGGAGACAACCCATGTTTTTACTACAGTATTTTTGTTTTATTTTTGTGTCTTGGAAGTTTTTTACTACTGTAGCAACCTCTCCTTATCTTAGTTTTGTGTTTTGTTGTGCCAAGTAAAGTCGTTGATAGAAAAGTTCATACTAGATTTGGATTACTGCGCAGTTTCAGATTTCTTTGCTGTCACTAATTCCGACCTGCCTCCTGTAGGTAGCTCAGAAAAATATGCCAATTTACGTGCGTGATCCTCAGATATGTACGCAACTTTCATTCAATTTGGGCATTTTCATTTGAGCAAGTCTGGTGCCATTTTAAAATTCGTCTTTACGAACTGTTCTGTTTTGACAGATTCTGCCTTTTATTTCGCATTGCCTCTTTTGCTATGTTGGATGAATTTCTTTGATCCATTAATGTCCAGTAGCTTTATGCAATGTCCAGAAGTGTTAAGAATGATTGTGTCACCTCTGAACATGTTAATTTTTATTGTGCACTAACCCTCTAATGAGTTGTTTCGAGTTTGGTGTGGAGGAAGTTTTCAAGGATCAAGAGAGGAGTATGATGCAATATGATCAAGGAGAGTGAAAGCTCTAAGCTTGGGGATGCCCCGGTGGTTCACCCCTGCATATTCTAAGAAGACTCAAGCGTCTAAGCTTGGGGATGCCCAAGGCATCCCCTTCTTCATCGACAACATTATCAGTGTTCCTCCCCCGAAACTATATTTTTATTCCGTCACATCTTATGTGCTTTGCTTGGAGCGTCGGTTTGTTTTTGTTTTTGTTTGAATAAATGGATCCTAGCATTCACTGTATGGGAGAGAGACACGCTCCGCTGTTGCATATGGACAAGTATGTCCTTAGTTTCTACTCATAGTATTCATGGTGAATTTTCTTCTTCGTTAAATTGTTATATGGTTGGAATTGGAAAATGATACATGTAGTAATTGCTATAATGTCTTGGATAATGTGATACTTGGCAATTGTTGTGCTCATGTTTAAGCTCTTGCATCATATGCTTTGCACCCATTAATGAAGAAACACCTAGAGCTTGCTAATTTGGTTTGCATATTTGGTCTCTCTAAAGTCTAGATAATATCTAGTATTGAGTTTTGAACAACAAGGAAGACGGTGTAGAATCTTATAATGTTTACAATATGTCTTTTATGTGAGTTTTGCTGCACCGTTCATCCTTGTGTTTGTTTCAAATAACCTTGCTAGCCTAACCTTGTATCGAGAGGGAATACTTCTCATGCATCCAAAATCCTTGAGCCAACCACTATGCCATTTGTGTCCACCATACCTACCTACTACATGGTATTTCTCCACCATTCCAAAGTAAATTGCTTGAGTGCTACCTTTAAATTCCATCATTCGCCTTTGCAATATATAGCTCATGGGACAAATAGCTTAAAAACTATTGTGGTATTGAATATGTACTTATGCACTTTATCTCTTATTAAGTTGCTTGTTGTGCGATAACCATGTTTCGGGGACGCCATCAACTATTCTTTGTTGAATATCATGTGAGTTGCTATGCATGTTCGTCTTGTCTCAAGTAAGAGCGATCTACCACCTTAATGGTTAAGCATGCATATTGTTAGAGAAGAACATTGGGCCGCTAACTAAAGCCATGATTCATAGTGGAAGTTTCAGTTTTGGACATATATCCTCAATCTCATATGAGAATAATAATTGTTGCCACATGCTTATGCATTAAAGAGGAGTCCATTATCTGTTGTCCATGTTGTCCCGGTATGGATGTCTAAGTTGAGAATAATCAAAAGCGAGAAATCCAAAATGTGAGCTTTCTCCTTAGACCTTTGTACGAGCGGCATGGAGGTACCCCATTGTGACACTTGGTTAAAACATGTGTATTGCGATGATCCGAGTAGTCCAAGCTAATTAGGACAAGGTGCGGGCACTATTAGTATACTATGCATGAGGCTTGCAACTTGTAAGATATAATTTACATAACTCATATGCTTTATTACTACCGTTGACAAAATTGTTTCATGTTTTCAAAATAAAAGCTCTAGCACAAATATAGCAATCGATGCTTTCCTCTTTGAAGGACCTTTCTTTTATTTTTAATGTTGAGTCAGTTCACCTATTTCTCTCCACCTCAAGAAGCAAACACTTGTGTGAACTGTGCATTGATTTCTACATACTTGCTTATTGTACTTGTTATATTACTCTATGTTGACAATATCCATGAGATATACATGTTATAAGTTGAAAGCAACCGCTGAAACTTAATCTTCCTTTGTGTTGCTTCAATACCTTTACTTCGATTTATTGCTTTATGAGTTAACTCTTATGCAAGACTTATTGATGCTTGTCTTGAAGTACTATTCATGAAAAGTCTTTGCTTTATGATTCACTTGTTTACTCATGTCATTTCCATTGTTTTGATCGCTGCATTCATTACATATGTTTACAAATAGTATGATCAAGGTTATGATGGCATGTCACTCCAGAAATTATCTTTGTTATCGTTTTACCCTTTCGGGACGAGCGGAACTAAGCTTGGGGATGCTGATACGTCTCCAACGTATCGATAATTTCTTATGTTCCATGCCACATTATTGATGATATCTACATGTTTTATGCACACTTTATGTCATATTCGTGCATTTTCTCGGAACTAACCTATTAACAAGATGCCGAAGAGCCGATTGCTTGTTTTCGCTGTTTTTGGTTTCAGAAATCCTAGTAACGAAATATTCTCGGAATTGGACGAAATCAACGCCCAGGGTCCTATTTTGCCACGAAGCTTCCAGAAGACCGAAGAGGAGATGAAGTGGGGCCACGAGGCGGCCAAACCCTAGGGCGGCGCGGCCTGGCCCTTGGCCGCGCCGACCTGTGGTGTGGGGCCCTCGTGTGCCCCCCTGACCTGCCCTTCCGCCTACTTAAAGCCTCCGTCGCGAAACCCCCAGTACCGAGAGCCACGATACGGAAAACCTTACTGAGACGCCGCCGCCGCCAATCCCATCTTGGGGGATTCTGGAGATCTCCTCCGGCACCCTGCCGGAGAGGGGATTCATCTCCCGGAGGACTCTTCACCGCCATGGTCGTCTCCGGAGTGATGAGTGAGTAGTTCACCCTTGGACTATGGGTCCATAGCAGTAGCTAGATGGTTGTCTTCTCCTCATTGTGCTTCATTGTTGGATCTTGTGAGCTGCCTAACATGATCAAGATCATCTATCTGTAATTCTATATGTTGTGTTTGTCGGGATCCGATGGATAGAGAATACTATGTTATGTTAATTATCAAGTTATTACATATGTGTTGTTTATGATCTTGCATGCTCTCCGTTATTAGTAGAGGCTCTGGCCAAGTTGATGCTAGTAACTCCAAGAGGGAGTATTTATGCTCGATAGTGGGTTCATGTCTCCAGTGAATCCGGAGGGGTGACAAGAACCTCTAAGGTTATGGATGTGCTGTTGCCACTAGGGATAAAACATTGGTGCTATGTTCAAGGATGTAGTCACTGATTACATTACGCGCAATACTTAATGCAATTGTCTGTTGTTAGCAACTTAATACCGGAGGGGTTCGGATGATAACCTGAAGGTGGACTTTTTAGGCATAGATGCATGCTGGATGGCGGTCTATGTACTTTGTCGTAATGCCCAATTAAATCTCACTATATTTATCATGACATGTATGTGCATTGTTATGCTCTCTCTATTTGTCAATTGCCCGACTGTAATTTGTTCACCCAACATGCTTTTATCTTATGGGAGAGACACCTCTAGTGAACTGTGGACCCCGGTCCTATTCTTTACATCGCATACAATCTACTGCAATACTTGTTTTATTGTTTTCTGCAAACAATCATCTTCCACACAATACGGTTAATCCTTTGTTACAGCAAGCCGGTGAGATTGACAACCTCACCGTTTCGTTGGGGCAAAGTACTTTGGTTGTGTTGTGCAGGTTCCACGTTGGCGCCGGAATCCCTGGTGTTGCGCCGCACTACATCCCGCCGCCATCAACCTTCAACGTGCTTCTTGGCTCCTCCTGGTTCGATAAACCTTGGTTTCTTTCTGAGGGAAAACTTGCTGTTGTGCGCATCATACCTTCCTCTTGGGGTTCCCAACGAACGTGTGAGTTACACGCCATCAATGAGCGCATAGATCAAATGAACTACTCAGCCTAAATATATACATCAACAATATTCTACATATCTGCCAGCTTGTAATTACTTTTGACGGTGGCTATCAAGCCCCATCTCCCGTTCAATGTCTTTGTTGGGTGCAGTTGCAGCCGTTGGTGCATGACCAGCCCAGACTAAACTGATCCAGCAGGACCAGCCCCCACTAAACTGAACCAGCAGCAGCAACTCAATATAACCAGCAGCGTTTCACCACTGAAAAATAGAAAGTTCGGTACTAGTAGGAGCCGCCAGTATGAGCCGGAGCGGCCGCACTAGAGCCCTCCATCAGTGCCACACAACTGGGCAAGTTAAGTGAACTCCTGGACAAAAGGGTGAACTGTTACAAAACTGAACTATCAACTTACATAAAATGAACTGCGATAAACAAGGGGCAACACAGCAGGATTAGACGCACGGAAATGAAAAATGAACAAAACTTACATATATTAACCCGAGCATGATTATGAAGATGCTGCAATAGGAAAGAACAAACTACCAGCCATGTTACATAGTATACCCATATCACTACACAGTATACCCATCTACGTTTTTCAACTTTGCTCAGAAATGAATCACCCCCATGCGGCGGCCAGGTGCTCGGTCAGCCCCAAGAAGACCTACACTGATTGGCTACATAATGAAGTGTGAACTTCCAGAAATGAAGATAAATTATGACGAATATTGAACAGAAATATCAAAATATCAAATTCATCCATCTGCACTTCCCAAATGCAAATAATGCACTTCCAAGAAAGAAAGAATAAACCCCAAAATATGGATAAGGAGGTGAGCTATACTTTTTATTTCTTTCCTGTTTGTGCTTTTAACTAAAAAAGGTAGACAGTATAAACTTCCTGATAATAAAATACAAACTTAATCTGCCTATCTTTTGTACAGTAGACTAAAACAAGTATTGAACTTCCACACAAAATAAAGCCGAACTTTCACATCGAGAGATAGTGAACTTTAACAGAAAAATGGTGCAAACTTGCTGATAAAAATAATTGACACAGCGCACTCCCCAAAAAAGAAGAGGTGAGCGTCACGCATAGATCAAATGAACTTCTCGTCTGGAATATATACATCAACAATATTCTACACATTCGCTAACTTTTTAATTTCTTCTGAAACTAAAAGTGAACGCCCTGATACTAAAAGTGAATCTCCCGTTCAAACAAAACAAACATCCTAACAAGTCAGAGATGTATTTACTTGGATAGAAAACTTGAACTCCTATTAATGAACCGCCAATTTTCATGTAGTGCACTTTCGAAGCATAATATAATCAAAACATATTATACAGGATCTGCAAGACTGCAACCACGTACCAGAAAAAAATATCCTCGAATGAACTTCGGGAGGAGAACGTGTGGGAGTTCACAAGAGTGCCATGGACGGACAAGCTGCCAGGATTTCGTGCTGATGCTTCCTGCCGATGCCGTGGTGGTGGAGTTTGGTTGGTGCTCAGGGGAAATCCCGAGCTTAAGTGGAGGTGGTTGAGGTGTACTGGGTTGCTCTGGTGGTTAACCAGACGACGCGCTGCAGAGGATATATAACTCGCAACCTGTAGAGCATGCAAATCAACTACCTACAGTACTAGCATCCAACATCCCCACACGTAAGATCATAATACTACTAGTACTGTCTTGGCAGACAACACAACCTAGTTCCTAAACATGCCACTAACTGAAAACAAAATGTAAGACCTGGTACGGAACTGAAACACTCTATACAGTTAACTGACGGCATAAGATAAAAGTTCAGAACTAAAAGGAACTTCAGAAACTGAATATAGTGAACTCCTACTTTGGTTTAACACATTAAACTCTACAAAACGAAAAGTGAACTTTAATTGTTTTACACATCAAACTCAAAAGTTTTTTATAGTGGACTTGGGTAAATAATCATATGTCGCTTAATAAGTGGACTTCCTATTGTTTAGCTTTTCTAAGTTAATAGGAATAATGAACTTCCACACAAAATAAAACCGAATTTTCACATTGAGATAAAGTGAACCTCGAAAGGAAAATGATGTGAACTTGCGAGGCAAAAATAATTGACAGAGTGAATTGCGTGACAAAGAGAAGGTGAACCTTTTGGTGAATTCGAGATGAACTTCCTGTATTTTTAAAGCTGAATGTTTTCTTCAATCACCCCTGCCTATGTATAAAAAAGACAAATAGCGCCAGAAGAATGGCTGCAGCTGCTTGCCTATTACATATTTTTTGTAGCTTTCTTGAGCAAGCAAACTTCAATTGTTTTATACATAAAATTCAAAATATTTTATGGAGTGGGCTTTAGTTTTTCAGTAACGAACTTCCCTAACTTAACAAGTTGAACTAAATAATCAAGTAAAAATATATGTGAACTTCATGAATTAGGAGAAGTGAACTACAAGTAGCACTATGTTCTATTAACAAATTAAGCATGTCCGATTGGAACTGTTTCTACCAAACAAACTGAAATTTTGAACTTTAGAACATGTGTTACAACTACCATTTTTTTAGAAGTTAACTCACTAGCTAAAATAAAAATGTGCATGCGCTGTAGTTTTGGGAACTGTAATCACAATTGCTTTTTTCCAAAGAGAGCACGAGGGTGATACCATTGGAGGTTTGGTTGCAGGTTGTCTTGCCTGCTAGTGCGCCGGGCACAGTGTACTACAATTTTTTAGACACAAACAAAGTGAGCTCCTGTGATAGAACATGTAAACTTCGTCTTGAATGACATGAACTTGCCAACATATAAAATTTGAACTCCCTGCAAAACAAATATGTTATTGTGGTTGTCAAAAATTAATCAGTCCGAACTTCATGAATATATTAACAATGTTCTACACATCTAGATCAGGAGCATCACACACAACACTTCTCTTTAAACTGCCATATGTGGTTTGGAAACTTCAGAAACCAACAGAAACCATAATCACACTAACTTGCACATGCTAACAGGCTGAATAAAGGGGAACACCGCCAGCTCATGTTCCCTTCTACCTCCAACCTGGCTACATGATTATTTGATCAAATGCTTCTCGCAAGATAGAAGAAAGAAATAAAAACGTAAGTACTGGTAGTACAGCAAGATAAGTAAAGGAGTGAAAAATTATACACACGGACAGAGAAGCAATAGAGTAACGACAGTCTGTTCTATAAAACTGAACTTTTCATAGATTCAAAAGGAGTTGTTTCTTAGTCCTCATGACCATGGCCTACAGAAGTGAACTCTCTGAAAAATTGAAGTGAACTTTCCAAAAGAAAAGATAATGAAATTCTGGATGAATTCACTTAATTTTCATGTAAACTTCCTGTTATATGCATAGTTCAGACAAAATTACAGTAAAGTGGTTTTTTTATATTTCGAGATACCGGAGTAGTCAACAACATGGCATTGTGAAGTGCGTAGACAAAAGATGATTTTAATCGTGGATGAAATAAACTTCCAAAGTGAATTACTCATGTGAACCAAGTGAACTTCTATGTTAAAGACTCTGAACGGACGAATGTAATCATGAACAAAAGGAGAAGGACTTCCGCAGCAAACGAATGTGCACTTCACGACTATGAACTTAGATGGTCAGCGGTAAGCATGTACCTCCAGTCTTTATCTAATGATCTTGATCCTGAACTTAGATGGCCAGCGGTACTCACCATATGACACAATGCTCATTCTTTCAAAGTTAGGAAGTCCATGGTAGTGTAAAGAAAGTTAGGATGACGAAAGTTACTACTAATCCAGTACTCGTAAGAAATGGCTTGAATTAGAATAGCCATCAGCTCTGACTCATGAAGGAGGATGGAATTCCCCTAGCTACCAGGGGTGGACTCCCATGGCGGGGATACATGGGACTCCTTTGATTTTATCAACTAAACTTCTACGATTTAAGGTATCAAATTGTTGTAACCTGAATAATGAACTCCTGTTTTATTTTCCTCTAGAAGAGATGTTGCAGTTTTTATCACACTCGACTTCTGACTTTTATAAAACGAACTTCACAACTTTATAAAGGTGAACACTTCTTTTTTCGTGTGCAGAGAACTACGATAAGATGAACTTAATTAACCAAAACAAAACAAAAATATGGAGTTGTAGCTTGATAGAAAAAATCCCCAAACAGGAGCAATTAGCTCATCATCTTCAACAAAACCCTGTGCCTACTCTAAATTAGGACAAACTACCACGGCGACGACCAGTGAACCACCTGGCGTCTCTCTGTGAACTCCGATGGTTGCGCGAGCATAGCACCAGAACGTATGGTTCTGCATCTGAGCCGAAGGAGTTCATACCTGGCGCTCGAGGTGGACTATACGGAAACACGAGTGTACTCCTCGGCAATTCATTGAGTACTACCCGAGGGGGAGGAGAGGAGGTCGGGGAAGGCGGCGCCACCCTATGAAATCCCGGTGGAGGTCGGGAAGGCAGGACGGCACCGCCCTATGGAATCCCGTGCGCCTCCCTTGCGAACTGCCGTGGGTGGCGCCGCCGGACCCATGAAAATCAGGGATGTATCGGCCGACGTCGGGCCACGCGCGATGCAGGGGAGGGCCTCCTCCAGACCCGCCGCGGTGGATCCCTCGCTCGCCGGTCACAGGGAAGATGAGGGAGGCGGGGCCGTCGAGGTGGAGGATGGAGGCTGGAGCCGCGCCCTTGGGGAGGGAGGTTGGACGCCGCGCCGTCTATGGGATGGCCGGCTGCGGCAGCGCGCTAGGTGGCCGGAGTCGGGGAAGGCAGCCACGGGGGAGGCGGGCGTGGTGGTGGATAAGGCAGGAAGTTCTGCTGTGATTGCCTGCGGGGTGCGGCTAGGTATTTTTTGGGCTGGGTCGGTCGGTTCGTTCGGTCGGGTTTCGATCGGGATAAGAAGGTAAGCGGGAATAGGGGGTTCGAGAATAGCTATTCTAGAACCCCTCTTAAAGGGGGTTCGAGAATAGCTATTCTAGAACCCCTCTTAAAGGGGATTCGAGAATAGTTGGGTTCTATATATATATATATATATATATATATAAATTGTCCTAACTATATTGTTATGTACGCTATTATGCAGAATGAAGATTCGGGAAATGCGAATAAGGAACATCCATGATGTTGGGTTCATTGACCCACAAATCGTTAATGGATATGTGTTAAAACAACACCCCGCCAACGTGGAGGAAGACTTGTACCAGTTTCTTAAAAAGCAGCAACTCAAAAGTCAAATTCTATTTCCTTACCATTTTGGGTGAGTGTTTCTGTCTTGAGCACATTCTCTTTTGTTTACTCCATACATGCATAGTATGTCTAATCGATGATTTATTCATGACTGTGCATGTATCGTGTCCGCAGGTTCCACTGGATTCTGCTAATAATTGAATTTCACACCTCCAGAGTTCTCATCATGGACTCTCTAAATATGGATCCAAAGCTTTGGGTCAACATGAGAAAAATGCTGCAAAAGTAATTATTTTCATTCATTTGCGCTCTATATCGATCGGCCTCTTTCGTTCATTTCCTAATATGCAAGTAACTAATAACTCCCTTGTTCATTTAATTATCTTTGCCTCGTAGGGTTTGGACACGGTTCACAGATGAAACGGTCGGTGAATTCAAAAAAGAGCTAGACTTTAGAAGGTCACCGACCGGGATATTCAGCCACCGGGGACCAATCTATGTGGATATTATGTTTGTGAGTTCATCCGGAGATACACCTCTGAGCGGTTGCCGTCGGAAAACAACGTCAAGAGGAATGCCTTCCAGAAGACGCTTAGTTCAAAAGCTCGCTTCCGACCAATTCAAGAGGAACTAGCAGGATTTTTGATGAGGGAAGTCCTCGATCCTAAAGGAGAACACTATTATGAGAACGTAGAACTTCTGATGCCGTATATTATGTATCGAAACTTGTTCGAAATTATATATATGGTCATCCGAGATTGAATATATATTGTATATTCCTCTTGAATTCTTTTTGGTTCTAATTTCAAATTTATTTGAAATTGTACATTCATATGCATGTATGTAGTACCGTAGAATATGTGAAACTCCTTCAAAATTAAAATAAAACACAAAAGAAATAAAACAATAGAAATTAAAAAGAAATCAGATTTGGAGGGGGGGGACTAAAAACCCTAAAGCAGCGGCGGGCTTTAGTCGCGGTTGGCCAGAAGAACCGCGATTAAAGGTCCTCCACCCCGATGGTCGCCTGGCGCCCACGTGGACGGGCCTTTAGTCGCGGTTCGTAAGCAACCGCGACTAGAGAGGGGGGGCTTTAGTCGCGCTTAATTGGTCCCGGTTGCGCAACCACGACTAATGGCAGTTGCCAACCGGGACTAAAGCCCCTTTTTCTACCAGTGGTGGTGACCAAAAGAAGCATGGTTTGCTTCACCTCCACAAGCTATGGCAACGAAGGCATTGGTACTCGGTATCAACAAGCAAATAGAACTGTGAGTGTGCAGAGAGATGAATCTCCAAGGTTTCCCAAAGAAAAAGATGGACCTGCCTTCCACCACTGCCCAGTACAACGACGTCTCGAGAAGTCGAGAGTATCGCCCGAACGATCGATGGAGCTGTTTTTGTCCACCGCTGCCCAGTATGGCGGAAAATCTCCTCCAGCCAAGACGTGCCCATCTTTCGATTCGTCGCATCCTTCCTAGCTCTTCTTATCTTCTCGGCGCAACACGGAAAACTGAAGTTGTCGAAGACCCGAACTGTTGGCGGGACAACCCGCCAAAATCCCAAAACTTGTCAACTGAGCTCATGTAGCCTCGTTTGTATATAGCTGAGTGATGTCCACTCCACGTCCTGCACCTGCTGCTCCTAAAGGGTCTCAAACGACCAGAAATGCACTTGTCCCATGCACGAGACATCTCGTACATGTGTGGACCATTGATTTCCAATTGGTTGCTTTAAGATTTGCACCTGTAAAGAATCTTTCACATGCACATGGTACAATGCCTACCCTACACTAGTACTCTTTCTTTTTGTTTAGTACATGAATTTAATTTGTAGTGTTGGATTTGAAAAAGCCATATCTACTGAAATATATATCAAATTTACAATTCATTTAAACATGTGAATTTATTTCATTGATATCTTCTAAATAAGCCTAAAAATGGTTCGTTCCAGCAAAATTTAAAAATTTGAATTCTAAAACACATTTAAGCATAATGATACACAATAAAATTCAATTTTTTTAAACTAAAGTTTCACCATTTTTCATTGTGTTTCATCAAGTTTCAAAAGTTGATTTTCAAAAATTATCAAAATATATTCAATATGGGCTTATTTTGTAGCTCTCTTTAGTACGAACAAAAGTATTCAAACGGTTTTCAAATTGAACTTCTAATTTTAAAATTATAGATATTTTAAGTTTACAACTAAAGTGTGGAGTGAGAGAGAAAACAACTAACATAAATCTGAAAAAGTAGGAGAGAGAGTGGTGGGTCCGTGCACGGGAGGTCCCGTGCATGGAACAAATGCCGCTCTCCTCAAACGACAGGATGTGGAAGTAGAAGTCCGAATAGGGCACAGACTTGTTGCCGACGGTGAGCAGGCCGCGATGGAGTTAAACCCTAGGCAAAGGCCGACGATGATGTGATCAACCAGCTCGTCGTCAGTGATAGGAGCTCCGGCTGCAGCCACAGTGTCGGAGAGAGCTTCCATCTTATTCATGTACTGCGCCGTGGACATATCTTCCTTCCTCAGTATCTGAAGTTGGCGGCGATGTGACGGACATTGGCGTGGCTCTAGGCGCCGTACATGGTGTGGAGTGTGGACAACAGTCCATACCACCGCAGCGGTCGTGCATCCAATGAGCTGGCATGTGATATCTAGCTCCATTGAGCCGAGGAGGACGCCGAGAACCTTCTGGTCCGCGGTCCACCAGCGCGCGTACTCCGGATTGACGACGGTCACAGCAGCATCACCGACTCCCGTGCGTGATGGTCTTTACAGGAAGCACCTCGCCTTCATCGAGGTAGAACGTAAACATATAGTCCAGCACCGGACAGGTCCGGGAGCAGCAATCCCTTCCACAACGTGAAGTTTTCGAGTCCAGACGAACGGAGATAGAGGTCGTGGTGATCCCGGCGGGAACGGTCACATCAGTGGAAGAAGCGAGCGCCCCTACCGTGGTCGAGAGCTGCAGAGCGGAGGAAGTCATCGCGGCAGCGCAGAACGCGGGTGGAGCTCGCAAGGCGTGAGAGAACCAGCGGCTTCGGCTCATACCAAATTAAAGAACGAGACTTTAGGGTTTCGGTGGATCTTAGCTTCCATCCGCGATTTCTTAGGCCTACCCTCTATTTCTCTGTCTTATTGGTGGTGCCGCTCATAATGCATATTGAGGCTAGATGGTAAAGACCTTTGTATAGACTCAAAATTTATATTTCGATCAGATAGGACTCAATGACTAGCTAAACCAACCACAATCATTAACAATCATCTACTGAGTCTAACTGTTAATCTATTAGATACTAAACACGTACGTGTAAGTCGCCGAGTTTGAATTACGAAATCAAACTTGTAGGCTTTAACAATCCAGAGCCAATCTTATGTACAACCTGGCATTCTACTCTATACTGTTCCTAGTTATAATTTCAACGTACTCATATACATTGTGTTTCAGTATAGCCGCACCCGCTTCCTTAAGTATATTTTCTTAAGTACAAATTCCGCATCAATTATTCCCTGCTATCTCCGTGAATATACTTCCATATTGAAGTTTGATTCTAGGAGTACATAACAATGTAGTGAACATGTAAAATATTAAAGGCACAAATTTCCACAAGTAGGTACGCACGGAGTACAAACCGATTCTATCTCTAATAAGCAGGGCATCACCCCCAATATTGCTCCGCCACTTTGTGGCTCATCATCAATCATGCGAGGAGTTGACAGTGGTGGATCGGAGGTGATTAAGATTTCCACGAAAATAGTTATAGGTTGTTATTATAATCCATCATGCAATGAATTTACAGTGGCGGATATGAAGGTACCATGAACGATCATTTAGGCAGCGCATGTAGGCGGTCGAATTCCTCGATGAACAAGCTGCTGAAAAAGTTTATGATCAGCACCATAGCCATAAGAAGGAAGTGCATCAGCAGACACCACATCCACTCGTCCGGTCCTCCGGTGTAGGCGTCGTAGGCCAAGACGGGCGTGAGAACTACGTACATCAGAAGCGTACCCACGTTGAAGGCGTTCGGGGTGGCGGGCAGCGCGAGGGCGAGCGCGTCTTCGTCGGTCGGCGGCGGCCGCTCTAGCAGAGGTGCGCACGACGCTGTCGCTGTTGGCGGCGCCATGGCTAGCTTAATTAGCTCACCGCAGGCTGGCCCCGGCGTGCGTGTCGATCTGTACTCTCTATGCAGTCTTGGCGCTCGATCGGCGGGATTTGTAGTTTGCGAAGTCGAGCACGATGGCAGGGGGTGGGGGTGGGGGTGGTAGGCGATGTCCGCGTACTGTACGTCTGATTTTCTTGTTGGAAAAGAAGTAGGATTAAAATTTTGTGATTCAATCTCACCCGCCTACTCTATTAGTGGTTGTTTCAAACTCTCTTCATTTCTAACACGGGGTCAGTTCCCAAGAACCCAGAGCTTTATTCACTATCATCAGTGGAGTTACATTTTACAAAAAGGGTCCTAAGAAAGAAGAAAATTACAAGCCGGCCCTCACAATTTGTACAAAGAACCTTGGAAGGTAAACATGAAAACCTAAAATAAGGGCTTGACTGTTAGCTCCTATGGAGGCTAGCCAGACCCCGGAGAGATGAAATTGTGATGATTAGATGCATGTGCCAGCTCTATGGTGTGCTCGCATGCGCTTTAAAACACCTCCAGGTAGGCGCCCTGAAATGCTCAAATCGGTAGTGTTTTCAAGGCTCGACCCTGAAGAGGGCAGCGAGCGCACATGTGACATGGATGCCTCCAGCAGTGCATGTAAATACCTGGTTGTTAAGCAAACAAACATTGCGCATGCATCAAAAGGAAATAAAAAGTAAAAGACACAATATATTTGGACTCTCATTTGAAGCCGGTCGGTCCGATGTAAAATGATGTTACATTTAAGTTTATGGACACAGTGTGTTTTTAAGGGTGATACCCTAGTATCGAGTTTTGAGGGAGTTTTCCAAAACCTCCATGCTTGAGATTTCTTTATTAAAGTTCTTGACTGATGATGTGGATTCATCTACACACGTTGGTTTTGTTTAGGAGTTGCATGATTGGATCTTTGATCTAGTAGTGTACTTCTGATATTTATCATGCTAATCATCGTGAGAGAATAGGCCTAAAATCCCATTGCACCATGTCGATCTTTATCACTATTTCCAAATGTTAGGGAACAATGACAATCGTCCCGCTCACCGTGTGTCATGGCCGGAAGAGCTGTCTGGAAGTAGGATCGAAGAGGAGGCAAATGGGAGTGAGGAGGTTTTAAACTTTTGTTTTGAGGAACGCACATGTTGAAATGGAAATAAATTTGAATCGTTCATCCCAATTAGGTATGAATCATTTTAACTATTTTCTCACGTTGATATGTTTGAAATTATATCACATGACAACTGACTTTGACGAACTTCACTTTATGTCAAATGTACTTCTCACAATAGTGTATGCGTACTCCCATGTAATCATGCTTGTACTTGAAAAATGTTGCATTGTTGTGCTCTACTTTTTGAGTTAGTAATGTGCATCTCTCATGTTGTAGCATGTGTGCTTTCCAACGAATATGGACAATATACAAGCAGTCTCCCTAGGTAGTACACACGTTCCACGTAATTTTGAAACACAAAAACTAAGTTCTTTTTTTTTTGAGAAACAGGGCTCCTAAATCCGGCAACATCTCGCCGCCCTCTACCCTTCACCTGTCATGTCAGCCGATATTTTTTGGCATTCAAATCACAGTGAAAATTCCCCCTAGAGAAGAAAAGAATGGAAACATTGGTGACTCCCGAGGTGTTTTTCTCTCATCCAATGGAATACCAGGTCCACGTGCCCTACTCGAATAAAGAATAGAGTGAATTCCATTTTTACACTATATTTATACATTTGTGTTGCATATTACCTCATTTTGGTGGGACTTATGTAGAAATATCTCAAATACTCCCTTTTGTCCCCCAAAAAAGATGTCGCAGGTTTGTGTAAATTTGAATGTATCTATACAGTAAATTGCGTATAGATACATCCGTATTTGGACAAATATGTGATATTCATTAATAGGGCGGAGGTAGTATAAGACTTTGAACACAGTTTTGCCACAGTTTAGCATTTGATTTATTTTTGTTAGATTCGACCAACATGTTATGTCTATATTTGGAACAACAATGTGTAAAGATAGGAGTTTGTCATCGATGAATATGTTAAGAATTCTCTTATCCATTTATTCCATTCCTTGTCGTTGTTCTGAAATTTTCGAACCCCAGTCGTCACCTCACACCTTCCCCAATTGTCATGTTAGAAAACAATGGTCCAAATTTTCTAAAAGGGCTAATCTATGTGGATTTTCACTCGATGGGTAATTAGTGCCACAAATGCATAACTAATGGATAAAAAGTGGAATTCGCTCGCTTGAAGATAAGTAAATCAGATTTGGCTGATTTCTCTTACTCCCTCCAATTCATATTATTTGATGCCAATATAGATGTATCTAGACACATTTTAGTTATAGATACTTTTATTTTAGCATCAAGTAATATAGATCGGAGGGAATATTAATCGGTACATATACTTGATGAAGAAACATTATATGTAAACAATTGACTCCCGAACCATGGGAAAAATTACAGCCTAAAGGAGCAAAAGGAAATAGTAATGTAAAATAGCAAGAGAATCAACACTAAAAATTATCACCATCACCGGATGGAGCGGATAGGAAAGCGGTAGTGGAAGGTATCGTCACGGTCTCTGGCGGAGATGTACGTCTCCGCGCATGGCGCGGACTCCTCGCCGACCTTTGCCCGGCACTCGAACACGACGTCAGGCCCGTTCCCGGCGGTCCTGTGGTTCGGCACTCGCACTGCCACGCTGAACGCCGCCTCCCCTCGCGAAAGCTCCTCCCGGAGCTGGCCACGCAGGAACTCCGGGATCTTGATGTCGGTACCCCACGCCACGGCAGGCGCTTCCGCGGCGCCGGTGGCTTCGTCCACGCAGAACTCCGGCGCGGGGCCCCGGCCGAGCACAAGGCCACGGTAATCCACAGCCGCAGCTGCCCTGTGGCCGATGCACGCGTCGCGGCGCCCGGTGCGCTCGTCGATCCTCAACGTGAGGTTGAACACCGGCGAGACCGGCGCGCCGAGATCGGCGTCCAGGCCCCCGACGGAGTCGATGGCGACGGTGTACACGGGGATCGTGTAGTTGATCGTCCTCACGATGCCACGTAGGACGGCGGCGGCGAAAGGGGCAGTGCTGATCAGGAATAAGGCTATCGTCACCATCCGGTACATCGTGAGACCCTGGCGCTGAGCCATAGGCGAGGGTTTTTCGTCACAAGTAGCAGCACGCACGTGTAAGATGTGTTTTTACAGATCGGTGAAGCTGACGGTTTCGTTCGTCTCCTTTTCTATGTCTGCATGAAATTCTATATATCCTGCTTCTTTTACAAGAAAAGAAAACCCGGACTCTACGCGAAAGAAGAAGAATCTCGAAGGCAGACAGCCAGCCATGCATATTGCCGGTCCTGACTCCTGCGCCAGCCGACGCAGACCGCCGGGGACTTCTTCGACCGCGTCTGCGTCCTGCTTGCCAGTTGCCACCCCCAACGCTTTCAACTTTAATTACTCTTGCGGCGTATACTTCTGGGACATAATCAAGCCGGATCTTATGGTATTGTTCTGTTCAGTGCGTTGCATGAAGATCAACTGGAGCTATTTCGTCTTAATTTCGGTGAGATAATCTTGCTGTCAAAAGTTAATGAAGCAAAAATGATCGAACAATATTGTCTATTTTTTTGACGTGTGTTTTAAGATATTCACAAAAAGTTTTAAGATATTCACAAAAAACTGCAACTATTCGGCTAACTCCGTTGCTAATCATGTAGTGCGACCTTCTCAGATAGCTTATATGCAAGGTAGAAATATCCATGACGGGGTAGTAACCTTACACGAGATATATGGTGCACGAGCTCCATAGAAAAAAGATGAATTGTGTTATTTTAAAATTTGACTTTGAAAAAGCCTATGGTAAAGTTAAATGGTCTTTTCTTCAACAAACACTCAGAATGAAAGGTTTTTCTGATGAGTAGCGCGCTCTGGTTCATAATTTTAGTTTCGGTGGAAGTGTGGTTGTAAAAGTCAATGATGACGTGGAAAAATACTTACGAACGAAAAAAGGATTAAGGCAAAAGGTGATCCAATGTCACCCATGTTATTCAACATCGTGGCGGATGTGCTTGTCATAATCATTGAGCGTGCAAAGGTTGAGGGTCATATCCAAGGGGTAGTGCCGCATCTGGTAGATGGTGGTTTATCTATCCTTCAATACACCGACGATACGATTCTATTTATGGAACATTACCTTGAGAAAGCAAGAAATCTTAAGCTGATTTTATCAGCTTTTGAAAAGTTTTCAGGTCTTAAGATTAACTTTAATAAAAGTGAGTTGATCTGTTTTAGCGAGGCTCACGATGAGGCTGCCCAATATGCTGAGCTCTTTGGCCGCGGGATCGGTTGTTTCCCCATCAGTTATTTGGGTATCTCGATTCATTATCGGCGCCTAACTTTAGCTGAATGGAAACACGTCGAGGTCTATAGAGGCATTTATCTAGTTGGAAAGGAAAATTACTCTCTCTTGGTGGACATTTGATTCTCACTAATTCAGTACTCAGTAATATGGTACTACATGATTTACTTCTTCCAATTTCCCAAATAAATCTTACATAGATTAGACTATTTCCGATCTAGATTCTTTTGGCAAGGAGATAGTAAGAAAAAGAAATATCGACTAGCTAAATGGAGTGTTGTTTGTCGCTCTAAAAATAAAGGAGGACTTAATTGGTATCCATGACCTTGAGGTCAAGAACTGAGCCCTACCTGGTAAATGACAATTCAAACTTCTTTCTGAAGAAGGAATATGCCAAAGCATTCTTAAGAGAAAGTACGTCAGGTTTTGTGGAAACCTGGCGACTACACTTCTGGGCTAGCCTTATGGTGACAAAGAAATTTTTCTTCCCATATTCTTCTTTCTCTATTAAATATGGATCTCAGATAAGGTTCTGGGAAGATAAGTGGTTGGGTAATACCACTCGTCTTTAATAATATCATGCTTTGTACAATATTATTCGTCACAAATCCGATTCTCTTACAAGGGTGATGGAAAATTCACCACTGGAGGTGATGTTCAGACGTGATATGGTTGGTCATAGGCTAGCATCTTGAAATTCTTTGCTTCAACGTCTAGAGTTATTCCAGTTAATGCAAGGGACTGGTGAGATTCGGTGGAATCTTAATGAGAGTGCTAATTCTCTGTGGATTCTTTGTATAATGCGTTGATCCAGTCTGACATGCCAGTTGATAATAATAATAAAACATTGGAAAATGAAGATCCCAAATAGGCTTTACCTAGTACCCTCCACAGAGCGTTGCGAACATTTTTGGCAGCAACTAGCTTAATGGGGTGGATCATAGGTACCGAGGTGCAGGCGCCCTTGTCATCAGTGAGGATGGCCCGACGGCGTCGATCTTACATGGGACAGAGGTGGCATCCAACCGGGGGTAGTAGGAGGAGGGCATGGTGGAGGGAAGGAGGGCAAGGTGAGGGAGGCAGGGCTGCGACGGACAGGACCTAGCTGCAAGGCAGTGCGACGCCTGCAATGATTTTAATCGCAGAGAGCCTCCGTCTCGCCCCGCTCTAGGTGGGCTAGTCCGGTTCGGACTTCAGGAAGATGAAGGATACGATGTCATTAACCTTCGTGCTGGGGTTTTGTAATAACCCAGAACATAGGAACAACGAAGGGTAGATTTAGAAATGGGTTGTGCATTTCATCGCAAAACGGGGGAAATTTTCGCGCTTTATTGCAACTAAACCTAAGAGGGATCGAGGTTCTCTCTCATTTTGCACTTAGGGTTAGGCAATGTGAGTTAGAATAATTTCGACATGATCTCTTTTGTATCTTGTTGATTTGGGGAATGAATTTATTTGACAAGTGTTAATACATTGAACAATAAGCATTGAGCTATATAAATAATGAATTCATAATTCAAACACAACTTATGAATTCAATTGACTTTGAATTTCAAATTGAGTATTTAATACAATATTTAATTCAGAATTTAAACATTACATAAATCAAAAGCTCATAAACAAAAACTTGAGCTTTATTGATCATCAACACAGAATACATAGTCTTTACAATATTCTTGATACAAGAATTGATGTATAATAATAAACAGAAATGAAAAAGGAAAATTACAAGATTTTCCTAAACTAAAACCTAGACTAAATGCTTGAAGAACATCTTCTGGTCATATTCAACTTCAAAACCTGCAAAACAAATCACAAGTGCTAGCCAGGATACTAAGTGTTAGAAATTCAGTTTGGACAGAGTGAAAAACATCACAGAAATTCAGTTTGGACAGTGAACACTGTCACTGCACACTTGTGCTTGTCCAAAACCTGGACAGCACAAGATAGGATCAGGCAGACCAAAACTGAGCAGCCACAGTGGGCTCAAGTTTCAGCATATGAGAGCTGGTGCTGGGCAAGCCACAGCAAGGCAATGCAAGAGCTGAGTCACAAAGCAAGCCAAGCCTGTGTGTCATGGCCAGAGTAGAAGTAGGGATCATGTAAAAGGAACACAAATCCTAGAACCATGACAGTCGACCAGATAGGATAATTCACCAGGTAAGGGTGAAGCTAGAGCAACACAAAGTTCATCCAGTTCTTGCTCAAGAACAGCAACAACACACACAAACCCTCAGCCATCAGAAATCATGGTGACATAGAAGATCAACCAGGATCTGGAGGTGAAGGGATGTGCACAAACCACAAGTCTGCAACAACAAAATATTTCATTCTAGGAGCTAGAACAAGGTATACCAAGTTCCTGGAATAGATCCAATGGATCTAATCCATAAATCATGCATAACACAGCCATGGGTTTGAGCAGATGCTCAACAGGGTGAATCATCACTTGGTTTTCACCAAGGATCACTGCTAGTCTAAAAAGCCACCAAAATAGAAACCATCCAGATACAGATCTTGTGCACAGAAGCAAGATCTTATGCACAGATAGCACCAGTAGATGTATTGCAATAATTAGCAGCTAGTAAAGACTACACAGAAAATCCTAGGCACATAACCATCAGTAAAACCCTAGATTTCATCACAGGCAAGCATATTGGCATTCATATCCAGTATGATCCCCAAATATGCAAGCAAAGTTGAGTAGCCACAAGATCCAACCAAACATGTGAGCAACCAATCAGTAGCAAGGCTACTAGGTCACATCACACTTAGTACCATTTAAAGCAAAGCCAAATACAGAACATCATTATCCAGAATTGGATTCAGATTCATTTGCTTGTTAAATAATCATGTACAGCAAATTCATATACAAGCAAGTCATTTAAATCATCACTGCATAAGCAGTTCATCATGAATCAATTTATTCAAGCATGAATATGTAACAAATTCATACTATTCATTGACAGTAGCACACTGTGAGGCAACACAGCACAAGTCACTGCATCATAGCCACTGGATCAAGTCCAGTGAGCTAGGATAAGCAACAACACATGAATACAGTAAGCATAGTGATGCTTGAGCATCAGCATCAACAAGGAGAATGATTCACTTAGCCACAGAATTAATCAGCAACCAATCACTAATATTTCATTGATCAAATGGATCAATTGAATCAAGTCAAGCCACACAGATAAATTAGCCAACAAGCAATGATTGATCCAATGGATCATTAGCTTACACAGGAAGCACAGAAGCACCTCACAAGCACCACTGGCATTCACAAGTGTCACTGATGCACAGCAGTACACCTAGACAAGCAAGTATAGATTGCCAGTAAGCATAGCAAGCACATAAGCATGAACAGCATGGCATAGCAAGCTTGTAAGAAAGTACAGCATAGCAAGATCAAAGCATGATAGGAGCAATAGATAATCAACACATGGCATGTACAGCAAGCAAGGCAACACTGGCCAGTACCAGAAACTGGTGACTTGGCCATAGCTTACAGAAAATGGAAGCACAGGCAGCTTAGGCAACAATTGCAAGGCTCTGTGTGATCACAGGATCACCAGGGAGCAATGAGAACAGAAGGAAGAAGAAGCACGAGTAGCTTGGGAGGCGCACGGGCATGGAGAGGAGAAGGAGATGGAGCGGATCACTTACATGCGCACGGTGGCAGAGGCTATGGCATGGCGAGGCAGTGCTCGCGCGGCCATAGCAGCTGCAAGACCCAGGGTAGGCGCCGGCGTTACGCCGACGAGCACGAACACCACCACAGCACGGCACGGAGACGACGGCACTGGTACTGCAAGCAGCACCGCACCAGGTCGGTCTCAGGAAGCGCGCACGTCGACGGCAAGGGCGAGAGTTCGCCGGAGACCACCAAATCGCCCAAGGCGATTCTCCAGTGGATCCAGAGAGGAGGCGATCCGCCAGGAGAGGAAGAAATCGAAGAAACCATGCGGACAGATCGATAGATCGTCTCGCGGCGGTCAAGATCCGGTAGGTGGCTAAGTCAGGGGAGCACGGAGATGGCCGGAGCACGGCGGCGGCCATGGCGGCGACGCCATCGCCACGGGCGTCGCGAGAGGTTAGGGTTAGGGCGAGCGAGAGAGAGAGACGAGTGAGTGAGCGAGGTGGGCCGCTTCGGCGCCACCGACCCGATATGGGACACGCCTTAGTGGGCTGTCCCATGGGCCTTAGTTAGTGGGCTGGCCCAATAGGGGCCAGGGGTATTCTGGACTTTTCACAAATTAGAAAAAGCCCAGAATTTCACCAATTTTTAGTAAATAAAATACAACTCTAAAAATCCATTAAAAATTGGATTAGTGAATGAAAAATTGTTCTTAACCAGAATAAAATATGAAATAGAATTTAAGAAAAAAATTCAAATTTATGAATTTGATAAATTTAAAATAATAACTTGGAATTCCAACTATTATTTCCTTGTATTTAAAAAAATCAAGGAAAAATCTCAAATAAGTTCAAATACTTATTTTCAAACATTTCAAAATGAAATTCTATTATTCCAAGTCATTTCTATTGAGAAAGGTATCTTTCAAAGAAGAATACTCTATTCCCTATTTATTCCAAAAATATAAAGTCAACTCTATTATTTCAAATCATTTTTGGAATGAATAAAGAATCACCAGGTAAAGTAGTTTTACTTTGAATTATTTTACTTTATGAGAATTAAAGTGGTTTACACATTAAAGCCATTGTAAGTTACTGCCAAAGGCATAAATCTTAAACTCAACCCTAAATTGCTATAACTCAGCGGGGTAAAGGGATTCAACATAAAATAATACATCCATGATTGCATTATTTGGATTTTTATAACATTGTCCTTACCGGACAATGATGCTTCTTACAGAACCCGAGGTCCAGGTTCCATCAACTGCATTGAACTGCACTATCTCGCAGTCCACAGGCAAGTTCACCCTTTCTCATACCAACTTGAGTATTTTCTATCACTTTAATGCAAGCTATATACTTATCATTCCTGCATCGCAAATGAAATGTTACTTTCCAAATATGAATATGACTATGTGGCTGGCAATGGAACCATGGTATGTGTTGATATGGTGGAGGTTCCATTGCATGGGTTATATTAACCTAGGATTAACCACCAATGCCGTCCAGTGATTCTAGCGCCGTACAAATCGCGTTAACCATGAGATCTATAATGGCTCTAGTGAAGCCAGCCGTATCTTTTCCCTTACGCACGCCAACGGACTGGTAGAGCTGCGGGGTGTTGGAGGCACCGCCGTAGGTTGGGATAGCCTTTTAAATCCCCATCCATTAGTGATGTTAGCTCTACGGTCTATGATGGATTGTCCGGAGTACACCGTGAGTAAAGCCGTATTATCGGAAGAAGTCTACTGGGGGTGTAGGGTCGAACAAAATGGTGGGTTTGCAGTCGCGGAGAAGGCGGTGTGGGCTTGGATCTTTATACCTGGCCTCACACCAAAGGAAGTGTGAATGGGGGCAAGTTCCTGCGGATGGCAAAAAGGGTGGGATCTCTTGTGGGAAAAGTAACGCACCTCTGCAGAGTGTATCAAATTGTGGCTGTCACTCCTTGTTCCGGGAAGGGAACTGCGAACGCGGCAGGAAAGGAACTCCATGAAGTTCTGGTCAACCTGTGAAGACTGACGGGCATAGTTTTTATAATAAAAACAACCTTTTGAAGAAATGATTATGAAACATGCATTGACCTGCGATTTCCTGATCAATGGTCGTAGCTAGTGCATCAAACACCTTTTACTCTTTTAGAACTTGCTGAGTACCTCTGTACTCACTTTCTTTCGACACCCTTGCTAGACTGTGATCCGGAAGTGGAGGCCATCAACGATGGAGCACCGGAAGGAAGCTACGAGCTGCTCTACGAAGAACCTGATCTTACCGGCGGAGTTGAAGGAGTAGACTATGGAATAGTCTACGGACCCGATGACACGGAGGTGGAGGAGTAGTGATGAACCTTAGCATCATAGAGCCGAGCAACGTAGAACTTACCTAAATAAGTTTTTGAGCTCTCCTTTATATATGGTGATAAGTTGTAATCGTACTTAAGTAGTATCTTAGGGTGTTCTCATAGGACCTGTGAGAATACCAACTTGTTAAGACAATGTTTGTAATAATATATGGAGTGTTATGACCTGCAATGTTTACGTTGTACCACTCGAGGGATATGGCAATTTGTGAAGAAGTCCCTTCACAAAGATCATATCAACGACTTGTATACTACAACATGCGGTGGTATGCTGGGTCCGTTGCGGTCAAAACCCACCGGCGGGCAGCGACCGGCAACACAGAGTAGAGCCGGGAACAACTAGGGCTGCGGCTGGCCCCAGTCCCTCAGAGCGACGGCCCGCAAAGCCTCCTGGTCACACGTCCGATGCTATCGCAAGGGCGTGCCACCTGACCTATACCTGGTCAGGAAGGTGTTGGATGATGCCTCGCTTATTTTCCTGCATGGCATACACGTAAACATTAAATACGAGCCTCGATCGGCTCTCAGGTTATCCTGTGAATCGGCTCAAAGAGCCGATCCACCCATGATTCGTACAAGGTGTCCGAATATATGGTGGTCCTACTTGATCAAGATAAAGCTAATGCGATCTACGACGATTTAGGGTTTTCACCGCATAATCGGATCATCCTACTCACGATTGGGCCTCGCGCTCGCGTACGGTGACCGTAAGCCGATCCTAGATAGGGCCTAAAAACCAACACGAGGTCGATCCCGGAACATCCTGTCTAGGGCTAGCAAACTCCACCCTACACGCCGCTGGATCCTCCAACCCTTTGTAAGGCCTAACTATTGCGGATGTTAAACTAATCCTTGCAGAACAAGGAGCAACCGTAACGGATCGGATCTACTAAACTATGATCAAGCGGGGTGCCGCCCCTACACCTAAGATAGGTGTAAGGGCGGCTAGATGTATAAGGGTTGCACTACGACAGCATATGATACGAAGAACAATGCTAACCCTAACACATCTAAGATAACTACGTTGCTCGCCATCAAAAAGGCTTCAGCACGAGCAACGCATGAACAACGTGGGTAGGCTTGTGCTGCCTAGATCGCAAGATGCGATCTAGGCAGCATGGTGCTTACCGGAGAAACCCTCGAGACGAAGGAGTTGGCGATGCGCCGAGATTTGTTTGTGTTGAACGTTGGTTGTTGTTTATTTCATAAACCCTAGATACATATTTATAGTCCAAGGGACTTTCTAATTCGGGCGTGCACCTAACCGTGCACGGGTAAAACTCTAACTCCTAACCGATACGTAATCTAATATGTTACAGATACAAGGGCAAACTAGCCCAAACTTTGCATGTAAGGCCGATTCACGTATTTCTTCTATATATAAATCTTCAAGTCCATCTTGATCGCGGCCCACCTCTGACTCGGTCAAATTCTGGTGATAACACATGCCCCCTTGGTTTTGGAAATGACATTTCCAAAATCATTACGCTTTTCTTTCGTCGGGTCATATCGTGGCAAGCGTAAACCGCCGCAGAATCCTCATCATGATGCCTTGCCCCCTCCACTTCTCCACGTGGCCGCAAAATTTTCCTGTTGGGCAACATCTCCTCGGAAACTGTTGTGGCATTGAATCTCCCTCATATCCCTTTTATTTAACCGTTCTAAACAGCTTGCTCCTCCTTCGTCCTCCTCGCATTAGCACCAAAAAACCCTCTGTGCCACCATGTCTTCTTCCTCCTCCTCCTCCTCCGAGCTTTCCTACGGGTCCTCCTCCTCCCGCGAGACGCCGCCGGAAATCCGTGCCCCAGAAGAATGGGACGAGGAAAGCCACGCCTCCTCCATCTGGTCCGAGGACGACAAGTCCTTGACCAGCGGGGATGAAGATCTTCAGTTCCTCGCCGACGGGGAACTGGAGTCGGAAAGCGAGGACGACCGGTTCCCCTGGGACGGCTGCCTCACCTCTGAAGAAGAGGAAGAGGAAGACGACGACGACGACGACGACGACTCCCTCGAGGGCTACCCGCCGGCGAAACGCCTCCGCATGTGGTGGGACGACGACAGCAGCGACGATGAAGACGGGGATGAAGCTCCCGTAGAGGGCTACGGGAGTAGCGACGAGGAGCCCATCGGCAGCAGTGCCGATGAGAGTTCCGAGGATGCCGACGAGGGCAGCGATGGCCCATAGATTAGGATCTACTAGTGTAGGCCTAGCAGTAGTAGATTGGTCAATAGACCCTTCTTTTGTTCTTCCTTCTTTGAGCAATCGGCTCTTTCTTTGTAAGAACTCCTGTTTATGAATGAAGAAGTTTCCCCAATTTGACTTTGCCGATTTCTTTTAAACCGATTCTCAATGAGCCGATGGCAACGCATCGGTCTCTCATAATCCGCCCTCCCTTTCTTCGACCACGAGGTGACTGTAATCTTGGTCAAAACTCAAAAAGCCGATGTCAGCGCATCAAGTCTTCATGAACTATCCTTCATCCTTTCGAACAATGAATTTGAGTTCCGCCAGATCACCACCCTTGACGAAAATCGCGGCGCAGGACTAGCCGATGGCCACCCAATCGGCTTTCAAAAACAGAGCATCCACCAAGCCAGCTGCCCCCCGAGTCTCAGTCAAGGCGAAACAGAGACAAGGGCATGCCATTCAGACAAATGGACCTGGGCTAGATCATGTCTGAGAGAACTATCATGCAGAGCCAGCCGATTCCCAACAAAATCGGATCTCCAGAGCAGAGAACCTTCAGGGTGAGCTGCCCCCCGATCTTTTTCAGTCCGCTTCTTTGTCTTTGCAGGCCAGATCGGCTCCTTTCCTTCGGTGGATCTGAGGCAACCCACCCTTAGCCTGATCTGCACATCCATGCTGCTCTCGGCATTGTTCTTGAAGAGAGGATCTGAGCCATTAAACCACTCCATTGAGGAGTTCTTCCATTAAAGTCTCTCTTCGTGGCCCAGTTCCTGCTCCATTGATCCTCTGATTATAACAGTTATATCCTTAAGTCGATGTCTGCTGCATCGGCTGTGCTTAAAATTTTTTGAATTTTTTACGGCCGATTTATGTATCGGCCCCCATACCTCAATACCCATCATCAAAGAATATCTTGGGCTGCTGGGCACTTGCAAGACATTCCTACTGCATATCCTCGTGTTTCATCCACCTAGGTGCCCCCCGAGCCGATTCTGTCAAGAGAATTGATGGTATCGGCTCTGTTGGATTAAATGTTGAACCCAAGCAGAATGGAAGGTGAGGCTAATTTTGGCCGATTGCCGGAATCGGCCTCCACGTTGCTTGCTCGATGAAGGTTTTGTAATGTTCCTCCATAAATTTTTTGGGGCCGATCACAAGGATCAGCCTCGCCACATTTGCTCATTGGTTTGTTCTTGCTACTCGGTCAGGCCGGTGGATAAAACCAGCCCAATCTCTGACTTTATCATGTTGGTGCGCTTGCTGTCGTCCACCTCGAGTGCATCGTGTAATCGTGGAGCACTAAGCTTCGTCGGAAGGACGAGCACCATGTTTGTGCCAGCCGATGTTTCATCATCGGCTTTCCTTTGCTTGGGGCGCCACTCCATTTTCCGTGGACGACCCTCTTCATCCAGGGTTCGCTGAACTTTCGCAGCCAGATCAGGTCGTGCCTTCCTCAGTGTATGCAAGTATAACCTTTCGGCTTCCTCCGGGCCGCGCAATCGCTGAACCCTGCGCTTTTGGGAACGGCTGAGCCCATCGGGGCACCACCTTGGCCGGTGGTACCTGTCTTCTTCTTCCCCTCGTCTTCCGAATCCTCGAGATCTTCTAACCGAGGGGACTCAAGCACGTTTTCTTTGTGGCGGGAGAGGCCCTAGGCGCTTGAACACGGACACGTTGGCTGTCTCCTTCTTCTTCGGTTGCATTCCGGGCAATTGCCGATTGTGGGCAATCGGCTCATTCCTGAATCCCAGCGAGTGTACCGAAGAAGGGACGGTCCCGGTTCTGTCCTCGTCGTCTCGCTCCCCTGACTTTTCCTTGGCACGGCGCTCGTGCTCCTCCTCATCGCGATCATGCCGATGATGTCTTCTGGCTTCTCTAGCCAGACGATCTCTTTCATCCTCATCGCTGGATCGTCGGCGTTGGTCATACTGACTCACATACTTGTTGAGGAGGTGATCAGAGAGAGGTCGCTGATATCTTATGTTCTTCACTTCTCCTCTCGTGACGTAGCGCTTGCCATCATGACGGAGCCGATCGCGTGGAGCGGCCTCCTCTGTGTCCTTGCTACGAGAGCAGCTGCCCTCGTCTCCATCTTTGCCGTAGTGGTGCCCGGGTCCTACCATGTTGATGCTGAACGAGGATCCTGGCTGGCAACCTTCGGGGTAAGTGCATTCCACCATGTTCACGACGGGGAATGGGTGTGTGTCGACCTTCATGGCGTATTGGTTGAAAATTAACCGTCCATTTTCTATCGCCATTTGGATCTCTGCCGCCACACCCTGCAATCGTTAGTGGTGTGGGTGAACGTGTTATGCCACTTGCAGTATGGCTTTCCGTTCAGCTCTTGCACCGTGGGGATCTTGTGGCCTTCGGGTACCTTTATATGCTTCTCCGTGAGTAAGAGATCGAAAATCTGCTCAGTTTTGGTCACGTCGAAGTCGAACCCTTTTGGAGGGCCTTGTGGCTTAACCCATTTGCGGGACACGGGGCCCGCCGCTCGAGTCCATTCAGCCACTTGCTACCTCTCGATCTCCCGCAGCACCTTCATCCTCGTCCGCCTCAACCAGGGCCACCGCACGCTTGAATTTGTCCTGGTAAACATCCGGGTGGCGCTGTTCATATGCCGACAGCCTTCGCACCATGTGCGCCAATGAAGGGTAGTCCGCTTGGGAGGCCACGTCCTTGATCGATGATGAGAGACCCACTACCGCCAACTCGATCGCTTCTTTCTCACTTACGTGAACCGAATAGCATCGGTTCCTAATGGTCTCGAAGCGCTGGATGTACTCGACACCTGTCTCCCGCGCTTCGTCGTACTTGTGCTAGATCGGCAATGCCAGCCTCGGAAGCCTCCGAGTGATACTCGCTCATGGAACTGCTCTTCCAACTGCTTCCAAGTCCGGATGGAGTTCGGTGGCAGCGATGTGTACCACCCGAAAGCCGATCCTGTGAGGGACCGTGCGAAGAACCTCACACGCAACTCGTCTGATGCTGAGATCGTGCCCAGCTGTGCCAAATATCGGCTCACATGCTCGATGGAGCTGGAACCATCTGATCCACTAAACTTTGTGAAGTCCGGGAGCCGATATTTGGGTGGTAGTGGGATCAATTCGTAATCGTTGGGGTACGGCTTGGTGTAGCCGAACATCTTCCTTTTCGGCATCATGCCGAACTGATCTTTCAGAATTGTACAAATCTGATCCGCGGTGATGGCTGAAGGTGTCGAACCCTGAAGATTCGCCGGGGTGGCATACTTAGCCAGCCATGCTTCCTTTTCCGGTTCTGAGCCAACTGCAGGAGCTGGGCTCTGGAGGTTTGTCGGAGTGGCGTACTTAGCTAACCACGTTTGCTTCTCAAGATCGGCTCCCGACGTTCCTCCCGCCGTTCCGGAGGCCCCTGCCGTTGCAACCTGGTTCGAGAGTGCCCGGGAGTCCGGTACGTATGCGCACGCGTATCCGTGCGGGATCTCCTTGGGTGCCTCGGGTAGGAATTGGTAGTCACTAGGATCACCACCAATCTTGTAGACGACGTATGCCGATGAGTTCGGCACTTCCGGTGCTGCCCATGCGAACGGCAGCGGAGGATGGGACTGGAGTGGCATCTCTCCTTTGTAAGTCTCCAGAGCTGGTCCCGACAAAGAATACCGGTGGCTCATGATTTCCTGGACCACGCGCAGAGCGACACGCTCCAAAGTGTTCACCAGGCTCTCAGAGTGGCGGTGCAGCGAATGAGCCACCATGTAGTTGATCTCCTGACGCAGCGACCTGGTGCGTTCTTCTGATGGGGTGGAAAGGTCCACTCCATCGAGTGCGCCTTCAGGTGAGAATCCCTTCCACCTGACGCCATGGGAGCGGGTTCTGTGGAAAGAGCCGATGAGTTCGGCTTCGAGGACTGCCTTGATCTCGTCATGCTTCTTCTTGAGCTCGTCAGTCAGATCCTCGTACTTGACCGGAGTGCTTTCCGCCATCTCGGATGTAGATGGCGATGCGGCGGATGTCGAAGATTGTCCCACCGGGCGTGCCAGAATGTGTTGCGGTCAGAAACCCACCGGCGGGCAGCGACTGGCAACACAGTAGAGCCGGGAACAACTAGGGCTGCGGCTGGCCCCAGTCCCTCAGAGCGACGGCCCGCAAAGCCTCCTGGTCACACGTCCGATGCTATCGCAAGGGCGTGCCACCTGACCTATACCTGGTCGTGGAAGGTGTTGGATGATGCCTCGCTTAGTTTCTCGCATGGCATACACGTAAACATTAAATACGAGCCTCGATCGGCTCTCGGGTTATCTCGTGAATCGGCTCAAAGAGCCGATCCACCCATGATTCGTACAAGGTGTCCGAATATATGGTGGTCCTGCTTGATCAAGATAAAGCTAATGCGATCTACGACGATTTAGGGTTTTCACCGCATAATCGGATCATCCTACTCACGATTGGGCCTCGCGCTCGCGTACGGTGACCGTAAGCCGATCCTAGATAGGGCCTAAAAACCAACACGAGGTCGATCCCCGGAACATCCTGTCTAGGGCTAGCAAACTCCACCCTACACGCCGCTGGATCCTCCAACCCTTTGTAAGGCCTAACTATTGCGGATGTTAAACTAATCCTTGCAGAACAAGGAGCAACCGTAACGGATCGGATCTACTAAACTATGATCAAGCGGGGTGCCGCCCCTACACCTAAGATAGGTGTAAGGGCGGCTAGATGTATAAGGGTTGCACTACGACAACATATGATACGAAGAACAATGCTAACCCTAACACATCTAAGATAACTACGTTGCTCGCCATCAAAAAGGTTTCAGCACGAGCAACGCATGAACAACGTGGGTAGGCTTGTGCTGCCTAGATCGCAAGATGCGATCTAGGCAGCATGGTGCTTACCGGAGAAACCCTCGAGACGAAGGAGTTGGCGATGCGCCGAGATTTGTTTGTGTTGAACGTTGGTTGTTTTTTATTTCATAAACCCTAGATACATATTTATAGTCCAAGGGACTTTCTAATTCGGGCGTGCACCTAACCGTGCACGGGTAAAACTCTAACTCCTAACCGATACGTAATCTAATATGTTACAGATACAAGGGCAAACTAGCCCAAACTTTGCATGTAAGGCTGATTCACGTATTTCTTCTATATATAAATCTTCAAGTCCATCTTGATCGCGGCCCACCTCTGACTCGGTCAAATTCTGGTGATAACAGGGTCACCGCAGGTTTCTTTAATCTAGCGGGGTGGGGATTTTTTCTTACTTTATCTATTATTTATGGGGGGAATCAAGGAGGAGTTGTGTGTGATACGAAAATATGATTTTTAAGGGCTAGTTGCTAAATGAAACCGACATTTAGGTTTTCACCTGCCAAGTAGACACGATAGTTGGGCCCGAATCGTCATAAAATGGGTTATCGCGCATAATTGGTGAAGTCGGTGCCATGTGTCACACATCCACCCCAAGACAGCCCCAGATGACGCGGCCGATACATGTAAAATGTATTCATGAACTTTGATGTATCTGATATTATATATTATGATATATGCTTGATCTATAAGGTTTTCTGGTTGTTTTACATTAATTTATGAGATTTGCAACAAAGTATTCTTTCATTGGTGAAAGTGCGTGGACTCCATATGTGGTTTTGGTAATTAGTGACATTCCCAATGAATTAATGCTTGCATTGAATTTTGCTTGTAGGTTTTGTCCATAGACAATGCTTGAACCATATGTTTGCTTCAAGGTTGAAAGAAGAAGAAAGTTGAAAAAGATAAAGTGGTGACCAAGGCATTGATCGAGGAGTGATCCAAAGATTGGTCATGAGAGTGTCGAGCCAATGACAATTAACTCTTGATGAAGAAGATGGGGTGAGCCCTCGTGTGTATCTTCAAGATATTAACATAATAAAGAAAGAAGAAATATAGTGCAAGTTCAAGATGAACAATATCGAAGAGATCATGTGTGCTTGAAGGTTGCCATTCATGTGGTGATCATGTATATGTGAAGATGTGACGAATAAGAACCTCTCCCATAGTAGGGTATGGATGAGTAATTCGCAAAACTTCACTAAGCAAGCACAATCAAGAAGGGTGTTTTAACTTGAAATGGTCAATATCTTCATCATCATCTAGCTCAAGTGGAATACGGAAAGTTTAGATTTATTCTCTATAAGGTTTTCTTCTTGCCGATATCATGGTGTAGTTGGGTGACCAATTTATAGGATAGATGGCCGTACTATTAAGAGGGTTTTCGAGTGAGTAACTTGATCGTATCGTTCGAAAAAAGCTTAAAACCTTGCATGCTCTCATCATCTTTCTTGCTTGTTTCTTGGTTCTTATCTATGTGATGTTTTAGAGTTTGTGGTTATTTGCATGACAAGCTCTAGTTCATCGAAAACGGATTTTGTACGAAAAACTTGTTGCATTTTTTTTATATTGGAGTTTTTAGAGTTTGTTTGTGTTTAGATGTTCCACCTCTAAATTCGTGGACAAGTCTCCCTTACTTGTTCTTAAGATTTTTGTTATGTTTCTAACTAAATTAGTTTCACCTCATAAGGAGTTTCCAGTTTTATGATATTGCAGTTTTTTTTTTTGTAAAAAAGAGTTTTGGAGCAGAAGTTCTGCTCTAGTGGGACGGAACTTCCACCCCCCGGCAAAGAAATCGATCATGCAGTTTTTGTAAAGAGAGGTTCATTTGTTTTTGATGAAATTCGTTGACGTTTGGTTCAGTGCTCGTCCCATATTTTGTTGTTCAAGTAGCTTGGTGAGAAGAAAGACTTGCTGGCAAGCAAAGTTGGCATCTGAGGTTTCTGATAAAACGTCCGCAGCATCCGTCAGTGGAGGTGCTACATCTGGAACTAAAAGGTTGAACAACAGGCACTTTCACAAGTTTGGTAACGGCTATCCAAATCTACAAGAACCTTCCCATCAACACGAGAAGAGACCACGCATATAGACCGTTGTTTCTTCTATTTCCGATGTTGTCTATGTTGGATTTCCTACATCGACAGCACACCTTCCAATCTCCAACTCAAAGCATCGTCAGATTGTTCAGATGTCTCTAGCAGTGAGGCTAACCTCAACAAAGCAGTTGGCACTTTAGATTCTTTGCCAACAAATTTAGCACGGGTAGCATGCTTGGAGGCCATGGCAACTTTTGTGCTAAATAAAATGGACACGACTATTTTTCTTAGAAAAGGAGATAGACGCCGTGACCCGTGGGAATTGCTAACACCAGTCACTTTATTTAGATAGCCAAGAATTCCTTTGTTTATGTTCAACACGGGAATTGCTAACACTAGTAGTCACTTTATATTCAACAAGAATTGAACAACCGGCTCGGTTTTGTTTATGTTCCTCCTAACTCTTCTTTAGGCGAAAATGTGTCTCCAACCACAACGCCGACGCTTCTATATTCTGTTTTTCCACGCTAAAAAAACTCTATTCTGCTTCACACATGTGAAAACAAAAAGATCTCACTCACACCTTGTAAACAGCAAAATAATTTGTCTATACAGTATCCACACCACCCATGTTACGAACTACTACAATGGTTAGCTCTGTTGGCGGCGCCTCTGCGCCGCCCAGTGGCCGTACGCCTCGCGCAGCCGGCGCCGGAACCGCGGCATGTCCAGCCGCACATTCTGGCCGTCCAGGTACACCTTCTTGGTGACCTGCCAGCCGTTGGCGTTGACGGTGACCGGGTCGGTGAGCACCGGGTGGTCGCTGGAGTAGCGGCGGTACAGCGAGCTCTCGGACGGGAGGATCTTGTAGGGGATGTAGCGCAGGCCGAGCCGCCGCGCCGGCTGACCGTAGTAGTTCTCGGCGGCCCAGTCGGTGCCGAGCGGGACGACCTGGATGAAGACGGAGCCGGGGCGCATGAAGAGGAAGTGCGTCATGGCGGCGCCGTGCACGCCCACCATGACGTCCGACCCGTTGAGGACGCGGTACATCTGGGCGAGCTCCGTGTCCGGCCGCGGCTGCAGCAGGTCCACTTGGAACCCGGCCTCCGCCGCCGCGCGCGCCAGCTCGGCCTCGTTCTCGATCGCGCGGGACCCGTTCCGGGACACGATCGTCAGCCGCGGCTTGTCGTCCGTAGTTTCTTGAGGGTGCCGTTTGCTCGTCGCTTCCGCTTCCGCGGCGGCCTTGGCCTTCTCTTCCTCCTCGACGAGCACCGTGACGCGTCCGCGGTAGGCGTCGTCGAGCATCTGCCGGAAGTCCCGGATACCCTGGGACCCCGGCATCCTTGACGCGTCGATGGCGAGCTCGTCGTGGATGCGCAGCCCGACGACGGCCTCCGGGAAGCAGTGCGTCCGGTTGTCGTTGGCGAGGTCGACGGGCGCGTGGGCGGAGAGCTGCTCCACGACGTGGCCGTACTTGGTGATCCACCAGTCGTGGTACTCGAGCATGACGAAGACCACGTTCCTGTCGTAGCGGCGCGCGGTGATGTAGAGCGGGATGATGCCGTCGTTGAACTCGTGGTAGACGTTGCCGGTGTACCCGCCGGTGGAGAAGACCACGGCTGGGACGTCGTGGCGAACGTCGCAGCGCGCTGACGCGTCGGGCGCCTTAGGGACGGGGACGGCGCGGAGGCGGAGCTCGTCGATGGTGCTCATGACGCTGGACTCCCACTTGCGGGTGTAGGGCCGGATGCGCTCGTCAGCGGCGGCGGAGGAGTTGGTGGCGGGCAGGAGCAGGAGGAGCGAGTTGGAGCGAGGCTGGGTGCGGACGTCCCCGCGCATGACGCATACGTCGGTGCGCTTGGCGGTGCGGTCGCAGCAGATGGTACCGTTGGCCACCGCGGAGCATGGCGCCGGTGGCGTCAGCTCCTGGCCGCAGCGCGTACTCCCGAGCTGCTGCAGGAGGTCGTCCATGGCGGCGGAGAAGGCCGGGCTGGTGGGGAGGAGCAGCAGCAGGCAGGAGGCGAAGGCGAAGCTGGCGAGCATGAGCAGGAGCGCGTCGCCGCCCTTGCCCTGCTGCTGCTGCTGGTTGTGGTGCAGCAGCAGGCTCGCCCGGTGGTGGTGCACCATTGTCACCCAGTAGCTCACCTTCTCCGATCAGAATTCAGCACGTACGATTTCCTCCGATCAGAATTCAGCACGTACGATCGAGCGAAACAGCGACGGAAGCTTGCCCTTCGGAATGCGCGCGTACGTGTTGTGCTTTGGTGCCGGATGGCGTGGTGTTGTGTTTTGGTGGCGTCTTGTCTGCTGATAAGAGCGCGTTGGTTCCGGTGAGGGAGTAGTTGAGCTATAGCTGGTGGCTTCAGCGGGAAGGGAAATGTCTGCGCGGCTGAGGGCTGACCGACTCACTGGAAACCGACTGGCAACGCAATCTGGACGGCGCCCCGGCCGGGTGCTGGTGGCACCCACCGAAACTGCAGTCTCAGTTGCTGGCTCTTTTTTCCCCTCTTTTGGGATTTTATTGGATCGCCTTCAAAGGGAACGGGTCGAGTCGCGGCGTTGCTGGTGGTTAATAAGGATGTTAAAATAATTTAATGGGACATGGTTTAAAAATTACCATGTGGATCAACTTCAGCATTTGACATGTGTCCATGGGAGACAGAAAATACAAGATTTCGTTGTCTATCCTTAGATCTAAACTGTCACGCGTGCCACGAGTTAGTCGCTACAGTTGATCCGCGGGGAAAAATTTCTGGACTAGGTACCATACATAAAATTATTTTCCTCATGGGTAGGATAGAGCTATACCATACCCATGTTGTCAGTAGGTACTACTCACGGGTATAAAACTTTGCCCATACTTATAACCGACTAGTAGCCGTACGTACCTATTGGATACCCGACGGGTAGGTCAAATAGCACATAAGTTATTCTCAATTTACATTTATCAGTAGCAAATGTGATTAAAAAAAATCAACTCAATAACATGTAGTTGAGTACATAACAATTATAAAAATTTAGAAATCATAATTTCATGTTCTGACTCTGAAGCTAACAAATTAGACATGTCATATGACAAATTGACAATAAAAAGGGTAGGGTATGAGTACACCCGCGGGTACGAGGGTATAACCGTGTCCCCACCCATGACTTAATGAGTAGGTATGAATACTACCCACATGTATAAAAGTGTACACATATCATGTCCATGTGAGTATGTTACCTACAAGTACCCGTACATGCGGATAAAATTGCCATCCTTAGTGTGTGTATGTAGTCGTCGCTAGGTGGTCCAGTGACTTATTTGTAATTTTTATTACTTTTAGATCTCTTTGTACTGTTGTTGATGATTAATAATAGATCAGTGAAATTTTCGCAAAGAAAAAAAAATTATGGGCCTCGGTTTCACGAGTGCTTAACAGGCATTTCTCCTATGCAAGTAAGAACTACTGATTTACCTTTTCACACCAATAATATCAGAGGCCAGAGCGAGTGGCTGAGCTGGGACTGTCACCTAGCGAGGTCAAAAGGCCAAAATCAACGGCAGACGTGCATAGTGAAGTCATTAGCTAGTACTTATTGGGTCAAAATTGTGTGCCCTAGCTGGCATATATGGTACGTATCGCAATTTTGTGATGTCGCTTGACCACATGAACAACAAGCAGCTCCGTCACTGGCCAGAGCCCATGCTTAGTTTAAGTTTTCATTGAAAATGGAGTGTAACCTAGGTACAAATTGAGAAGAACATAATACGTACTAAATTCTTCATGGAACCCACGTATTCATTATCAGTTTAAGCTAGCGCTGGCTGAAGGCTGCATATTTAAAGGAAGGGCAGTATAAGTGTAGCCGCATGTTTTATATGGCCGACGCCCTCGGGTCACCAACTTGTCTGTTAGGACTTGCTGTAGGTCATATCCTAATGCGTTAGCTTTAGATCAGGAAAAACCATCTACCAGATCAGTTGCCTGGCATTTTCCCCCCTTTCTTTTGTGATTTCTGGGTCGCCTTCAAGGAAACGGGTCGAGTCGAGTCACGGCACTAGCTGTACACACACGGGTAATACCAGCCAGTGACGGTTGTTGGGTGCGTCACGTATGAGTACGCTACGCAAGACCTGGTTCCGTTTTCGGACAAAGGGAACCAGCCTGCTTCCTTCCTTCAGAAAACGATAACGAACAATCTAAGGAAAAGACCACGGTTCAGTCCCCTGTCCCGATCGTCCTGGTCATCTTCCTCACGCTCGCACCAATGCTGCAGACTCATCTTTCTTTTCTACTAGTGCGTAGACTGGGCTGCTCCCTGCCAATCTCGCCCGCGCCACTCGCATGGAGCCGGCCAGCTTTTCCTCCTCTAGCGATGCTCCTCCGCTGTTCCTCCTCGTCGCCGTTCTCTCCAGTAATCTCCGCTGCTCCTTCCCTAGATAGCTGGAGTTATGTACAAGCCTTCCATGCCGTCAGACGGCGACTGATCGACTACGGGGATGGGGGCATGATCGCTGGATCTGACAGGGCTCCGGCCAGCCCGATCCGCAAAGTCAGTCATTCAAGGACACTCGATGTTGCATGAGAGTTTCTCAAATATTACGAACTCGTGTGAGTTTTGCTGACAAAACATAAGTGAGATGTTGCAACGATCCTGATCTTCTGCTCTGCAAATATTGTGGAGAGTAGTTGCAAAGGCTGTCCTCCCACATTGCATGCGTGTATTGACTTCTTTCAAATATTTGCTGCGACAAATAGGGATATTCTACGAGGATTTGCTGCATAGTTATATTTTATGTTGGCTTCGGCCATCTTTCCTCCTTACTCCTTGAAAAGGTAGAGCTCCTACCACGTTTCAGAAAGAAAAAAAAAAAGACAATGGATGTGATCGTCGTGTTGGACATTGCGGTGCACCTGCTCGAGCTATTTGGAAATTTATCTGTTGCACAATGATATCAGCACTCTCGCAACAGAGATAAGAACATGACACTTAGTTTAAGTTAGCTCTTGATATAATCGAGAAGATACTGGAGAGCTTTGTCTCTTATTCTCTATCCCGTGAACAAAGTTGGTCCTATATATCCAACATCGGTTGTCACACTGTGCCGCTCTTTCCATTCCTGAATCTACATATGGGCAGCTCTGGCAAATTGAGAAAATGATACCACTTGTTGGTAGAACTCACGTGCTCATTACCAATTTAAGCACTTGTTGAAGCCTGCATGCATATTTAAAGGAAGAAGAGTAAACTGCAACTGTAGCTGCATGTTTATATATGTCACGCCCTCACATCAGCTACTTATCTAAGAGGTCGCATCCTAACACGTTAGTTTTAGAACAAACCATAAAGAAAAACTGTACTGACGGAACAGTTGATGCTAAATACGTACGGAAATTGTATGCAAATTCTGGAATTTCGTTGAGCCCGTTGTGTACTGTGACTAATTTGTTCCTGGCCCCTGGACGGGAGACATGGCTTGGAGTACAGCCGTAGCATATGCAGAAATGATATCTTAGGTTTTCAACCTCTTTTTCAAACACTCACAAACATTCAGGACAGAACAATTAGGCATCAAATACACCTAGGGCAGAATCAAAGAACTACTGTGCTGCTGAATATTCAGCATCTACATCTGTAAGGTTAAATTTTGTGCATTGTACTACAAGGTTCAATCTAATTGTCAGGTTCTACCCACATGCTTCAATCACTTTCCTGAGAGTAGAACACCTTCTTCAGAGCACGGGGCAGGTTCAGGACAATCTCCGCATACGCTGAAACATATACAAAATTTCAGGAGCAAAAGTACAGATCAGAACAAGCTCAGCGCAGAGTCGTGTGCTTCAACACAAAGGGGAAAGGCGATGGTTAAGATAGGAGGAACCTTCTGGCAAACTCAAGGTCTTCAACGCATCCTCGGCATAGGGAAGGCGAAATGGTACAGGTTGAGCAGTCGCTCCACTACCTGAACGGCGGCCTGCTGCAGATACTCTCTTATAAGAGCGAAGCGGCCAAGCCAAGACCCTCGCCTGACTGGGCAAAGTCAGAATCAGATCTGAATATCGGATACTCACTGTAACCTTGCTGCTCAAGTCACACAGGAGTGGAAATGTCAGCCTGAGTGTACAATATGCAGCTCCAGTATATAAATGCTACAGGTATAAAGGACGTAGTATTTTAGTAGGAATGTGGAGGTACTATAGAAAAATCTAACTGAAACAACCCATAGAGTATCCTTACCATTCGAAATCTTCTAATACAAACTCTATCAAATTATAAGGAAGACTGTTGAACAATTCTCCAATTTGGTTCCCATAGAGCTCCTTGATAAGACGAACCTTCAACATGTGGAAACATTATAATCAGCGCATTGTTGTCAAATATAACACACTGGACAAGCTTTATGGTATATAGTTTTCAAGTATTTGCACACAATGACTAAACTCAGACATACATGTAGAACACACACATATCAATCAAGACACAACGTTAAATACATGTAGAATAACACCAGGCAGGGAAGATGAGATTTTAAAAAATCTGAATCCTTTTGGGGACCAAAGATGATCAAGTACTGTACTCGTATAAAAATATTTAGGCTCGAAATGATTCCCACGGTATCCTGGGCAAAAAAGGACAAGTTTATGACGAATATAGAGTGAATAGTACATGGACATGGGTCTTGTTCGATTTTGTCTTTTTTACCCAGGATACAATGATAGTAATTTCCTCGCGAAATATGTTTTATACAAGTACAATACTTGATCATCTTTGGTTCCCAAAAGGTTTCAGATTTTTTTAAATTGCCACGAATATTTTAGATGTACGTGGTGCTTGGCACCCATGAGCATGGATGTATTTTCCATGCAAAGCAGCAAAGGTCATAAAAGATGCAAACGCTACAAAAATATAACTGTTTCAGATTTCAAAAAGTAAAACCATAAATAATAAACATGTTTAATTCACCTTAATTTTGAAAACCAAATTAACTAATATAATGTGATGTTTGAGCTGGTCACCTAAATTTCTGGTTATCAGCTAGAACCTGTGGTTTCAAACAGGATGTAAACTCTTCTTAGTCTAGCAGTGAAGCAGAAGTTGTATGCCCAGACACCTAAGCGAACACGTCATGTCCAGGTAAATCACAATAGGGAAAATTAGCAAAATAACACCAAAGGAGGTGTAATTATGAAAATAACACCATCAAAACAGTAGAGGGGGTTTGTGAGTCAGACATGGGCCCAAACCCAAAGAAAAACGTAGTTAACACTCAATATGTAGACCCATATAAACACTAGATGGCCAACCTGCAATCTTAGTGTATGACCCAAAATTGTCCTGGGTCAGGTGCAATGTCCAGGCACAGTGAAGCCAGTGCTCAGTTCCAGCCAGTTGGCATCGAAAATGGGAAAAGGCAGGACTTGCCCTTTGAACATGTCACAGAAGAAGGAATAAAACTATTTCAATGGTTAATGTGTGCATTTATTTTCGTGTGTAAGGGCTTGAGTATTAAACAACAGGATCCCCGTCAACAAAAAAGGGAGGATAAAGATGGTTTTGTTGAACCATGGACATTGGAAAATAACAGCACAAAACTGTATATGTTGGGAAATAACACTAACACCTAGAGGAAAGAGCAAATATCCCCTTGGCCTTAGTGAAAGATGATATAGATGACAATGCCAGGTTGATAACTTCAAATCTAACGAAGCATTGTGTTGCAAGCGAGGATCTATCTGAGATAGCCAAAGGTAACTGCAGAGGTACCAATAGTCCTTTTGATTATTCGGAAAACAGCAGTGAAATAGAGTTATTTCCAACACAAAAGATTAACAGGTCATAGAAGTGGCTGTCTTTTATGATGTTATTGTCATGATTGTACACTATTGAGGTGTTACTAATTTAAGTTTTAGGTTAATACCTTGTATGAAACATCAAGTGGTCAAGGTTGTTAGGCTAGAGTAACATAATTTTACTATGCACTATCTCTTCTCTGATAAATACTTACCAACTGAACAATTTATATAGATATAAAGTACGTAAATTTCCATCTATAATAGAAGGAATATGTATACGACATAAGTATGTTCCACAGAATAACAGCTCACATAACGCAATGATGTCCAAGATCCATTATTAAACAACGTGAGAACATAACTACAACCCTGTACTTCAAACATAGGTTTGCATTTTACACTAGATAAGATAATCAAAAGGGAGATAGTGCAATATTTGAAACTGACCTGCTCTCTCCTGTCAATATAAGACTGTAAAATTTCTTCAAGTTGATCAATAAACTTCTGCAGGGCAAAGAAGTCATGTGAGTAGATAGAACTATTTGAATAATAACTGAACGGTAAAAGCAAGTGTCCCATGAAGAAAGTTTACAATGGCATTAGATGACAGGTGATCACTTTCTACTTCCCGTATCGGCAGAAAGAAAGGTAAGGTGTGTTCAGTCACAGTCATCTTTTCAAGGAATGACTTGCTCTCCAGAACACAATGATAAATTTCACAAGGCTCTCCTGCAAAATATAATCTGCTTGTTATTTAGTGGAGAAAAACATATGTAGTTACGATGCCTCTATTCTTTCTTTTTAGATAACTTACTATGCTTATGGTGGACTAGTATTCAGAATGTCAGGGTTTGCACAATGAAATAAGTCTGATTTGGTTTAAAACAAACTAATTGTAGCTATAACAAAATGGTGGTAACTGTCTGCTAGGTAAAATATCGCCTCTGTCTATCTTATTATCCTACACACAACTTTGTATGGTACAGATCAGACATTTCATGGAAATTATGATATTGAAAATGTAAGTGTAATCACCAGCGAAGAATGTCTCGTACTGTATACCAATTCTGGCACCATCCAAACAATAGATAACCTATGAAAAAGAAAAAAAATTGTTAGGCAGATTAACTTATAAAATAATAGAGGTAATGGAATCGGTGCGTTAGTTGAATCTAGCATGCCAGCTCATGAACAGAATTTTATTCTACGATAACAATATAATGACATGCTACAAGGTAGATATAACATGGTCTGTAGGCTAAATTCTGTTTCGTGGTCACGATATTGTTGTAGGAATCCTAACACAGAACAAGAATGAGAAATTGTGATACCAGAACAAAACTATTAGCAGCAGCAGAAAAAATATCGACCACCAATGATAAAACTACAGCATAAAGTGCAGTCTTTTTGGTAGCCAGCTACTGTGAACAAAAGACACTACTGTAGACTCTAGGAACAAGGTTACCTTATTTCTAATTCTATAAGTTGTCCTTGATTGAAATTGACCGTCTGCTTGAACATTTGTTTGGTTCATCATCGCCTTCCTTTCAGCCTCCATATGGACCTGGTCTACGAAATAAAGCGAACTCGTCAAAAAACCAAAATGAACAGAGTGACAGTCTATTGTATGTGTAATAAATATGGAAACAGTATAGGGTGCTTATGGATACGTACCTTCTCACGGATAGTTGCCAGCAAACCATCATTCCACTGCTCATCATCTATTGATATCTCTACAAAGTATAACAGCCTAAGTGTAAGAAATGTGGGATAATATCTGATTAAAATTATATTGCTAGACTGTATGAGAAGACTAAATATGTGCCATACTGACTGTAACAACACAATCCATGAATATGAAAACACTCCTAAGATATACAAAAAAAAGTAAAAAAATTGCCATATTATCCACAGTAAAATTACTGAAATTTTGTAAATAGTTCTTATTGGTATGTGCATATGTGTGTCATGTGCCAATCAAGAATCAAGGCAACAGTGTGAAAAGCAGCATACCATGCATATGGAAGCATGAAATAATAAATCACATAAATATGCTTCATGAGTTCTTGATGTGGAACAATAATCTCATAGAACCATCAACCTACCACTTGCAATGAAGTTCTTTGGTTCGTGTTTATGCCAAACATAGTTTAGATTTTGTAGTGAAACAGAACTATGAATCTCAGCGTATATGTGTAGTTCCATGGTCGAAGACTAACCAATCCTACTCAGTATGCTATACATTTAGTAAATAGCTAGGTTATTTAATTTTCTATGAGTGCACACCAGAGACTTCTATTTTCCACCACATAATGAACTCTAGTTTGTGTCTAGTTGAGATCTTGGACTATATCTGTAAACCCACGAGCTCAAATGTTCAAAGTAGCCCTAGAATGTCATCTGGTGAAGTACACTGGCATTTTTTCAACAAAGCCTAAACAGGCCTATTTTTCTCCAGTCTTTATCAAATTAATAATTTGGTGGGTGATGTGTCATGAAAACCTACAGAGATCAAAGTCACATGAGGTATTACAGAAGGTAAATCGTTAACAGCGCTTTCAAAATTGAAATTGATTGACTACCACCAAAGGGATGCATAACCACACAAGAAAATCTGAAGAACCAAGTGATTGTGAGGACTGGGGGAACAAGCTTCACCTTGCTACTACAAATGTTTTTCCGAAGAGAACAGTAGGAGAAATCAGTTAAATACAGAGGTAAGTTCTCTTTTGTGCTACTTCAACGTGCATCGCAGACTCAACGCAACTGCTTCCTACCAGAGAAAAAAACCAAGGGTAGCAAGAGTACAACCTGGAAATCTTAACAGTACTATGCCTAATACAAGATCCAAGACAATAAGAACAACACTACAACAGTACACTATTTTAGGAGAATGTGAGATTCCAGCTCTCCTTTCGTGAGATTACACACATATATTTATATGTGGAGAGTCCCTCGTAGCTTAGGTGTGATCACAATGGTGAACAATAGTACAATACAAGAAACAAGTTTGACCAAGATACTAAGAAATAACAAATATGACACTAATGATCACGAGACAATGTGGAAGTGCTTCCTATGGGAGTGAACAGCTCCTAGATTAAATGTAACTCCGCACCATGTTAAGCCTGATGTGGACAAGAAACCTGACATTTCGGCGATTTCTTCTTGACCGTGAACCTAATGTCACTCACAAACATCAGTGACAAATGGATTGAAATTCTATCTCCATTTAACTGTAAGTTATGGCCAGTACGTGAAGCATTATTGCCAATTCATGGTCTAAATGGAACTGAATGACGGCCTCTTTGTTTGGGCTGGTTGTGCTGCTGTGTAGGGAAAGCTGCTGTGCAGGAAACACTGCTGTTTTGAGTCTTACTCTTTGGCAATGTAGCTGGCTGTCTAACTGTAAACTAGAGAATTATCTGAAATACCCTCGGAGTCATTTAGAACATGTACTTTTGCTGATTTAGCTGTAATAAATTATGCTAAATTACATATTCATAACATTGTGCTAATTTGCATATCCATACCATTGTGCTAATTTGCATATCCATCATGAGTGTCGCTTTATCCAAATTGAACACATAGATCTAGACAAAGGTTTGGTAAATTAGCACATCATTAGAACATGGTGAATTTGATGAAATCAGCCAAGAGCCTGCACGTTCAACCGTAAATTAGCACGTTCATGCACATCGATATTACATTAGAGAGTCAACAAACGATTCAGTTCTGGAATAGATACAACAGACAAGCAGTATCACAACAGCACACGCATCAGCAGAGAAGGACGAGCTCCCGGTTGCGGACGTGGTCCGGCGGGCCAGCGGCTGAGGATGAACTCCATCTCAGGAGTAGCAAGACGCACACAAGCAGCACTAGCTCACCTAGGACGGCAGGAGTCTGTCGGCTGGGATGACAGAGACGGCGGTGGCGCGGACGGCGGGGCCATGGTCGTTGGGATGGAGAGGATGGCTGGGGCGGGGTCGTCGCCGAGGGAAGCTCAGCTGGGACCTGGGATGGCGGTAGATGGGCGAGGCAGGACGCGGGGACGAGATCCGGCGGCAGGGAAGCCGGTTGCCAGCGGCATAAGGCCGGAGAGGAAGAGGTAGGCGGCGGCAAGCACACGATGGGCGTGCTGTTGGTCCTCCTTCGGACTTGTATATAAACTCCTTTTCTATCAATGCATTGAAATGAAATGCTTTTTGCGTTTTCACATTAAAAAAAACTTGAACCAACATCCTACGGAGACCATTAAACTCACTGCCGGTAAAGTTAATTAGCCATATAAGGGATAATACTCAAACGCAGGTGAGAACATGAAATTTGGAACTTCGTTTATAAGTTCCAGATTAAAGGTTTGAACTCGAAATAATCATCAAGCGACCTGTGAGTATGTTTTGTGAAACTGTGTAGCCTTTGTGTGGGTTAGCCGATAAATTACCATTGACCCTAAGTCTGCATTTAGTTTGGAAAATGACAACTAGTTGACCTAAGCATGGAAACTTGTAAAGTGAGCAAACGCTCCTGATAAGTGAACTTGTACAGAAAACTGTAAAAGGGGATAGCATATCAGGTATATTTGTTTCTATACATAATGTGGTAACTGGGAATTGCTGGCAATCTTACTATTAATAAAGATGGTAAAACCGGAAACATCAGAGTTTGTGAGGCAAACAGTACCTTCAGTTTGTGCAACTCGTGCAGCCTCGAATTCTTTCTGTAGACGCTCAAAAATCAGCTTATCAGAATCCCTAAAACAATATACTGAAGATGTATAAGAATATTTTACTGGTCATGCACTCACAGATTTAAAGATTTAGCACGTGCATAGAACAGTATCAGACAACCAGTTATGTAAAAGAATGCAGATGTCTAATAAAAAGGCCACTGCTTGTTTTGGGGAATACCATCTGGCATATGACCATAATATGGTAGGGATAAGATGATAAGAACAATCACAATGATATGGAGATCAGAGCATCCATGTTTAATTGAAATATTAAACAGGATGGAATAGCAGCTTCGAAGATTCATTTCTTGGCTAGTACCAACAACATCAGAGGTGACTGGAGTTGCCAGGGCTGCAACATGATAGACTGGTATGTGGATCGAAATTTCATAGGTCCGACCCTACGATCATATGGGATCATTAGATCATGATCATAACAAGTTTATCAGCATATTGCCTATTGAGAATTCAAGTTAATATTAGTTCTAGCATCACTTAAGCTCTTTAAATGTTTTCTAATGTAAAACTATCATCCAGAGACTAGTCATCAATGATTACTTTATAGAAAAGTGAGCTAAATAAAATGTAAAAAAGGTAACTTCATTTTAGTATGATGTGAACAAATGCACTCGTATTTACAAGAGATGTTAAGTTATATTAAATAATTCAAAATTAAGCTTGCAGACTAATACACTTGAAAACACAGTCCATCAGAGCCCATTGCTTACAGAATACATGTGGTTAGAAAACTATGTGGTGCATCGTTATTCTGCGACATTGCAGCAGGCGTACATTAACATAGCATTAGAAAACTGGCTCATTTATTCAACTAGGCGCCCAGCCGCAATGTCCTTTCTTAATATTTTGGTAGTTCTAGATCGGTAACTTTATTTTCATTTGTTCGAAACATATTCTCTTCAGTACTGAGCCAACAACGCTACTGTCCAAAATGAGAAGAGGACAAATCCATTTACATATGTTTATTTAAGATAAAATTGAGTTCCTCCCTTTCCTCAATTTTAGCACAACTATACAAAGTTCAACAAAAGGAACAATCAGAGAATTCAATGCAGTTGCAAATATATTTGTGGTATAACTTTTCTGCCAACAGAAAGGGCCATCGAATTTTAGCTGTTTCCATATCTAAGTTAAATGAAAGCTATACAAGGATGACCTCACACAGTGGAAACTGCCATCATGAAAGAAGGAACCCATAAGTGGGCAAACAATTAGTTGGCAATTAGAATAGAGTTTTTGAAACTTTGCTTATCCAAGTGTTACATGGTATGTAAATTAATTAATGATTAACCATTAAACACACAGTTGGCCAGCTGAGTATACGTCCTTCACGTTATCAGAATTCAGAAGCTTGGACAAAAAAGAACAAATAAAGGAGTTACCGTGAGAGGCGCTCTTTCAGATCTTCATGCCTTTTGAGAAGATTCGACACTGCAAAACAAAAGGGCAAATATGGGCTAAGACAGCAGGGAAAGGTGGTTCGTAGAATCAATAAGTATGTTGGTGAGGGGTACAAGGTTCCCCGAGAGCACAATTAATTTGCACAGCAACAGAAAGAGAAAGGTTATTACGCCGTGCACGTGTGGTCTCAAGTTTTGCGTCTTCATCTCTTACATAAGTCTGCAGTTAATGGAAGGTGAGGGGAAAGACATCTTAATACCACCAAAAAAAAAACCTATACACTGAAGACATACAAAGCCATCCGTGTGTAAATGATAGCATACCAGTTCTGACAACGAGTGTTGGCGCTTCCTTAGTTGCTCGCCATGCTGCAATATACGAAAGCGTTAATAACTGAGTGAATTGGGTAAGCCCGGTTCTTGATGTACCAATTTAAAGCTTTCAACTGTTTATGGGGAACAATTTCCTTGCAGATTCAAGTTGTATGTACATGCTCTACAAGCTAAAATGGCAGCAATTTGGCAAATAGTGCTGCGTGCATGGTATGCCTAAGGCAACCAAATAAGCATATAAGGATATTATATTAGGAGAGTAGGCATTAGCACATCATGTTAAGGTCTAAGTAGCCAGATGCCTAAAATCTACCAGATGACTTATGTTTCAGTTACCTTATTATCTCCAATGACCAGATTACATAGACATTAAAAACAAATGCAGCACAAAAACTCTGTTAAGTAGCGGGAGGTAGGGCTTCCGGCCGTACCTCCGAGGGGGAGGTCATGGCCACGGTGACGGAGAGGTCCATCCGGTCCGGGGCCAGGGGCGGATCTAGATGGCTGCGGACGGAGCGGAGACAGCAGGGACGCGGCGAGGTGGAACGGGAACGGCGATGGCGGCAACGCGCGTGAGAGGCGGGTGGTCTGGGACTGAGGCTTCGGCTTCGGCGGCTACGCCAAGCTACGGCGCGGCGGCAGCGCTAGGGCACAGCGGTGGTAGACCAGAGGAGAAGAGATTTTAGAAGGAACGGCAGTTTGTCGGATTAGAGTCTGGAGATGATTACTGACCAGGTCAGGTCGAGGAAGGAACGCAAAGAGGAAAGTTGAGGTCAAGTAGATGGCTCTTGATGGTTCGGATACCTCTTGTGGGTTGTGTGACCAATGAAAAAAATATAGCGCTAATAGTGATGCTATAGCATGTTTGGAGGGTGAGAGCTATGCTATGGTATTTTGCTCCCTACGACGTTAAGCCCGCTATTAGCAGCGCTACGCGCGCTATTTGACGTTACATCATAGCGACGCTAATTTTTTTTGTCAAAAATAGCGAGCCCACTACCCATTTTTGCCCACGAGCACCGAAACCCTAATTCTAACCTAGACACGGACCCAGGTTGGCAACCCCCTCGTCACTTCTCCCACTCCTTACCACGCAAGGCGACGATGGCGGTTGTGTTTGCCGGTGTAGCGCCCGTCTACTCCAGCAACCGCCGGCTGCCTCCACCGAGCTGCCGCCTCTTACCAATCTGCCTCGTCTTGCCAAAGCGCCAAGTGTCGATTCGACACATCTTTTTCTGGGTGTTAGAGAACTTCACAAGTTTCCATTGCTTGGTGTTGCCGCTTGCCGACTGGCTCTTGGCTGGTTTGGCCCACGGTAGGAACTAATGAAGAGCCAGATTTCATCGCTCAACTGTGAGCTACTCAACTATGAATCTTTGTTGTAGTTAGTAGTTACTAAATGGAGTGAATATGTGCATAGAAATAATAAAGCAATTCTGAAATCCTGAGAGCAAAAAACTTTGACATGAAACTCTTGTACATTTGTTATTTTTTGTATTTTTTTTTGCGAAACGCTATTTTGTAAAATAGCGCGCTATTAAAAAGTTATAGCGTGCATAGCGTATTTTGGAAGGCCGCGCTATTTTATTTAGCGCGCTATTTTTTTCCTTGGTTGTGACTGCTGGGCCTGGGCGTTTCTCCGAACCAAATGTTATTGCTAACGTTTTAAAATAAAAATAACATATATAATATACTAGAATAATTTTGATATAGAGTACTACTTTTAATTGAAAGAATTTTCCCTATTTTTAAAAAGAGGACTTACTTCTTATTTTAACCTTTCTATTTCTATGTGAAAGTTCTCAGTGGACTCGTCTGTGGAACATGCAAAGCACTTTTTTTTACATCATCAGCAGCCATTTTATTTTCCTTTGTACAAAAAATGTGAAAGTAGTTGACAGGTGATTTGAAAATTTTCATTATGATCGATTGGAGATGTCAATACTGCTCTTATATTTGTGCATGTATTTTCCCTAGGAACGAAAATGCCCTTTTCCCATCCATCTCAAATTCTTCACTCTAAAAAGTCCCTACACATGGGACATGGTGCTTTTGCTCCTAGGTGCATATGCTCCCTTTATTTAGAATAAATTTTGAACATATTAAACAATTCAAAATTAAATTTTGCGCGTACATCTCAACATCGTACGTGTTCATGAAAAGTGAATTGTTATGTGGCTTGTGCAAAAAAGACAAAAATCAATGCTTAAATAAGGCTTTTTTACTAGGCATTTGTTTGTCTTTTTTGCACATGCCACAAAATTATCATTTTACTATGAAACTATAAATGATGACATAGAATGTGGAGATATACGTGCTAAATTTTTTCTCCAAATTTTTAATATTTTGAAATTCATTTTTTGGATAAAGTGAGCATATGCTCTTGGGATCAAAAGTGCATTTCCGCTACACATGCTCACTTCTGCCCTCATGTTGGTGCTCTCCCGCCTCCCATCGTCACCATCATCCCTCACACGCCCTTCCTCACGGTCTTCCTTGTGCTACAACTACCGTCACTCGGTCTTTAACCTCGAGTCATCGTATGTCCCGTCCATCTTCGTTGCTCTTTTCTGCCCCTCCTCAACTTGCAACAGCTCTGTTCCTTATTCATGATCGTTTTGCGCATTTTCTAGCTAAGGGATATAATAAAATCAGGTGCATGTAAGAGATCAAATACTAAGTTATAGAAATTTACGTGACTTTCTCATCCTCAAAAACCTAGTAGGGACCCAATCCATACCTAGCATGCCATCGAGTGTGTTATCTCTGCACGTCTTCTGTAGACTAGGCCCTCAATTATAAAGGGGTTTATCTGTTTTGCAATTTGTTGTTGGGATTTATGTCCATAGCTAATACAAATTCTTATTGGCACATTCATGCATGACAAATTGGTAAGGGGTGGCACTAAAGTTTAGTCGATGTTGCTAATTAGAAGAGAGTTAGAGTAGTTTATAAGGTGGGTTGCCTTTAAGTGAAAAAAGAAGTAGCCCTTGCGCACTCCTCCTCCTCCGCACGCCTCGTCACCTCGCGCCCCAGGTTGCATGAATGAACCGAGCCGTTCTCATATCCATCCATCTCATTTATATTTTTATTATTCGGGAAATTAATTGTGTATTAATTATGAGTCATAAATGGACTTGTTATCTCAGCCATTTCATGTTTTCTGGATCGTGGGCTATGCTGAGCCGGACGTGGGTTGCGCACCACATCCTGCCCAACCTACACTATATAAACGTAGGGACAAATCCTAGTTAGCACTAGATGCATGCGACTACCTGCTTCTAGAACCTTGTGTCGGTGTCACCGTCTTCCGCATCTCATCTTCCGGTGTACATCGACAGACAAGATAGTAGGCCCACGGATCCCCTCCTCTCGTACACATGCACGGGTGAGGGCGATCATATTTTTAGGGAGCGCTCTAGCGCAATTACTGACAACAAGACATCGTCTGACAACGACTTCCCCAAAGATGAATTCATCCTGGACGTCAACAACCTCTTCGGCGACATCAGCATCGGTGATAACATCGATGCATACGATGATGTTGTTTTTGCTGCTGCTTAGGTTGCACCATGTGTGATCATGTCTTTCCTCTTTCAGTTTTTTGCTAGAGTTTTGTGTTCTAGCATTTGGAATATATGTGATAGGTTCCTCATGTTTAATGAAATCTATTCATCTACTTTGCTAGTCTGCATGGTTACTATAACTAATGTTAGTAGGATCATGCTTTATTAGTTATTTATTTGAATAAATCATATGATAGTTTGCTTATATTCTTAACATTATCTAAGCTTAAGTGTTATACACTAGGGGTCATGCATCAGTTATATGGTTTCAATGATTTAGCCCATTTGTGCGTTTTTCGATGAATTGTACGTTCAGAGTTTTTTTTGTGTGTGTTCATGTTCCGTTGTTGATTGGCGTCTAGATGTTATCAACTTTACATCTTTTCTCATCAAGTGTCTTTTGTGCAAATCTTTCCGTTACATATTCAAAACTACCCAATAACCAATTCAATGTCAAGGGCAGGTGCCAGTTAGCTTGTTCACATTCTAAAGCACATTGGGCTGTGAAACAAATGTAAAAGAGAAGTTGTTATTTTTGTAGGCTTCTGAAAGTTATTGGATGTATTTATTGATTTGATGTTGGATTCGTTCTGCATTGTAGATCTTATCTTGCGAATTTTACACTAGTTTTTGGTAGATCTAATTACGTACATGTTTGAATTTCAACATGGTACATTTTTTAATAATATATGAAAATAGGTTTTAAGTGGCGTAAAAAAAATTCCATGTGCATTTTGTTGAAGATCAATTTTGAATACAAGAGTTTTTTGTATGTACATATGTGAAATAATATGACAAGAAACCTAGAAGTACTTATGAGAAACCAAGGTCATACATTTTTATGGGAATTGTACTATGGGAGTATCTAGACATATTTATGTGTACATGGGTGGATGTAATCTAGAAGCATTTATGCATACATGTGTATGATACTTTCCGAAATAAGTAAAATTATCGAACATTTATTCCTACGGAAACCGTCAAATGTCTTTTATCTACATGGACTTTTTAAAAATAAAGTAAAAGAAAAATATGGCGTGAACTTTTGGGAAAGGTGGAGGACAAACACAAGAGGGGGTGCAACTGTGCAAGGACCTGTGTGTGGGTCTCATGTGCATGCTCGACGAGTGTGCAGCCATGTTTATCACCCACATGCATGGAACACTCTGTCAAGTTTTTCAATACACCTGCCAAATTAGTTAGGAACAGTTAACAAAAAATTTACTCAACTATCCAATTATTTCCATCAAGTTGTGAAATTTTATATAAGCATGCCAGGTTATTTAAGAATAGTTACGAGCTTTTTAAATATAATTGAAAGGTTTTCTTTGTGGTTTCTAGGCTTTTTACATTCTTTAGGTACAACCGTCAGGTTAACATCAGAGTTTTGGATAATAGTTATCAATATGCTTACAAACAAAAACCAGATTTTTCGAATGTATTGTCACCAACAATGACTACAGGAATTATATTGTATAGGGTAGTGCTTGTAGAGAAATCCTCAACACTAAAGAACACTACCTATATAAGGTTGGTGCTTGCAAGAGGCCTAAGAAAGTGACATGAAAATATACTAGTCTTTTTTTATAGAGGCTAGTATTGTATGATACATGCAATCAAATTACTTCCACATTTTTCCCATGACGCCCGCCCGGGCGACCCAAGGCAGTTGCCACGGCTACAAAATTTCTCCAGTACAGTTAAGAACATTTCAGAAGTATAAAGGGCTATATCTATCCCACATTATTTGTTTCAGAACTCTTGTACAAGCATATTAATCGTGCCGTTTCTTTCTTACTTGCGACTAGCAAGCTACGCAAGCTTAAAAACGCAGTAATATACCTGTCCATTCTAGCGGACAGGATTAATGTATTTTACCTCGACAGGTTTAGCACTCCTGTTACAGATCGGACCATTCAGAGTCATATAGATTGCACAGAACCATTTAGCTTCACACTCATAAAAAATAACAAGCATTTTGCTGCAAGAATACTGGAAATCAACTGAAAGAGTATAGATCAAATAATTCAGCACATAAATATTTCACCATATAGATTGAACTATTCAACTTCATATAAAATGAACAAAATCAGGCATTTTCCTTACACAGACAGCTACTGTTCCATTCACCATCAACTACAGAAGGACTGTTCATCTCACTAATATTGCCACATGCATCATGAAACAATATGAAAGTACCCTCAGCATACATCAACCTCATACAGAAAATCACAGGGGGAGGATGGGTTGTGACCGACACCACCAACCAGCCTTGATCTTACTCAAGCAAGAGGTGAACAAAGTAGACACAACGGTGGTGGTTGTAGGGTCGCGGAACTTCCAAGCAAATGCCATGACAATCATGATAAAGAAGGCAGCGACGATACAAGAGATGAATCCATGTCCTCCGACAAAGAAGGATAAAGTGATCAATAAGAGACAAGAGCTCAAGATCCAAGATGTACGAGACATCATGGCTGAGATCATGTTGTTGGTTTCGGACATAGGTGTCGAAGTGTTTGCCATGACACCGACCCCTATCATCCCAAAGCATACCACCATCATTAGAATAAAGAACTCCTTAAATCCAGTGTACCAAGCATCTTCAATGTCCTTCATGTTCCGATGAATCGTGTGAAGACACAGAAACGAAAGTGCGTACAACACATTATCTCGAGTAAATCGTGCCTGCATTTCAAATTGCAACATAAATATGTGTTTCAAGTTACATGTTGCAATGTCAAGCCCAAATCAATTAAGAGCTAGCAGTCTAAATGTTTTGAATGTGTACATATACATGCAGCTAATTAGTTTTTTCCTACTCAACCAGCAAAAATACATTCCATACTTGATCAGGATGTGATAATACTAATCACCACTACGAAAGTACAAATAGATATCATGGAAGACAATCAAAATAGATATCATTTAAATTTGGAAGACTGATTTTCTTTTTTTAGAATCCACTCTCAAGAATGTAACCAACAGCTCACCTCCAACCTCCCCTGCTTTCTCAACTGCACCCGCTCGAGATTGACACGAAATCCCGAACCAAATGGAAATATAAATTGATAGATTCTACAGATAATGAGAAAAATTCATCCTCCTAGGAAATAATTATTTGGCGTACAGGAGGCTAGCAGAGGGATGGCCATGAATAAAGACAATGGGGCAAGCTTTGAGTAGTGGTTTTGATGGTATTTCTACGCCTAGGAGGGGGAGAGCATAGGCATAGGAGAAAGAAGGGAACACAACTCGGCGGTTCAGAATAATTCAGATTTAGAATGGTACAGATGGGACATGTTCAAGCTTCAGAGCTAAGTGTATCCTCGTTTGCAGTCAAAGGCATCGATTTTCACGGAAGCTATGTACTAGTATATAATAATCTGCACCCATGTAAATCAGTCATATCCTCAGAATAATTCAGACATAGAATGGTACAGATGGGACATGCTCAGGCTTCAGAGCTAAGTGTATTCTTGTTGGCAGTCAAATGCAGCATTTTCCACGGAAGCTATATAGTACTACGTAGTAGTAATCCAGGGAAATACCAGGATATATAATAATCTGCGCCCCATGCAATTCAGCCATATCCTACTTTGCTCGCTCTATTGCCCCAGTTAAATTTACACCAGCATACTAGAAAACTTTCTACAATTTGCACATTCAGCCATAGAAAACATGACAACACGAGAAAAAAGAAGCAGGGATGAGAACTGTGCATTCGAGTTGAGAAAAATACCTTGTTCAGCGCTTCGGGGGAGGCGGTAGGCGATGTTGGCGTCGAGTCAAGACCACCGCGGTGAGAGTAGTCGGCAGCGCAGGCGTAGGACCTCGAGTCCCCAGCGGAGGGCGCCGGTGACATCACAAGACCGACCGAGTACAGCGCGGGGGCGACGGGCGCGGCCGGACCGCGGATGTCGTAGTCGGAGGTCTGGAGTCGAGGCAGCGTGCGGACTTGGTGGTCGGCGGAGGGGCCAAGGTGGTCAGCGGAGGGAGCGGGTGATGTCGGAAGAGCACGCGAGTCCAGCGCGGTGGAGTCCAGGGCGGAGGCGGTGGGCGCGGCCGCAGCGTCGACTGGGAGGTCGGCTTGGTGCAGACTGAGATGGCCGACGGCGGGGAGCGCCGTCTCGAAGGCGGGCCCCGTCGGAGGCACACGCCCGGAGTAGCGCCGGATGCGGGACACGAGCGACCTGAGGTGCGACCTCGCGGAAGGCGGTGCAGGAGAGGGAGGACCTTGATCATCGGAGGCAATGTCGTCACGGTCGGGAGCACCGTTCCGCCGCGGTGGCGACATGTCGCGGCGACGGCGGAGGCCCAAGCCCAGGTCCATTCCGCCCAAGCCCGGGCCAGGGGGAGGCGACACAGACGACAAAGGGGTCCGGCTTTTTCCTTTTGACAGACAGGAGTGTTCTACTGTTCTGTGGCGATTTTGTAACCGAGCCATGTTAACTACAATGATTTAATTACTACCGGAATTGTTTTCCTTTTGTGAGGCTGAGGTTCTAGAAATTTCTACAACGAAATTCGTATTTTGAACTCGGTAACTCTTAAACATTCTAAATCTGACTTTGGTAGGTGAAGAAATCGGAAGAAATTGCTAACTCTTAAACAGTGACTGTGTTCTCGACTCCCGGGTTAACTGATCATCTCTTCCACCCGTCTCCCATCGGCGCATAAAGGTCGGTGAATGGACCCGGATGCTGATTACGAAGAAGAAAAGCAAGCTACACTACACTAACTACACTAGTCGGAGAGCTTGAACTCATCGATGAAAGCGCCGTCCACTGTTGGAAGGGCACGGTGCCGAGACTGACTGAACCATAGACCTCCCATGCCAAAGCAAAGTGCACCCATGATCGGCAAGCTTAGTTGACTTCATGCCTCGAGATACTGAAGGGTGGTTGATGGAGACGCCTCCAAGGAGGAGAGCGATGCCAAAGGGCGTCGCCGTCACCCGCACCGGCCGAGACCTTGCCAAGCTTTTGCCCTAGCCCATCCACCACACCTAATGAAAGGTTGCTGCACTAGTCTATTAAACCAAAAGTTTGAACTGATGGATATAGACTAGGTAGTGTATTTATATTCAACACTCCTCCTCACGTCTAGGCTATTTTAGTCCTTAGCATGAGCTCGGTGCAGGCCGCACTTTTTCCTTCTTTTGTTTTTAGGGCATCTCCAGCGGCGCGACGCAAACGGACGCTCAGCGACCGTTTGCGTCCGCCGTGACCGGAAATGCGTCTGGGGCCTGTTCCAGCGGGGCGACGCAAAGTGACCGGGCCGTCCGTGGAGACGCAAACCTGGCCCAAATATGCGCCGAGTTTGCGTCTCGGTGGGACGCCGGCGGACGCGCAAAGTGTCCGCTCGCTTCCCACCGGGCCCGCCGCGCGCGAGTCCGCATCGAGGGCATCGATTCAGGCGGTCAGCGCTTCCGCGTCGCGCCGCAGCCTTCGCCATCAATGGCGCGGCTGCCTGTTCCGCGCGCGCACCGGCGGGCGGCGGCCGGGCTTCGCGGCGCCTTCAATGGCATCGTATCCCGCGCGCGCCCGCCCATAAAGTCCACCGGCCGCGTCGCTCCTTCGCCCACATCTCCACAACCACCACCACCGCCGCAGCGCCATGGGGAAGAAGAATGACTTCGACGCCTCCCGGCAGCGGCAGCAAGAAGGTCCCGCTCCCCGTCTCGGTGGGGAGGCTCATGCACGGCCAATGGATGCCGTGCGATGACGCCTGGTCCGGCGTGCGGCCGCTCGGCGGCTGGCGGCTCAGCTGCCGCCGGGTGCCTATCCCTCTAGTACCTGCGCGCGAGCCTGATCGGACCGCGGAGATCCGGCGCAGGAGGCGGTATCTGCCGGCGGACCTCCGCGACGATCCGGCGTACGCCATCGACTTGGAGCTTTGGCGTACGTACCTGTCCACGGAGACGGACAGGGACGAAGGGCGGGCTTCATGGGCGACGAGGATTACCCCTTCGGCCCGCACCGCCGGCTCGTCGTCGGCGAGGCGCCGACGTGTCGTCGGCGAGCGCGGACGCGACGTCGGCGAGACGCAACACAACGACGCCGCCGACGACGACGAAGCCTACGCCGTGTACGACGACGACGACTACGTCGAGGCGCTCGCGTACCATAGCGAGGAGGTGAAGGACGACAGCGATGACTACGTCATCGCTGTCGTCTTCCACGAATGGCAGCAGGCCTTGGCGGAGGGCCGGAACTTCGACTTCCCGGACAACATGACGGACGACGAGATGGCGAAGGTCGCCATCCTCGTCTCCGAGCATGACGCGCCTGTGCAGCCGCCGCTGCCCCGCTACGCCACCGCCATCATGCCGCCGGGCCTGTCAGCGGATGAAGGACTTCGACAGGCGCTCCTGGAGTCGGCGGCGCCTCCGCCACCACCGCCACAGCCGCAGCACTGGGCGCCTCAACCGCCGCCACAGCCGCAGGCCTGGGCGCCTCAACCGCCGCCACAGCCGCAGATGCGGGCGCCTCCACCGCCGCCACGGCCCGCGATGCGGGCCCCTCCACCGCCGCCACGGCCGCAGCCTCCTCAACCTCGAGCACCGGCGGCGGCCCGCCCGGCGTACGCTCCCCCGGATACCAACTGGCCTTGGGTCGTACCGGAGCTCATCGTGCTCGACAGCGACGAGGAGCAGCACAGCGGCGAGGAGCAGTAGGCGTTTTAGGTTTTTTTTAAGTATGTAAAACTATGTTTCATGTTTTAAAAAAAAGGATTCGTCCTAAAAAATGCGTCGTGCCGCTGGAGCCATCCCCAACGTAAACGGACGCGCGGTCGATTTCGACCAAAAGGATCGACGCAAACGGACGCGCGTGGACGCTAAAATGCGTCGCGCCGCTGGAGATGCCCTTAATACTGCGCGAGCAGGATCTTGAACTTGAGACCTCTTGGCTCTAATACCATGAAAGATTGTTGCACTAGCCAACTGAATCAAAAGTTTGAACTGATGAAAATAGACTAGGCAGTGTATTTATATTCAACACTAAAGACGCAACCTTGACATTTATCCACTGGCACATTAAGCCCACAACATAGGGAAGAAAACACCAACACCGCCAGCGGCATGACGCCGGCCTAGGAAATCACCCTTGTGTATCTAGGAGGCCGCTCAAACCGAGCAGAACACCATATAAAGATGTTGTTAGCTCTTCGTGATGTCTTGTTGCGGGCTAAGGGAGATGCGGACATTGAGGTTGTCCTAGAGAAATCATTTGTGGTTAGCCCTAACAACCTCTCGTGTATAAAAGAATGCAGATTCTACGGGCTTTAGATTCTACCATCTACGCTCGGAAGAGGAGCAATGAATGGTTTAAGAGCATCTCCAGCCGCGTCCCCCAAAGCGTCCCCCAAACCGTGTCGGATCGAGCGTTTGGGGGATGTGTTTCGTTCGTGCCGCGTTTGGGGGACGTCGCTCCCCAGCCGCGTCCCCCAAACGCCGCCCCCAAATATTTAAAATAATTTTTCTTGGCATTTTTATTTCAATTTCCACAAATTAATACATAATTGGGAACGTGGTTTACACGAAGACATAGTTTGGAACATGGTTTTCCACAAACTAATACATAGTTTGAACCATGGTGGACACAAATATAAAATATTGCAAAGAAACTAAACCTAACTAGGCCGTGCATCGAAGGTTTCCCGTGTTCGGCTGCTAAGAAAGAACACTCGAGGGCACACCCAGTCACCTAAACTGGAAAATCCAGCGGGAGGATGGTGCCCTTGTTAGTTCTACCGATGAGGCGAACAGGCAGAAACCTCCGTGCACGTATTCGCTGCGAAGAAACAACACTCAGTCATCCTCCTCGTCGGTGCTGTCGTCGTGGGAGTCCCTGTCGCCGTGGTAGTCTCGGAGGCAGCGCCTCTCGTCGAAGACCTTGACGCTCATGTCCCTGTTGCCGAAGTAGGAGAACACGAGGATGAAGCCGGCTTCGAGGCTGTGGTGGCGCGCGAACTTCTCCCGCGCCGATGTTGAGGTACATCTTGCCGCGCGTCGTAGATCGCGTTGACGATCCACCGGCAGTAGCCGCACGAATGCTCCCGCAGATGCATCGTGCGCGGGCGTACGCCGCCGACGTACTCGGCGAAGGAGTCCGGCAGCCTCTGGATGTCGCGCGGGTCGCCCTTGAGGACGTGGACGAACTCGAACAGGACGTCCGGCTCCACGTCCATCTCCGACGATGAAGACGACGGCGTGGGAGGCGACGGCGAGCGTTCAGCTATGCCGCGGCCACGACCACGACCACGACCACGGCCGCGGCCGCGAGGTCGGCCTCCGCCTCTACCGGACATAGCGTCGAGTCTTGTTGAGAGATGGTGGCGGCTAGGGTTTGGGAGAGAGGCGCTAGGGTTTGTGTGTGAGAGGGACGATGAGAGGCGCCCCTTTTATAGGCCGGAGGGAGGCGGAGGAGCGGTGGCGCTCATTAACGCCGGCACGCAGAGCTAGGCGCGACGGGACGCGTCGCTGCGCCCTCTGCGGGAACTGCACCGTCGCAGCGCCAATAACTTCCGTCGCGAGGTAGGCGACGGTTAGGTTTAAATTAATTGTGCCGCTGACGGATCGGCCCCGCCACTCCCCGCCTCGCTTTTCGTTGTGTCCGGCGCCCCGGTGCGTCCCCTGTGGGACGGGGACGGGCTCGGGGCGCCGGACATCGTATAGGGGCGCGCCGGACAAAAAAGGGCTTTGGGGGACGCGGCTGGAACGCATTTTCTGTCCGGCGCGCCCAAATCCCTTTGAAGGACGCTTTGGGGACGCGGCTGGAGATGCTCTAATCCCTTACTTCACCGTGAAGTAGGCGCGCGAGCATGCGTAGCCTATTTGTCCACAAGCGGCGGCGTGTTGGTGTCGTTCGGGTTTAGCACGCACAACCGCCACGGCAGGTACTGTACGCCCCTGGCCGGCCGACCAACGAGGCGTAGGTTCGGCGTGGACTTGAGCTGCCCCTCGAACGTGAATATGCCCTAGTGCCGCTCGAACCGCTCGAAGTTGCATGGGTCCATGTTGCCATGAGGCCAAATAGGTACACCATGAACCGTGCGCACAGCCAGACACCGTCAATCGCTTGAGCAGACCTTCCTAAGAATAGTTTATATGCGCTAGCCTCTTAGATTTGTAGATCTGGATCGTCTTTATCCTCTGTGCCGTCTTATAAAGGCGTTGTATGGTCTTAAGCAGGCTTCTCGTAAGTGGCATGCCCGTCTCGGATCTCCTCTTTCTTCTCATGGGTTTATCCCATCTACAACTGATACATATATGTTTCTTCTTTAGAGGTCACTATGTATATATATGTTGATAATATCAGCTCTTCTATCACAGCTGATCATCGCTTCGGATCAGCATTGAGTACCGACTTTGTTGTCAAAGATCTTGGAAAACTTCACTTTTTTTCTTGATCTGGAGATCACACATGCTAGTGGTGGTATGACCCTTACACAATAGAAATACTCTCCGGATCTACTGCTTCGGGCTCGATTGCTCAAGTGTAAATCTCGGGCTCGGATGCTCAAGCGTAGATCTGCTACTATTCCCATGTATACTTTAGAATCGCTTTCTATTGTTGATGGTACCTTAGTGTCTTCTACGGACCTCACTGAGTACCGAAATATTGTTGGTGGTCTACGATACCTGACAATTACACTGATGCTCATTGATCAGCTATCAAGAGCATTCTGCGCTACATATGTCTTGCAACGTCCTATGGTCTTCATCTACGACCCGCTCCTTCCGGTATGCTCTTCGCTTTCTCGGATGCGGATTGGCTCGTAATCTCAAAGATCGATGATCTACCCGGGGGGAGGGGAGGGGGGTGCAGTGTACTTCGGACCTAATCCGATTGCCTCGAGTGCTCGCACGCAAGGTAGCGCTGAAGCTTAATACCATGTTGTAGCTAATGCTATAGCTGTCTTTGCTTCGAGATTTGAGATCTCTTAGACTTAGAGCATCCCCACTCGTTGGCGCTCCCCACGCCGAAATCCGGCGAAATTTTCGTCCGGATTGGAGGAAGATTTGGCGTGGGGAGTAGTAGTTTCCCAGCCGCGTGCCCAGGCGAAGTCGACGATGCGAATTTAAAAACGGAAACTTGACAAACTACGGCTAAAAACGGGTGAATATAGACTAAATTTAATGATATTTATTATATTACGGGCGGAGTTCATACATAGAGGCCGAATTCGACTATATTTCGAATTCGGCTAGGGGAATTCAAACGCTAATTTTAAAACACGGCGCTCTACATGCCGAAATGGCGGTAGAACACCGTGTAGTCGCCGCCGTCGTCGTCGGAGCAGTCGTCGTTGACCTTCGGCTGCTGCTGCCCTGGCCGGCGTCTCCCCAGCCCGGGGATGGCTTTTACCAGTCGTCGTCGGAGGACTCGAGGTCGACGACGGGGACAGCGACGCCGGATGGAGGTGTCGCAGGACGGCGGTAGCGCGTGACATCGTCGTTGGCGGTTGGAGTGGCGCGGGCGGCGAGTTGGCGTGCGGCGGCCAGGTCCAGCAGCCGCCGCTGCTGCTCCGCCTCCTGGCGCTCCCAGTCGCGCCTGGCCCACTCCAGTGCGGCGTCGTCCGCGCGCTTCTCCTCCTCCATGTCATGCAGCGACCTGGCGATCGCCTCCGCCATCGCGGCGTCCTCCGCGCGCTTCGCCTCCTCCTCGGCGAGCTGGTTTGTGGCGGCCTCTTTCTTCGTCTTCTTCCGGCCGCTCTGCGGCGCAGAAGGCTGGTCGCGGATGACGAGTGTTACAAAACCGTGCAAATAAAAGTAGATCAAACGAAAAATAAGAACACAGATTTTTACGTGGAAAACCCAAACGGGAAAAAACCACGGAACGCACGACGGCGTATCACTATAATTGGAGGAGTATTACAATACACGAGAGGACAGACCCTCTACGTGCTATCAATATGTGTAACTTTCTTCTCATCTATTCTATGACTACCTGGGACTATATATAGGGGCAAACAACTCTCTTTCTTGGGGAACACGAAATAGAGTTGTAGATGTGCTACGTCTAGCACGGTTGACACGCCGTAGTCCGTTAGGACTCCTTCCATAGTACAACAGGTAAATAGATTTCGGAACACAATACAACAAACTCCACCTTGAGCCGAAATCCCTTGCAACAGTCATAGATATCATTCAACTCCTCAACTAAAGTCATCACAAGTAAACCTTGTGCCTTGAAACGTCCATAGGACTATTAAACTTCTCATGAAGTCAAATTGAGCAAATCTATCTTGGGTCGTCCAGAAAACAACACAGCTGTCAACAGAGCAGACATATGAACCTGGGCATCCTGTAAAACCCCAGCAAAAGTCTGAGTCTGTGCCACTGACCTCAAAGAAAAACTGAAACTGCTCAAACATCAAATGACATAAGTCATTATATCTCCTGTGGTGCCTGAACAAGCGCATAGCTCATAGTGCAACATCTCGGTGCACATAACAATGTGAAGAACTCATCTCATGAAATCTGAACGTGCTAAACATAAAGCACAAACCTCGGCAAACAATACTCATGCAAGAGCATCTAGTACGAAGGGCATAACGTACACCAAAAACTGCCGACTCATAATGGTTAATGAAAATCCATGACATGGTCAAAAAACTGCCTTGTAGAATAACTGTCGGATGATGAAATCTCAAACATGCAACGGAGCTTTAACTCTGCACTAGACCCCTCTTGAAAGAGCATAGACAACTGAATTGCACTGAAACTTACAGTACCAAATGTTGTAGTATCTAGCAGAAACAATCTCCTTCTTGCACCTCAAATAATCCTCATCACGAACTTGAGTAACAAAGCAAAACCTTCACATGCATAACAGCAAAAACTCGGAGAGCAAAGAGTATAATGCTGGCTACCAACAGGCATAAAAATTACCTCCTCAATATTTTTTTCTTGAATTGTGTTCATATAATTGCAGCAACATAACATCTGAAATTTCCATCCGCAATATCTCCCGGCAGGCTACAAATCACCAAACTCCACCTTGAACTGAAAACTATCAAAAACGATGATCATATCAGTAGCAAATCATCGAACATAGGCGAAGTATGATCCCTCTTTTCTCCTTGTCAGTCCAAAGAACAATACACTTATTTTCAAAACTATCCAGTGCATCCTCATAATCGGCTTGCGCCAAACAATGCTCGCATCTCGACTTGCCATTGAGAAAACCTTGTGTCATAATACAACAGCTGAATATCGTACTTCATTATATCCATGAGTAGATAAAACTGTGATCACAAAGTAGTACAAGTGAAAGAAAAATTCTATGCAGAATTGTAGAGCAAAAACATAAACGGATAGCACCTGGTACTTCCTGTGGTGGACGGAGCAATCAGAGGCAAAGGAAATCTGAACTAGTACTCCCCAGGAGCTTCACGTAAACTAGCAGAATCTAATGTTGATACTTGCCTGGGAACTTGATCCATTAATTTGATCTAGTGTTGCTTCACCCGTGTGTGCAGAACCAGACTGGTAAACACATATCTCCAATCGACCTGGTGTGGGCAGCGCCAAATAAAATACTCGGCAGATGGCATCGATGCCGGAGCAGAATTGATCTCCACGACGCCTCAGATAGAAAATCGTCAGCAGCGGAAAAACGGATCGAGACGCCTTGGTTCTTTCTTGATCCATCGGACGATCGATCTAGTAAGGCGCATGTGCTTCGGTTGATCGGCAAAACAGTAAAGAAGAATTGTCATCGGACACGGAAGAGCAGCGCATGATGGAAACGCGCGATAAATCGCTCGGCACAAATCCCGTCGGTGGACAGATCTCCAAAGGCGGCTCTCACACCGCCAACACAAACTATACCAGATCTCAAAGATTTAATCTCACAAACCGGAAGCTTCTTCACGCCATAACGTTGCAATGGTTGATCCAAACAAAACGCGGTGCGATGCTACCCTAGGAGCACAACGAAGAAGTCTCCTAGGGCAGCGGATCGAACTTGAAGCCTGAAGCTCTGATACCACTTGTTACAAAACCGTGCAAATAAAAGTAGATCAAACGAAAAATAAGAACACAGATTTTTACGTGGAAAACCCAAACGGGAAAAAACCACGGAACGCACGACGGCGTATCACTATAATTGGAGGAGTATTACAATACACGAGAGGACAGACCCTCTACGTGCTATCAATATGTGTAACTTTCTTCTCATCTATTCTATGACTACCTGGGACTATATATAGGGGCAAACAACTCTCTTTCTTGGGGAACACGAAATAGAGTTGTAGATGTGCTACGTCTAGCACGGTTGACACGCCGTAGTCCGTTAGGACTCCTTCCATAGTACAACAGGTAAATAGATTTCGGAACACAATACAACAACGAGGGCGCCGCTGCTGCGCCCTCTGGTCGGCGGCGGAGACGCCGGCTCCTTCTTGACGCGCACCGTCGTCGAAGGCGACGTCGCCTCCTCCCTCTTCACCGGCGCCAAGGATGACCTCGGTGCCGATCCGGAAGACGACGAGCTGGCAGCCATGCGCCGTGGCTGCCAGACGTTTCCCCGACGGCGGCTCGCCGATGCCCTCGATGGAGGGGGCATCGTGAGCACCGGGAAGTTGCCGCCCTCGATGTGCTCGAGGACGTTCGCCAGCGTCCTGTCCGGCGCGCTCCACCAACGTCGGCGGCCCGCGACGTTGTTGCGCGGAGGCGGAGGCGGCGGGCCGTCGTAGGACGCCAGCTCCCGCTCCCACCGCTGGAGGAAGAACGAGTTCCACGCCCTGTAGTTGTCGGGGTGGTGGCGTGGCTCGGCGCGCTCCTCATCCGTCATCGTCATCCGAGCCTCCTCGATGGCGACGTCGAGGGCGTGGCCCCGCGGCGGCGGTGGGATTGGTACGCCGCCAGCACTTAGCCGCCAGCCGCCGCCGGGAGGCCTCGTGTCCGGCGGGCAGGGGTACCCCGCCTGGTGGAGGAGGTGCCCCTCCCACGCGTGGAGCGACCGGCGGGGGAAGCCGTTATTGGCTGCGCCGTCGTCGTCGTAGAACGCCATCGGGAGAGTAGAGGGAGAGTGGAGGGAGAGTGGTGCACGGGGTACGCCTCGCGGCGAGCGGAGCGGCGTATATAGGCGCGGCTGGCGCGGGGATTGAATGCCGCGTGGAATGCGACGCGTCCGCGGCGAGCTGACCGGCGGCAGCCTTTAGTGCGCGCGGAAGACGATGCGTGCGCGGAAGACGACGACATTAACTCGCCGCGTGGCCGGCGAATGCAGACCGGCGGCAGGCTTTTACAGCGCGCGGAAGACGATGCGATGAGGACGACGATCGGTTTCTCTCGCCGACAAGTTGGGGCCACCAGACGCGCGGGAAGTTTCCTCGGTATTTCCTGCGCTTTCGTTTCGTCCGGAGTCCCCGAGCGCTCCCCGGGGGGCCGGGGATGGAGTGGGATCGCCGGATGAATTTAGGCCCAAATCCGGACGAAAACAAGGAACCGGGGGCGCGACTGGACCGAATTACGCCGTCCGGATGGAAAAAAGGCTCGCCGGGGGCCTCGTCGGGGGGACGAGTGGAGATGCTCTTAGCCTCATGTTTTTTTAGTGTGACAACATTGGTGCTACTTACCTCTCATCGAATCTGATATTTCATGCCCGGACAAAATACATCGAAGTTGACTATCATTTTTTTGAGGAATAGTGTTGCAGAAAAGGTAGTTCAGATCAAATTCATCTCATCTAAAGATCAACTTACTAACATATTTACCAAGCCTTTATCATTGTCTTTGTTTGAAGGATGTCGACGTAATATTAACTTGTTAAGTACTTTAGCATATAACTAAAATTGAGGGAATGTGTTAGACTTGTAAATTGTATTATATGTAGACTCTATATTGTATACATCCTTGTACGTACATATGTATTTCCTTCTGTCCTTTTTAATTGACTTAAATTTAATACAAAGGTCCGAGTTAATTAAAAAAAACTAGAAGAAGTACATCGAGCACCATTCCCAACCCTAAGAGCATCTCCACCGGCAGCCCCCAAATAGGCGCCGGCAGGGGCGCCGGCACTGCTTCCTCTATTTGGGGAGGTGTTCCCACACCGGCGTCCCCAAACAGGTGGCCCCGATAGAAGTTTTTTTTACACAAACTACATATTATGCTTAGAATTTCATTTTAATGTTATTCAGGATCGAGGAATGAATAATATTTTTGAACAAATTCGAGTAAAACATTATTCACTCATCGACCCCGGATGACATTTGAAACCTGCTATCTCTAGCCGACTACCTACTGGCCACCCGGCTCTGTGGAGGTGGACGATCGACCGGAGCTCTCTCCCATGGTCTCTCCGCTGCTCCTTCATCGTCGATCCCCCGCTGCTCTCTCCGCTACGAACGTCAAGTAGGCGGTTCTATCCGTGGACACCGCCTCCTGACGCAGCTGCTGCTCCAGCTCCTCCCGCCGCCGATGGTGATCCAACTCCTGCCTCTGTAGCCGGAGCTGCATCTCCGCCAAACGACGCGCCTCGTAGACTTCATCCTGACGCTGCGTCTCCTCCCGCTGCAACCGCTGCAGCGCAAGCTCCTCCCACCCCTTCTGCTGTCGTGCCTCTCATCGGTGCTGGCTCGCCGCCTCCCGCCGCCGGCACGCCTCCAGGAACTCCAGCCGCTCCGCCTCCTCGAGCGCCACCCGGTTCTCCTCCTCATGGCGCCGCCGCTCCGCCTCCCGCCGCGCCTCCCCGCGCTCCCTCCGCTCCGCCTCCTGCCGCTGCCGCTCGCCCGCGTCGTAGGCATCTACGGTCGCCGCTAGCGCCGCCTCCTCCCACGCCTCGTACTCTGCGAGCTGCGGGTCCGCCTCCAACACTTCTATGACCGCCTCTAGCGCCGTCTCGTCCCACGAATCCCACATTGTGCTTTGTTCTAGGGTTTTTACAGCAATGGTGGGGAAGTAGGGATAATATAGACCGCCGGCGAGGCGGGAAACATCCCGCGCGGTGTCGTGGCGGGAGACTTTCCCGCGCGCACCGTGGCGGGAGAGTTTACGGCCAGGCGTCGTGGCGGTAAAATATCCCGCGCGGTGCCCTAGCGCACGCCCAAAAATTTCATCCTCGCAAGGCGCCGGCGCGCCCGATTCACGCCTTTGGCGAAGGGGCCGGCACGGGGTTGCCGGCGATTCTAGTGGGCTCGAAAATTGGCCGGTGCCGTTTGGGGCGCGCCGGTACGAGCCCATTTTCGCACTCGGCCCCAAATCGCTATCGGGCCGCTATAGGAGGCGCCGGTGGAGATGCTCTAAGATTCTGTGTCTAATAGCCAGGCACGGTGATCTCGTCCGGCTCGTTCGATGGGGAGAGTCGACCTCCTCCTCATGGACAACGGCTTGGTGAGCTCCCCCTCTGCGGAAGCGTCGGTAGCAGGGCCGCGTCCAGCTTTGGCGCGGTGAAGATGTGATCCTCCGTCAAAAAGTCGTGGGTCTGCAGTCTGCGCACACTGCACTACAGTTAGCCATTCATATTAAGCTGGTGTCGTCGATCGTCACAACCTTGTCAAGACGCCTGTATCTGGACATTTGGTTGGTGACTGAGGCTTGACCTTTTTTCCTGTCAGGATTTTTTTTCAGAATTGATCGGAGAGTTAGCATTGTTCTGGGCAGGTTTGCGTTGAGAGGTGTAAAACCGTGAGGTCATGTACACAATGTGCTGAATGTATGGGATGGTCAGTCCTGTAGATGTCTGCTCCTTGCGGTCTTCAAGCTATAACTCTACTCACTGAATAGTATGTAAGAATCATTGGTTCTTCTATTTTTAGATTGTAGTACACAGCTTGTCCTTGTAACTTGGTATGAATATGACTGACAGATTTGTGTGCTGGTGCCTGGTGAAGTCGTTTATGTTGTCTTGTTTTACTTGGTGGAACTGCCATTATTTATATTCAGAATGGCAAAAGGCCGTTTTAAGTTAGGGACGTTCTCGTAGCTTCAGTTCAGTTTAAGCTACACAAGAAACAACTGCACACCTTGTTTCAAAAAAAAAAAAAAAAGAAACAACTGCACACGGAAGTTTCAGGATTGGCCTCTGTTACAACAAGAAACATGTAGTATGTATGAGGAAGAATTCTTCAGCCAAGCCGCCTGCGAGGTAGAGGTACTTGCATGGCTTCCGCGGTATCAAGCCTGGGTTTCTTCATGTGCCGTATTCATCAAAGACATGGAATCACGCTGCGGTTTCTTAGTCCTTTAATCGTCTTTCTTCCAGTTGCCAGGCCACGCCTTTGTTGTGTGGTTAACTTTGTAACCATGCCAAGACTGAACCCAGCCACTTGCCACGTGAGGTGAGTAGCCGATGCGGTTCACACCTGTTTGATTCTGTATGTTGCATTTGCTGCTGATGGATGATCGGCATTCGGCAGCTGCAGTCGCGATTCTTGCTTCCATTCCATAGATCAGCTAGCGTTGAAACTGATGCGTGGAAAAGGCGGCACATCTGGCGCCCTGCAGGTCAACGTCGTCAGCCTGAATGAGGACAATCCCCTTATTGTTGTTGTTGTCAGTCGCCATCGCTAGCCGGGTGGACGTCGCGTGGCGCGGCGAACTTTGTGCGAGGAAAAGAGGCAAACCGACCAGTTCAGGTTCCCCTTTGCATAATATATTAAGCAGCACATCTTTCTTCCTTTTTTTTTATTTTTTCCGTTTCTTTCGTTCAGCCGCTACTCTCCACATACGTCGGACCGCCACGTCACCCCCTCCGTAGGAGTAGCATTTCTGCACGGTCAGCAGCCCCATTTCTGCCTCCGGCTTGTCTTTGATCAAGTGTCTTTGACACATGGGCACCAGTGCTCCATGCACTTTCAGATTTTTGAAAATTTTAAAACCTCACATTTCTATATCTCTGAAAATTTTGGTGCTAAATATATAGATAGATATATATAGTACGGATGTATGCAAACAAGTCCCGTTAAAAAATACGTTGTATTTTGAAAAATATAAAAAAGACAAATTTCTGATAGTAAATGGTAGTACAACAGTATTAAGATAGTATATATTTTTGTCAAAAATTTGTTTTTTTGTATTTCTCAAAATATAAAGTATTTCTTTTTTGTGTAGTCTCCTTCTTTACATATCTATCTATATATTTAACGTAATAATTTTTGGAGACATTAAAATGTGAGGTTTTAAAAAATTTAAAAATCCGAAAGTGCATGGAGCACTGGTGCCCATGTGCACCAAATCCCCTCTCGGATCATGTTATGCTAAATTGTGCATGTGTGGTTTTGCATCCGTAGGTGTGAAATGTTTTGCATGCACAAATGTTCTAGCCCTACTTCACTTGTGCAACCGGAACATCTGCCAACTCCTTCGGTCCAACTTCTTATCCTCCTTTCGTCATCATGCATCCGTTTCCTTGTCAGTTGCCATCACCAGTGCGTCATCTCTTAGTTCGTTAGGTGGTGGTGGTGCGATTGTGCGCACGGTGGACGGCAACGAACCCGGCCGTCGGCATCACCAACGAAATCATATATAATAGTCGCAGCTAAGCTGCAAGGACGAATAACTCTACCGTCCGCTGTTTTTGTATATGTTCCCTTATTCGTAATCTTAGTCGCAGGGGAGGGTGAGACAAAGCTGTTTTCTTTGCCGGGATATATGTCCCCTCTTTTTTTCTTTCTTTCATTTCTTTCATTTTTGCTGATTTACAAAGATCTAAGACTATGAGTAGTCCCCATTTTTCATGCCCCTCTTCATTTTGTTCGTCGTCGGCACCCTACCCGTTGTAATGGCAGCAACGTCTATGTTGCTCGCGCTGGCATGAACCCAGTCAAAGTCTGCAGATGTTAGTAGTTCACTGAAGGTGAAGGGCAATCAACAGCACGAACCCAATCAAGGCGCTAGCTCTTCTCTGCTCGGATTGCCTACGGCTTCATGTCCCTCTACGTCGTTCTACTTAATATCCATTTCCTCGTGCGATCGATCCAGTCCATTCAGTGTATATGTTGTACCCAAGTGCTATCTCCACGGTTTAAATGAAGTTTGGATCGTCAGTAGGTAACTGGAGATGCCGCGAGTAGTCCCGTAGTGAGTGCGTGCCGCCTCTCCGGAGGGAGTGTAGAGTTGCGTCTTGTGGACGTCTGTGCGTCAAGTGTGTTGTATGCTGGTCTTCTGGCATTTCTTCTATAAAACAGATACGTATTCTTGAAATATGAAGTTGGGATGGAACTCCTTGACTTGTTCAGTGAACTACTAATCTCTTCAGACTTTGACTGTTTGTACGCCGATATGCACACGCAACTCTCCGAGCTTATGAAGAAAAAACTGAGCCTATCTTATCGTCCAGAACTTTCAGGCTTTGACCCAGTACTATCTCCAGCGTGAGCCCATATATACCAGCATAGACGCACACTGCAGTTGCACTACTGAAAATAAGAAAGACATGCAAAACGGCCTTTCGGTTAATTACTCTCACCTGCAGAAATTCTTCAATCTTCAAATTATGCTTCAAAAAATTCAAAACATGGCTCTCCAGGTTGGCATTGTGGATAATATTAAATGGAAGCTCTCCCCGAGCTGTAATTACTCAGCTTCTTCAGCCTATAAAATGCAATTCCTGGGCGATGTCCCCCCGGAGGCCCGCACATGCTAAACACGGGCAAGTGTGAAGCACCTTGGAGCTATTTTGGCGGTAGAGTGATACCTTTTGCTGTGATGGCCTTTGTTGGCCTAAAAAATAAATTGCTACCCTTAACCCTTGTTTCTATTTAATGAGATGTGACTAATCTTTTGTCTTGGTTTCACAAATAAAATGAAACGACAGCAGTGTGGTTACTACCATCACGATTGTGCACGGTGGCACGTTAGACACGGCGCGTTAGGTTGAACGTTGCTTTCATCCTCTTGTCAAATGGAATACATCTTGTTCGGGCCGTATGCATCATCGTATGGCGACTAATTATTCATGCGACGTTCGTTTGTTTGTTGACAGATAAAAACAGATCGAGCTTGAACGCACGATCTGCAGCAGGGTCACGGTCGCTCGAGCGACCAAGAATGTCAACAACATGAGCCGGGTCAAGGGAAGCTCTGCGATGGATCTCCTTGTTGGCTCGTGCGTGCCGGTAAGAAATCTCATATAGGCATTGCGTCAGCGCGCGGTATCTACAAATTAATCGCTATATATCCGTTTGATAGACTCAGCCTTTTCGGGATGCTCTTGTAGATAAACAGCAGTCGCCCTGCATCATATGGTGAGCTGTTTGCAGAAGTCTTCCAGGTAGAAAATCTACTCAAAAGGTTTTTCAAATCAGTCCGGCATCAGCTGTAGTGGATGGTTAAGTTCGATCGAGATTAGGGCAGCAAACGATCTTGTCTGCAGCAGACGATCGAGAAGAGCGCATACGCCATGGCAGTGCCGGTGGCAAATTAAGCTGTTTTACGTCGCCTTCTTGCCGGCTGGGCGGAGGCGAAAGCAATCACAAAATAATATTTGAGAAGTAAAGTCTGACTACTAATTCCAAGAGGAGAAGCGTGTGATTTTGATAGAGCTACAGAATCCAGGCTCGCTTAGAAAATTATTAAGTGAGCAAGTGTGATCGCTTTCTTCTACTACTACTTCCTCGATTTAGTTACTAGTAATAATTAGTATGATTTGGCCTTAACACGAAAAGTGTACGCGGCGGATCTTGGACATTTCAGAATACGACCGATCAACGAGAATAAAACATTAAAGAGTACTATCAGATCACGGATTTAGCAATGCGGTCACTCACTCGCTCACTTGTGCCTGTTGATGGTCAAAATTTCTTCATGTTCACGGCGAAATCTTTTCATGTGCTTTCCAATGTTAATGGGGAAGTGATCAATCAGATTCGTCTTCGCGCGCAGCAGATGCCATGGCTAACTGGCAGCACGCATTTCGCGGCATCACCGGCGGCGTCTGCCCTCGTCGGCGTCTGGAACGCAACGGCCGGCAGTCATACTTTTCGTCACTCCAGTGAATAGTTTCTAGCGGAAAAGAGTGGGAGTAGTAACTTTTTGCTTCTTTCCTCTCTTAATTAAGTACCGACGAACACTCAAACACCAGAGCTGTCCAAGTGTGCCACCGGCCGTCAGCCAATGACAGCGGGCTGAACAATTTTTTCCTGGTCAAGCGTCCCACGGACAGCTCCATCAGCCAATCGATAAACTTACCAGAATTGAGGAAAAGAAAACATCAAAATTCAACGTTCTGCGTATAAACGGACCCCCACACCTCATCTCTTAGAGCATCTCCAGCCGCGTCCCCCAAAGCGTCCCCCAAAGGGATTTAGGGCGCGCCGGACAGAAAATGCGTTCCAGCCGCGTCCCCCAAAGCCCTTTTTTTGTCCGGCGCGCCCCTATATGGTGTCCGGCGCCCCGAGCCCGTCCCCGTCCCACAGGGGACGCACCGGGGATGCCGGACACACCGAAAAGCGAGGCGGGGAGTGGCGGGGCCGACCCATCAGCGACACAATTAATTTTAACCTAACCGTCGCCCACCTCGCGACGGAAGTAATTGGCGCACAGCGACGGTGCGGTTCCCGCATAGGCGCAGAGGTGCAGCGACGTGTCTCGTCGCGCCTAGCTCTGCGTGCCGGCGTTAATGAGCGCCACCGCTCCCCCGCCTCCCTCCATCCTATAAAAAGGGCCGCCTCTCATCGTCCCTCTCACACACAAACCCTAGCGCCTCTCTCCCAAACCCTAGCCGCCACCATCTCTCAACAAGACTCGACGCTATGTCCGAGTAGAGGCGGAGGCCGACCTCGCGGCCGCGGCCGTGGTCGTGGTCGTGGTCGTGGCCGCGGCATAGCTGAACGCTCGCCGTCGCCTCCCACGCCGTCGTCTTCATCGTCGGGGATGGACGTGGAGCCGGACGTCCTGTTCGAGTTCGTCCACGTCCTCAAGGGCGACCCGCGCGGCATCCAGAGGCTGCCGGACTCCTTCGCCGAGTACGTCGGCGGCGTACGCCCGCGCACGATGCATCTGCGGGAGCATTCGTGCGGCTACTGCCGGTGGATCGTCAAGGCGATCTACGACGCGCGCGGCAAGATGTACCTCAACATCGGCTGGGAGAAGTTCGCGCGCCACCACAGCCTCGAAGCCGGCTTCATCCTCGTGTTCTCCTACTTCGGCAACAGGGACATGAGCGTCAAGGTCTTCGACGAGAGGCGCTGCCTCCGGGACTACCACGGCGACGGGGACTCCCACGACGACGGCAGACCGACGAGGAGGACGGCCGAGTGTTGTTTCTTCGCAGCGAATACGTGCACGGAGGTTTCTGCCCTGTTCGCCTCATCGGTATAACCAACAAGGGCACCATCCTCCCGCTGGATTTTCCGAGTTTAGGTGACTGGGTGTGCCCTCGAGTGTTCTTTCTTAGCAGCGAACACAGGAAACCTTCGATGCACGGCCTAGTTAGGTTTAGTTTCTTTGCAATATTTTATATTTGTGTCCATGATGTCTACGGGAGCTTCTATTCTTGTAGACAGTGTTGGGCCTCCAAGAGCAGAGGTTTGTAGAACAGCAGCAAGTTTCCCTTAAGTGGATTACCCAAGGTTTATCGATCTCAGGGAGGAAGAGGTCAAAGATATCCCTCTCATGCAACCCTGCAACCACAAAGCAAGAAGTCTCTTGTGTCCCCAACACACCTAATAGGTGCACTAGTTCGGCGAAGAGATAGTGAAATACAGGTGGTATGAATAAGTAGTAGCAACGGCACCAGAAAAGTGTTTTGCCCAGGACAGTAAACAAGCAGTAGTAACACAGCAGTAGTAACGCAGCAGTAGTAACGCAGTAAAACAGTAAACAAGCAGCAATAGCAGTATTTAGGAACAAGGCCTAGGGATTAGACTTTCACTAGTGGACACTCTCAACTTTGATCACATAACAGAATAGATAAATGCATACTCTACACTCTTGTTGGATAATGAACACATTGCGTAGGATTACACGAACCCTCAATGCCGGAGTTAACAAGCTCCACAATAATGCTCATATTTTAGTAACCTTTAGTGTAAGATAGATCAAAAGACTAAACCAAGTACTAGCATAGCATGCACACTTGTCACCTTCATGCATATGTAGGAGGAATAGATCACATCAATATTATCATAGCAATAGTTAACTTCGCAATCTACAAGAGATCATGATCATAGCATAAACCAAGTACTAACACGGTGCACACACTTTGTCACCTTTGCACACGTGCGGGAGGAATAAAACTACTTTAATAACATTGCTAGAGTAGCACATAGATAAATTGTGATACAAACACATTGCAATCATAAAGAGATATAAATAAGCACCTCACTATGCCATTCAACGGTGAATAAGTATTACTGTGAAATATAGCCTAAGAGACCCACACGGTGCACACACTTGTCACCTTTACACACGTGGGACAAGGAGTCTCCGGAGATCACATAGGTAAAACTCACTTGACTAGCATAATGACATCTAGATTACAAGCATCATCATATGAATCTCAATCATGTAAGGCAGCTCATGAGATTATTGTATTGAAGTACATAGGAGAGAGATGAACCACATAGCTACCGGTACAGCCCCGAGCCTCGATGGAGAACTACTCCCTCCTCATGGGAGCGAGCGGCGGTGATGAAGATGGCGGTGGAGATGGCGGTGGTGTCGATGGAGAAGCCTTCGGGGGCACTTCCCCGCTCCGGCGAGGTGCCGGAACGGAGACTCCTGTCCCCCAGATCTTGGCTTCGCGATGGCGGCGGCTCTGGAAGGTTTTCCGTATCGTGGTTCTTCGTATCGGGGGTTTCGCGACGGAGGCTTTATATAGGCGAAGAGGCGGCGCAGGAGGGTCGAAGGGGTGGCACACCATAGGCTGGCGCGGCCAGGGCCCAGGCCGCGCCACCCTATCATCTGGGGCCCACGGGGCCCCCCTACGCGGCTCTCGGGTGTTCTGGATGCTTCCGGTGAAAATAGGAACCCGGGTCTTGATTTCGTCCGATTCCGAGAATATTTCGTTACTAGGATTTCTGAAACCAAAAACAGCGAAAACAGACAAGCGGCACTTCGGCATCTTGTTAATAGGTTAGTTCCGGAAAATGCACGAATATGACATAAAGTGTGCATAAAACATGTAGGTATCATCAATAATATGGCATAGAACATAAGAAATTATCGATACGTCGGAGACGTATCAAGCATCCCCAAGCTTAGTTCTGCTCGTCCCGAGCGAGGTAAAACGATAACAAAGATAATTTCGAAGTGATATGCCATCATAACCTTGATCATACTATTTGTAAACATATGTAGTGAATGCAGCGATCAAAACAATGGTAATGACATGAGTAAACAAGTGAATCATAAAGCAAAGACTTTTCATAAATAGTACTTCAAGACAAGTATTAATAAGTCTTGCATAAGAGTTAACTCATAAAGCAATAAATCAAAGTAAAGGTATTGAAGCAACACAAAGGAAGATTAAGTTTCAGCGGTTGCTTTCAACTTGTAACATGTATATCTCATGGATAATTGTCAACATAGAGTAATATAACAAGTACAATATGCAAGTATGTAGGAATCAATGCACAGTTCACACAAGTGTTTGCTTCTTGAGGTGGAGAGAAATAGGTGAGCTGACTCAACATAAAAGTAAAAAGAATGGTCCTTCAAAGAGGAAAGCATCGATTGCTATATTTGTGCTAGAGCTTTTATTTTAAAAACATGAAACAATTTTGTCAACGGTAGTAATAAAGCATATGAGTTATGTACATTATATCTTACAAGTTGCAAGTCTCATGCATAGTATACTAATAGTGCCCGCACCTTGTCCTAATTAACTTGGACTACCGGATCTTTGCAATGCACTTGTTTTGACCAAGTGTCACAATGGGGTACCTCCATGCCGCCTTGTACAAAGGTCTAAGGAGAAAGCTCGCATTTTGGATTTCTCGCTTTTGATTATTCTCAACTTAGACATCCATACCGGGACAACATGGACAACAGATAATGGACTCCTCTTTAATGCATAAGCATGTGGCAACAATTATTATTCTCATATGAGATTGAGGATATATGTCCAAACTGAAACTTCCACCATGAATCATGGCTTTAGTTAGCGGCCCAAAGTTCTTCTCTAACAATATGCATGCTCCAACCATGAAGGTGGTAGATCTCTCTTACTTCGGACAAGACGGACATGCATAGCAACTCACATGATATTCAACAAAGAATAGTTGATGGCGTCCCCAGAAACATGGTTATCGCACAACAAGCAACTTAATAAGAGATAAAGTGCATAAGTACATATTCAATAACACAATAGTTTTTAAGCTATTTGTCCCATGAGCTATATATTGCAAAGGTGAATGATGGAATTTTAAAGGTAGCACTCAAGCAATTTACTTTGGAATGGCGGATAAATACCATGTAGTAGGTAGGTATGGTGGACACAATTGGCATAGTGGTTGGCTCAAGTATTTTGGATGCATGAGAAGTATTCCCTCTCGATACAAGGTTTAGGATAGCAAGGTTATTTGAAACAAAATGAACGGTACAGCAAAACTCACATAAAAGACATATTGTAAACATTATAAGACTCTACACCGTCTTCCTTGTTGTTCAAAACTCAATACTAGATGTTATCTAGACTCTAGAGAAACCAAATATGCAAACCAAATTAGCAAGCTCTAAGTGTTTCTTCATTAATGGGTGCAAAGTATATGATGCAAGAGCTTAAACATGAGCACAACAATTGCCAAGTATCAAATTATCCAAGACATTTTAGAGTTACTACATGTATCATTTTCCAATTCCAACCATATAACAATTTAACGAAGAAGAAACTTCGCCATGAATACTATGAGTAGAGCCTAAGGACATACTTGTCCATATGCTACAGCGGAGCGTGTCTCTCTCCCATAAAGTGAATGCTAGGATCCATTTTATTCAAACAAAACAAAAAACAAAAAACAAACCGACGCTCCAAGCAAAATACATAAGATGTGACGGAATAAAAATATAGTTTCGGGGGAGGAACCCGATAATGTTGTCGATGAAGAAGGGGATGCCTTGGGCATCCCCAAGCTTAGACAGCTTGAGTCTTCTTAGAATATGCAGGGGTGAACCACCGGGGCATCCCCAAGCTTAGAGCTTTCACTCTCCTTGATCATAGTATATCATCCTCCTCTCTTGACCCTTGAAAACTTCCTCCACACCAAACTCGAAACAAACTCATTAGAGGGTTAGTGCATAATCAAAAACTCACATGTTCAGAGGTGACACAATCATTCTTAACACTTCGGACATTGCTCAAAGCTACTGGAAGGTAATGGAACAAAGAAATCCACCCAACACAGCGAAAGAAGCAATGCGAAATAAAAGGCAGAATCTGTCAAAACAGAACAGTCCGTAAAGACGAATTTTAAAAGGGCACCAGACTTGCTCAAATGTAAATGCCCAGATTGAATGAAAGTTGCGTACATATCTGAGGATCACTCACGTAAATTGGCATAATTTTCTGAGTTACCTACAGAGAATTAGACCCAGATTCGTGACAGCAAAGAAATCTGGAACTGCGCAGTAATCCAAATCTAGTATTTACTTTACTATCAAAGACTTTACTTGGCACAACAAAACATAAAACTAAGATAAGGAGAGGTTGCTACAGTAGTAAACAACTTCCAAGACTCAAATATAAAACAAAATACTGTAGCAAAATAACACATGGGTTATCTCCCAAGAAGTTCTTTCTTTATAGCCATTAAGATGGGCTCGGCAGTTTTAATGATGCACTCGCAAGAAATAGTATTTGAAGCAAAAGAGAGCATCAAGAGGCAAATCCAAAACATATTTAAGTCTAACATGCTTCCTATGCATAGGAATCTTGTAAATAAACAAGTTCATGAGGAGCAAAGTAACAAGCATAGGAAGATAGAACAAGTGTAGCTTCAAAAATTTCAGCACATAGAGAGGCATTCTAGTAACATGAAAATTTCCACAACCATATTTTCCTCTCTCATAATAACTTTCAGTAGCATCATGAGCAAACTCAACAATATAACTATCACATAAAGCATTCTTATCATGAGTCTCATGCATAAAATTATTACTACTCCCAACATAAGCATAGTTATTCTTATTAATTGTAGTAGGAGCAAATCCAACATAGTAGCTATCATTATTATTCTCATCAAGTGTAGGAGGCATAGTATAATCACAACAAAATTTACTCTCCATAGTAGGTTGTACCAAAAGACCACTATCATTATAATCATAAATAGGAGGCAAAGTATCATCAAAGAAAATTTTCTCCTCAATGCTTGGGGGACTAAAAAGATCATGAAAACAAGCTTCCCCAAGCTTAGAACTTTCTACATTATTATCAACAATGGTGTTCAAAGCGTTCATACTAATATTACTACCAGCATGCAAATAAGATTCCATAGAGTTTTTAATTTTCGCATCAAACAATCCATGTTTTAAATCAGGAAATAGAATAAGAAGCTCATTGTTGTCCATTATGCCAAACAAGTGTAAACAAGAAACAAAAAGATGCAATTGCAGGATCTAAAGGAAATAGCTTCGAGCACAAACACAATGGCGCCGGAAAAGTACGTTACACGGGACCGGAGTATGAGTGCCTTTTACCTTTCCTCCCGGCAACGGCGCCGGAAAAGTGCTTGATGTCTACGGGAGCTTCTATTCTTGTAGACGAGTGTTGGGCCTCCAAGAGCGAGAGGTTTGTAGAACAGCGAGCAAGTTTCCCTTAAGTGGATTACCCAAGGTTTATCGATCTCGGGGAGGAAGAGGTCAAAGATATCCCTCTCATGCAACCCCGCAACCACAAAGCAAGAAGTCTCTTGTGTCCCCAACACACCTAATAGGTGCACTAGTTCGGCGAAGAGATAGTGAAATACAGGTGGTATGAATAAGTAGTAGCAACGGCACCGTGAAAAGTGTTTTGCCCAGGACGATAAACAAGCAGTAGTAACTCAGCAGTAGTAACGCAGCAGCAGTAACGCAGTAAAACAGTAAACAAGCAGCAATAGCAGTATTTAGGAACAAGGCCTAGGGATTAGACTTTCACTAGTGGACACTCTCAACTTTGATCACATAACAGAATAGATAAATGCATACTCTACACTCTTGTTGGATAATGAACACATTGCGTAGGATTACACGAACCCTCAATGCCGGAGTTAACAAGCTCCACAATAATGCTCATATTTTAGTAACCTTTAGTGTAAGATAGATCAAAAGACTAAACCAAGTACTAGCATAGCATGCACACTCGTCACCTTCATGCATATGTAGGAGGAATAGATCACATCAATATTATCATAGCAATAGTTAACTTCGCAATCTACAAGAGATCATGATCATAGCATAAACCAAGTACTAACACGGTGCACACATCGTCACCTTTGCACACGTGCAGGAGGAATAAAACTACTTTAATAACATTGCTAGAGTAGCACATAGATAAATTGTGATACAAACACATTGCAATCATAAAGAGATATAAATAAGCACCTCACTATGCCATTCAACAGTGAATAAGTATTCTCGTGAAATATAGCCTAAGAGACCCACACGGTGCACACACTGTCACCTTTACACACGTGGGACAAGGAGTCTCCGGAGATCACATAGGTAAAACTCACTTGACTAGCATAATGACATCTAGATTACAAGCATCATCATATGAATCTCAATCATGTAAGGCAGCTCATGAGATTATTGTATTGAAGTACATAGGAGAGAGATGAACCACATAGCTACCGGTATAGCCCCGAGCCTCGATGGAGAACTACTCCCTCCTCATGGGAGCAGCAGCGGTGATGAAGATGGCGGTGGAGATGGCAGCGGTGTCGATGGAGAAGCCTTCCGGGGGCACTTCCCCGCTCCGGCAGGGTGCCGGAACGAGACTCCTGTCCCCGCATCTTGGCTTCGCGATGGCGGCGGCTCCGGAAGGTTTTCCGTATCGTGGTTCTTCGTATCGGGGGTTTCGCGACGGAGGCTTTATATAGGCGAAGAGGCGGCGCAGAGGGTCGAAGGGGTGGCCACACCATAGGCCGGCGCGGCCAGGGCCCGGGCCGCGCCACCCTATCATCCGGGGCCCACAGGCCCCCCTCCGGCGGCTCTCGGGTGTTCCGGATGCTTCCGGTGAAAATAGGAACCCGGGTCTTGATTTCGTCCGATTCCGAGAATATTTCGTTACTAGGATTTCTGAAACCAAAAACAGCGTAAAACAGAGAACCGGCACTTCGGCATCTTGTTAATAGGTTAGTTCCAGAAAATGCACGAATATGACATAAAGTGTGCATAAAACATGTAGGTATCATCAATAATATGGCATAGAACATAAGAAATTATCGATACGTCGGAGACGTATCAGTCCACCATGGTTCAAACTATGTATTAGTTTGTGGAAAACCATGTTCCAAACTATGTCTTCGTGTAAACCACGTTCCCAATTATGTATTAGTTTGTGGAAATTGAAATAAAAATGCCAAGAAAAATTATTTTAAATGTTTGGGGGCGGCGTTTGGGGGACGCGGCTGGGGAGCGACGTCCCCCAAAGGCGGCACGAACAAAACACGTCCCCCAAACGCTCGATCCGGCGCGGTTTGGGGGACGCGACTGGAGATGCTCTTAACTCACTTTATCTGCTCCCAGCTATCTTTGAGCTTCTCCGATGGGCATCACAAATTATGTCAATTTTTATCCATTTGGGAGACTTCGGGCATTTGTTCCGGTGCACCTAAAAGCAAGTACAATTAGTCCTAAGACTAGTTATAGTGGGAAGTAACATAGAGTAGTAACATGCACATGTTACTACTCTATGTTACTACCTTCATAGTGGTTAGTAACATCAAAGTAGTATCATATATATCTTCATTAATTAGCTTATAGACTCATTGTATCTTGAGAAGTGTGATGTTACAGTAACTAGCTATGTTACTCCATCTTCCTCTCTCCTCATTAACTCACTGCCACATAAGCAAATTTGCTGAGTTGGACACTTAGTTACTAGTGAAGTTAGCTACAAGGATTAGAATAATATATTTATGTCTAGTTGGAGGAGAGAGAATATTTTTTTTATAATGGGTGCTTTATTACCCGAAACAAACAATTACACCCGGCCTCTGCATAACTAAGATGCACACAGCCATCCACTCTAAGTATCCAGAAGTTCTAAAACAGATAAAAAAAGACGTTGTACATATCAATCATGGGAGAATGAAAGTGAGCTCTTATGCAAGAGCTAGCTCTAGCACGTGCTCCTAGACAAGTTGTGTGAATGAAAGGTGAGTCATCCATTAAAAAAAGTAGTACATTTTTCTAGCCAACTATTATACTTGTTGGCTACATGTTAGCAATAGATGACATGGCATCTTGCATATAGCCAACAATCGGCGAGTTGCTCTAATAGCCCTCCCAAACGAACATGTTTGTGTGGGCCAGCCGAGCAGAAAACTGCCTCGACGGGTCTCCTCAAATATACTAATTTTTTATGGGTTGTCTATTTTATCCCAAACTAATATGAGTAATAAATTTGGAGCCCGTTTGGGCCAATCGATCATTGTATACTATATATAGGGTTATGAAAATGAATAAGAAGCACCTAGATAAATTGTAGGGATTTCTATTTTCGTGCCCTCGGGTCCTTAGTTGTACTCAGTTTTCCCCAGCTTCTTAGTTTTTCCTCAGTTTTCCCAATCCCTTGTCTGAAATCCGCAGAAGGAGCTCGGACGGAGGATTCCCGTTTAGTTGACCGTTTGGTTGGTGCTGGCAAGTGGGACCGCTGTTGCTGCCCCGCAGTGGACATGTATCCACTTCCAGATCATCATGGGACCCACAACTTGTCCACGTTAGCGCGCCGGACCCACAGCTTACATAGGTGAACGTTGCAAAATGGGAGCCCGAGCCAGCCCCGCGCCCGTGCCCGTGCCATTGCTTCCCCTTTCTTTCCCCGCGCCCCATTGTTCTTCTTCTTCGCCAGCGGCAGCCCTTCTCCGGCAGGCGGGTGATATCTAGTTTCTCTTCGACCTCCCATTCTTCATGGCCGCAGTATGGACCCGTGCCTTTGACAGGATGCCCTGACTGCCCACGCCAGGAGCCTCTGAAGCGGTCGATCTGTAAGACGGACGACAACGGCAACCGTGGACGTGAGTTCCTTACATGCGAGAGCTTGCCATATAGAGAGGGGGATAAGGTTAGATCTCGCTCCAATTTCTCTATTTTCTCTCGATTTTCTTATTATTACCTTGAATTTGGGATTTAGGGTTCACGTTGTTGTTTTCAGATCCTGAAGAAATGCAGGCATTTCGAGTGGATCGATGTGTACGTTCAGAGGCTTCAATTGCAGGAATCAATTGGCGCTATTGGGAGCGCAATTTGGGAGGGGGGACTTGTTGTAGAGAATGCGGCGGAGAGAGGAGCCATTCCGATTATGCCTAATGCTCCCAATGCAGGACTGGTGGAAGTGAAGGGAGAACTTAAGCAAATGAACAAGCAGTTAAGGCAGCTGATCGAGTTGAAGAAGCAAATTAATCTGATTGCTAGTTATTTTTTTGTTGTATAATTGCGATCGGATTCTTATCATTGCTCACCAGGCGCTAGAAGTTGTTACAAAGGATACCTTGTTACAAATCCATTATTCAGCTACATGTACTTGTAGTTGTTTTCAAAGTTAGTGTGTGCATTCACCGAAATTACCAACTATATTCCCTAAAAGAAAAGGAATGCTAAATAAAGTTGATAATTGTTAGAGGGGTGACAAATAATTCATTCACCGAAATCCCCCAAATATGCCAATAATGTATGTCTCATGTTTCTACCAAAATTACCAAAACTATATCCTAAACTATATTCCCTAAAAGAAAAGGAAAGCTAAAGATAGTTGATAATTGTTAGAGGGGTAAAAATAATGCATTCACCGAAATCCGCAAATATGTATGCCTCATGTTTATACCAAAATTATACCACTTTTGGGCCGTTTCAAATTACCAAAACTATATCCCAAACTATATTCCCTAAAAGAAAATGAAAGCTAAAGATAGTTGATAATTGTTAGAGGGGTCACAAATAATGCATTCACCGAAATCCGCAAATATGTATGCCTCGTGTTTATACCAAAATTGTACCACTTTTGGGCCGTTTCAAATTACCAAAACTATATCCCAAACTATATTCCCTAAAAGAAAAGGAAAGCTAAAGATAGTTGATAATTGTTAGAGGAGTGAAAAATAATGCATTCACCGAAATCCGCAAATATGTATGCCTCATGTTTATACCAAAATTGTACCACTTTTGGGCCGTTTCAAATTACCAAAACTATATCCCAAACTATATTCCCTAAAAGAAAAGGAAAGCCAAAGATAGTTGATAATTGACAAATAATGCATTCACCGAAATCCGCAAACTATATTACGTGGCAAACTCGCTATTGCACATAAATAGAGGGGTGGCACTCTCCACCGACAGAGAGAGAGACAGGGGTGGCCACGAAGAGAGAGAGAGGGATGGCCACGAAGAGACGGAGAGGGGTATACTGCCAGTTAGATCAGTGGATCAACGGTTCGTGGAGTCGATCCGTGTGACAACGGCTCAACCAATCAGGATAAGTTTGGGCTCCTGAGAGCATTTGTGCAGGGCAAAACAGAGTAGTACTAAGAATCCAAGGGCACATAAATAGTAAATAGACTAAGGGATTCAAACAAAATAATTACAAAATGAAAAATGTGTGTTTTGTACAATATAATTCATATTGGGCTACATCAAATTATTTGCAATTCAAATATACATGAGTGTGACAATTATGGCATCATTTAGACAAACTATGTTTTTGGGGAAGATGTTTTGCAAAGGGGTTTGAGTGGAAAACCATGCATCTTCATAGCTACACTAGTGATTCCGAGAAGTGCCAATTTGTGGTAAAACTTGATTTATATATGTTTGTTAAGGTTTTCTAGGTGGCAGGTTGCGTAGAAAGACTCCATGAGTAGGTGCCACTATGTTTTTATTTTTTTGGATTTTTTTTTGCGCATGAAATGACTCAATTAGCTATGTTAATCTCATTTGTTGACTCTCTGTTGACCAACTACTTGAGGGTAAAACTGAGTATCATCATTGCAATTGACTCCGTGTTTTTTGCACGATCTTTGGTGCTACGTGACAGGTGTAGAGCAGCGACGTCGACAGCGACGACGAGTCCTTCCACACCAAGACTCGCCACGTCCTCAGGAGGCTGCAGTCCGGCCATTACGATGGCCCCTTTGCTCGAGGCATTTACAAGTGCCCCTTCTGCAACAGGAAGCTCCGCGCCACCGACTTTAACTGCCTGGTGAACCATGCTGAATCCATTGGCAGATGCGGCACTAGAGTTGGAACGACCGTGAACGTGTATGCGTTCATGGCCAAACACTTAGCACTTGGGATTCACCTGCGCAACATCCAAGCGAGTCACAGGCGCTACCTGGAGGCATTGAACGTGCCTACTGCACTCTCTGTATGTGACTGCTCTATCTGTAGAGCAGCTTAAATTCATGTAAATGTAGCTTATGTTGTATCTATCGGTACTACTGTTGGATCTGTCGTGAATATATCTATGCTATGTTGGCTGCTGTATGCAGCTTATCCTATAATTTTTCTGGATTTGTGCCGTAGATTTCTTACCTGATTGGATAAAAATGAAGGCATAAAGAAATGAATGGCGTTAAAAAACAGAAGGAGAAACTGCTCTAGATTTGCTACCAATTTGGGCTATCAAGAATGAATGAGATCGAGCGAGCGAGAGAGAGGAAAAAGGTACATTAAAAACTGCTAATCTGGGCGAAAGAGAAAGAAACCACGCATGCCCACGTCCCGGACCCACATGGCTCCACACGCTACGGCCCCACACGCTACGGCCACCGCTCCGCTCGTATGACCAAACACAGTCTCATCTTGTCCCACGCGGTCCCTTCCTACCAGCCCCACACGACACGGCCCCACTCGTCAGCACGGAACGGTCAACTTAACGGGATTCCTTCCGTCCGATCTCCTTCTGCGGGTTTCAGACAAGGGCTTGGGGAAAACTGAGGAAAAACTAAGAAGCTGGGAAAAACTGAGTACAACTAAGGACCTGAGGGCAAGAAAATAGAAATCTCTAAATTGTATATGTGCCACTTAGCTAGCAAGCCCGTGGATATTGAAATTCCACAAGCAGTGATCCCTGATACTGTATTTGAACCATTCTCCGAATTCCTTATGATATACCGTGAATTCAACTCCGGGATATATGGTCAGTGCTATCTATACGGCGCTAGGGCCATTGACTACATTTGTTGCTTAAACCTAATGGTTCTGGCTGTACAATGGAACCTCTACCATAGGGTTTCACCCTCAACCATGGTTCCATTGCACACCAAATAGAGTACCCTCAATTTATAATTTACAAAATAGTTTTTCTTTTGAATGCAGATGAGGGTTTTGGAAAACTTTATAAGCTTTACTTACGCAATGGAAGATGAGCTTGCTTGTTGATTTTGAATTACCACAATTCGTAGATCGAAGTGACCATGTACCATGGGCTCTGAAAATCGCATCATTGTATGAAAAGGACAATGTTTAAGATCCAAATCATTCTATGGTGCATACGTTGGGATGCTTTACTATTTAATGTTTTGTATCCCTCCGCTTTAGTGATATGTTGTTAGGGTTTAGGTTAAATATTTTCCAATGCTTTCCTTATGATGAAGTGGTGAATTTTATTTGATAAATGCTTTCCTTTTATCATTGATGGCTATAAAATAATGAATCTTCTTTCCTACGAGGTTTTAGTTCAATATTTAAAGATTTCTTCAATCATATTAAAAGGTTTATTGAAGTGTACTTTTAGGTTTCATTTGAATTGTAATTTAGAATTTTCATATATCTACTTATTATTATATGAATTTCATTTTGGGATTTTCATTTTTATTTTATTAGGGTTTTAGTGTCATTTGAATATAACACAAATTTAGTTTTCAAATTTTTAAGTTGGTTTTGAATTTGGATTGGCATCACTTCGTTTTAGGTATTTGAATATTGCTGGCGTGCACTCGTAGTACACAGACATGCTGTTGGGGAACCCCAAGAGGAAGGTGTGAAGAGCACAATATCAAGTTTTTCCTCAATACGAAACCAGGGTTTAATCAACCAGTAGGAGAAAGGAGTGACTTCTGAAGGTGTTGCTTGCTGACTAGTGGCAGGGCGCACTACCGGCGTCAGCAACAACGTGGAACCTGCATACAACACAACCCAAATACTTTTCCCAACTTACAGTGAGGTTGTTAATCTCACCGGTTTGCTGACACAAAGGATTAGACGTATCGAATGGAAGGAGATGCTTGCAGAAAGTAAACAGAACAGGATTGCTATTGAATTTATCAGTAAAGGAAATAGGACCGGGTTCCACAGTTCACTAGAGATGTCTCTCCATAAAGAAATAGCATGTTGGGTAAATATATTACAGCTGGGTAATTGACAGAATATCAATCGATACATAACAAGATGATTACTATGATAATTTGGTATTTGAAATTACAACATAATACAATAGACTGTAATCCAACTGCGTCTATGACTAATAATCCACCTTCAGGTTAGCGTCCGCACCACTTCCAGTATAAAGTTACAAGCAACAAACTATCGAATTAAGCAATGTATGTAAAGTAAACAATAGAGTTACCCTCGGATAAAACATTGTTGGGTTATCCCTAGTAACAACAGCACATCTACAACCTTAGAAGTTATAAAGTCACTCTCACAGGAAACTAGAGGCATGAACCTACTATCGAGCATAAATACCCCCTCTTGGAGTCACAAGTATCCACTTGGTCAGAGTTCCTACTAGCAACGGAGAGCATGCAAGATCACAAATAACATATGACATGAATATATAATCAATCTTAGCATAGTATTCAACATTCATCGGATACCAGCAAACCAAACACAGAGGATTACATAAATATGATCTTGATCATGTAGGGCAGCTCACAAGATCGATACATGAAGCACAAGGTGGAGAAGACAACCATCTAGCTACTGCTATGGACCCATAGTCAAGGGATGAACTACTCACGCATCACTTCGGAGGCGGGCATGATGATATAGATGCCTCCGGCGATGATTTACCCCTCCGGCAGGATGCCGGGAAGAGCTTCAGAACCCCCCGAGATGGGTTCGCGATGGCGGCCGCGACAGAACTTTTCGTGGATGGAGGGTCAGGTATCCAGGGTTTTCCCGAGAAGATGTATAAATAGGCGAATGATTGAGGTCGGTTGGGCACCTAGGGGGCCCACACCATGCCTTGGCGCGGGCCCAGGCTTGGTCGCGCCAAGGGCAGGTGTGGGTGCCCTGGTGCGCCTCTTCGTCCCCCCTTCGGACTTCGGCTTCGTTTCGGTAAAATATTGACTTCGGATTTTGTTTCATCCAATTTCGAGAATATTTCTTGTACAAATTTTCTGAAATACAAAAACAGCAGAAAACAGGGAACTGGCACTGTGGCATCTTGTTAATAGGTTAGTGCCAGAAATCATGTAAAAGTGAAACGAAGTGTAAACAAAACACATATGAATTTGTGTAAACCAAGCATGGAGCATCAAAATATAGTATCAGTATCCCAAATCTTAACTCATGCTCGTCCTCGAGTAGGTAAGTGATAACAAAATAATTTTTAAGGTGACATGAAGCCAACACAATCTTGATCAAGCATGTAAAGCATTGTGAGCTGGGGTTCTAAGTACTCTAACATAGGCATGATAGATATAATTCAATTGAACCTAGCAACTATGTTATAACATGAAGAGTAACTCAAACAAAGGATCATGAGTAATAGTGCATTGTGTGTTTATGCTCATAGAGTAAACATAACAAAGTGGTACTCAACATGTCCTTATGAAATAGCAAAACATAAATGCAAGGACACCTTCAAAGTTCAAAGGGTGACTAGATACAAATAATTTGAGAGCAAGCAATAGCACAATCATGAATCAATCAATAATAATTTTGGGACTATGCACGTTGCACTAAGAATGACAACTATGCTCTCTTAATTGGTTTATAAAGTAGAAGGTGAAAACTCAACATAAAAGAAAAAGAAAGGCCTGATACGCGTGAAGCACACGTCCGTTGGGAACCCCAAGAGGAAGGTGTGATGCGTACAGCAGCAAGTTTTCCCTCAGTAAGAAACCAAGGTTATAGAACCAGTAGGAGTCAAGGAACACGTGAAGGTTGTTTGTGGCGGAGTGTAGTGCGGCGCAACACCAGGGATTCCGGCGCCAACGTGGAACCTGCACAACACAATCAAAGTACTTTGCCCCAACGTAACAGTGAGGTTGTCAATCTCACCGACTTGCTGTAAACAAAGGATTAGATGTATAGTGTGGAAGATGATGTTTGTTTGCGAAGAACAGTAAAGACCAAGTATTGCAGTAGATTGTATTTCAAATGTAAAGAATGGACCGGGGTCCACAGTTCACTAGTGGTGTCTCTCCCATAAGATAAATAGCATGTTGGGTGAACGAATTACAATTGGGCAATTGACAAATAAAGAAGGCATAACAATGCACATACATATATCACGATGACTACTATGAGATTTAATCAGGGCATTACGACAAAGTACATAGACCGCTATCCAGTAGGCATCTATGCCTAAAAAGTCCACCTTCAGGTTATCATCCGAACCCCTTCCAGTATTAAGTTGCAAACAACAGACAATTGCATTAAGTATGGTGCGTAATGTAATCAACACAAATATCCTTAGACAAAGGATTGATGTTTTATCCCTAGTGGCAACATCACATCCACAACCTTAGAACTTTCTGTCACTGTCCCGCATTCAATGGAGGCATGAACCCACTATCGAGCATAAATACTCCCTCTTGGAGTCACAAGTATCAACTTGGCCGAGCCTCTACTAGCAACGGAGAGCATGCAAGAACATAAACAACACATATATGATAGATTGATAATCAACTTGACATAGTATTCCATATTCATCGGATCCCAACAAACACAACATGTAGCATTACAAATAGATGATCTTGATCATGATATGCAGCTCACAACAAGATCTAACATGATAGCACAATGAGGAGAAGACAACCATCTAGGTACTGCTATGGACCCATAGTCCAGGGGTGAACTACTCACACATCGATCCGGAGGCGATCATGGTGATGAAGAGTCCTCCGGGAGATGATTCCCCTCTCCCGGCAGGGTGCCGGAGGCGATCTCCTGAATCCCCCGAGATGGGATTGGCGGCGGCCTCGTGTCTGGAAGGTTTTCCGTATCGTGGCTCTCGGTACTGGGGTTTTCGCGACGAAGGCTTTAAGTAGGCGGAAGGGCAGAGTCGGAGGGCTGACGAGGGGCCCACCCCATAGGGCGGCGCGGGCCCCCCTCTGGCCGCGCCGGCCTATGGGTACGGCGTCTCGTCGCCCCACTTCGTTTCCCTTTCGGTCTTCTGGAAGCTTCGTGGAAAAATAAGACCCTGGGCGTTGATTTCGTCCAATTCCGAGAATATTTCCTTTGTAGGATTTCTGAAACCAAAAACAGCAGAAAACAACGAATCGGCTCTTCGGCATCTCGTCAATAGGTTAGTGCCGGAAAATGCATAATAATGACATAAAGTGTGTATAAAACATGTGAGTATCATCATAAAAGTAGCATGGAACATAAGAAATTATAGATACGTTTGGGACGTATCAAGCATCCCCAAGCTTAGTTCCTACTCGCCCTCGAGTAGGTAAACGATAACAAAGATAATTTCTGAAGTGACATGCTATCATAATCTTGATCAATACTATTGTAAAGCATATGAGATGAATGCAGTGATTCGAAGCAATGGTAAAGACAATGAGTAAACAAATGAATCATATATCAAAGACTTTTCATGAATAATACTTTCAAGACAAGCATCGATAAGACTTGCATAAGAGTTAACTCATAAAGCAATAAATTCTTAGTAGAAAGCTTTGAAGCAACACAAAGGAAGATATAAGTTTCAACAGCTGCTTTCAACTTCAACATATTTATCTCATGGATAATTGTCAACACAAAGTAATATAACAAGTGCAATCGGTAAACATGTAAGAATCAATGCACACTGTTCATACAAGTGTTTGCTTCTAAGATAGAAAGAAGTAGGTAAACTGACTCAACAATAAAGTAGAAGAAATGCCCTTCGCAGAGGGAAGCATGGATTACTATTTTTGTGCTAGAGCTTTTCATTTTGAAAACATAGAAACAATTTTTTCAACGGTAGTAATAAATCATATGTGTTATGTATAAGATATCCTATAAGTTGCAAGCCTCATGCATAGTTTACCAATAGTGCTCGCACCTTGTCCTAATTATCTTGGATTAGCATGGATTATCATTGCATACCATATGTTTCAACCAAGTGTCACAAAGGGGTACCTCTATGCCGCCAGTACAAAGGTCTAAGGAGAAAGATCGCATTTGATTTCTCGTTTTTGATTATTCTCAACTTAGACATCCATACCGGGACAACATAGACAACAAATAATGGACTCCTCTTTAATGCATAAGCATTCAACAACAGATAATATTCTCATAAGAGATTGAGGATTAATTGTCCAAACTGAAACTTCCACCATGATTCATGGCTTTAGTTAGCGGCCCAATGTTCTTCTCTAACAATATGCATACTCAAACCATTTGATCATGAAAATCGCCCTTACTTCGCGACAAGACGAACATGCATAGCAACTCACATGATATTCAACAAAGGTGTAATAGTTGATGGCGTCCCCAAAAACATGGTTACCGCTCAACAAGCAACTTATTAAGAAATAAGATACATAAGTACATATTCTTCACCACAATAGTTTTTAAGGCTATTTTCCCATGAGCTATATATTGCAAAGACAAGGAATAGAATTTTTAAAGGTAGCACTCAAGTAATTTACTTTGGAATGGCAGAGAAATACCATGTAGTAGGTAGGTATGGTGGACACAAATGGCATGGTTTTTGGCTCAAGGATTTGGATGCACGAGAAGTAATCCCTCTCAATACAAGGCTAGGCTAGCAAGGTTGTTTGAAGCAAACTCAAGTATAAAACGGTGCAGCAAAACTCACATATGAACATATTGCAAGCATTATAAGACTTTACATCGTCTCCTTGTTGTTCAAACACCTTAACCAGAAATATCTAGACTCTAGAGAAACTAATCATGCAAACCAAATTTTAACAAGCTCTATGTAGTTCTTCATTAATAGGTGCAAAGTACATGATGCAAGAGCTTAAACATGATCTATATGAGCACAACAATTGCCAAGTATCAAACTATTCAAGACATTATACCAATTACCACATGCAGCATTTTCTGTTTCCAACCATATAACAATGAACGAAGCAGTTTTAACCTTCGCCATGAACATTAAGAGTAAAGCTAAGAACATATGTGTTCATACGAAATAGCGGAGCGTGTCTATCTCCCAAACAAAGAATGCTAGGATTCGATTTTATTCAAACGAAAACAAAAATAAAAACAAACAGACGCTCCAAGTAAAGCACATAAGATGTGACGGAATAAAAATATAGTTTCACTAGAGGTGACCTGATAAGTTGTCGATGAAGAAGGGATGCCTTGGGCATCCCCAAGCTTAGATGCTTGAGTCTTCTTAAAATATGCAGGGATGAACCACGGGGGCATCCCCAAGCTTAGACTTTTCACTCTTCTTGATCATATTGTATCATCCTCCTCTCTTGACCCTTGAAAACTTCCTCCACACCAAACTCAAAACAAACTCATTAGAGGGTTAGTGCATAATTGAAAATTCATATATTCAGAGGTGACATAATCATTCTTAACACTTCTGGACATTGCACAAAGCTACTGAAAGTTAATGGAACAAAGAAATCCATCAAACATAGCAAAACAGGCAATGCGAAATAAAAGGCAGAATCTGTCAAAACAGAACAGTCCAGAAAGAAGAATTTTTCTGGGGCACTTAACTTGCTCAGATGAAAATGCCCAAATTGAATGAAAGTTGCGTACATATCTGAGGATCACGCACGTAAATTGGCAGATTTTTCTAAATTTCCTACAGAAGAGGCTGCTCAATTTCGTGACAGTAAGAAATCTGTTTCTGCGCAGTAATCCAAATCTAGTATTGACTTTACTATCAAAGACTTTACTTGGCACAACAATGCAATAAAATAAAGATAAGGAGAGGTTGCTACATTAGTAACAACTTCCAAGACTCAAATATAAAATAAAAGTGCAGAAGTAAAATAATGGGTTGTCTCCCATAAGCGCTTTTCTTTAACGCCTTTCGCCTAGGCGCGTAAAGTGTGAATCAAGTATTGTCAAGAGATGAAGCATTAACATCATAATTTGTTCTAATAATAGAATCATAAGGTAACTTCATTCTCTTTCTAGGGAAGTGTTCCATACCTTTCTTGAGAGGAAATTGATATTTAATATTACCTTCCTTCATATCAATGGTAGCACCAACAGTTCGAAGAAAAGGTCTTCCCAATATATTGGGACAAGATGCATTGCATTCAATATCCAAGACAACAAAATCAACAGGGACAAGGTTATTGTTAACCATAATGCCAACATTATCAATCCTCCCCAAAGGTTTCTTTATAGCGTTATCAGCAAGATTAACATCCAAATAACAATTTTTCAATGGTGGCAAGTCAAGCATATCATAGATTTTCTTAGGCATAACGTAAATACTTGCACCAAGATCACATAAAGCATTACAATCAAAATCATTGACCCTCATCTTAATGATGGGCTCCCAACCATCTTCTAACTTCCTAGGAATAGAAGTTTCAAGTTTTAGTTTCTCCTCTCTAGCTTTTATGAGAGCATTTGTAATATGTTTTGTAAAGGACAAATTTATAGCACTAGCATTGGGACTTTTAGCAAGTTTTTGTAAGAACTTTATAACTTCAGAGATGTGACAATCATCAAAATCTAAACCATTATGATCTACAGCAATGGGATCATTGCCCCCAATATTTTGAACAATTTCAGCAGTTTTATCACAAACAGTTTCAGCAGTTTTAGCAGTTTCAGGCAATTTTGCACGCTTTGCACTAGGAGTAGAAACATTGCCAACACCACTTATTTTACCATTGATAGTAGGGGGTGTACCAACATGTGAAGCATTATCATTACTAGTGGTGGTAATAGTCCAAACTTTAGCTACATTATTCTCTTTAGCAAGTTTTTCGTTTTCTTCTCTTTCCCACCTAGCATGCAATTCAGCCATCAATCTAATATTTTCATTAATTCGAACTTGGATGGCATCTGCTGTAGCAAATGACTTAATATCTTTATCTTCATTAGGCATAACTTTCGATTTTAAAAGATCAACATCAGAGGCAAGACTATCAACCTTAGAAGCAAGAATATCAATTTTATCAAGCTTTTCCTCAACAGATTTGTTAAAAGCAGTTTGTGTACTAATAAATTCTTTAAGCATGGCTTCAAGACCAGGGGGTACACTCCTATTATTGTTTTAAGAATTCCCATAAGAATTACCATAACCATTACCATTAGCAGAAGGATATGGCCTATAGTTGTTACCAGAATTATTCCTATAAGCATTGTTGTTGAAATTATTACTTTTAATGAAGTTCACATCAACATGTTCTTCTTGGGCAACCAATGAAGCTAAGGAACATTATTAGGATCAACATTAGATCTACCATTCACAAGCATAGACATTATAGCATCAATCTTATCACTCAAGGAGGAGGTTTCTTCAACAGAATTTACCTTCTTACCTTGTGGAGCTCTTTCCGTGTGCCATTTAGAGTAATTCATCATCATATCATCAAGAAGCTTTGTTGCCGCCCCCAAAGTGATGGACATAAAGGTACCTCCAGCATCTGAATCCAATAGGTTCCGCGAAGAAAAATTCAATCCTGCATAGAAGGTTTGGATGATCATCCAAGTAGTCAGTCCATGGGTAGGGCAATTCTTTACCAAAGATTTCATTCTCTCCCATGCTTGAGCAACATGTTCATTATCTAATTGCTTAAAATTCATTATGCTACTTCTCAGATATAATTTTAGCGGGACGATAATATCTACCAATAAAAGCATCCTTACATTTAGTCCATGAATCAATACTATTTCTAGGCAGAGATAGCAACCAATCCTTAGCTCTTCCTCTTAAGGAGAAAGGAAACAATTTTAATTTTATAATGTCACCATCTACATCCTTATACTTTTGCATTTCACATAGTTCAACGAAATTATTAAGATGAGCAGCAGCATCATCAGAACACACACCAGAAAATTGCCCTCTCATAACAAGATTTAGTAAAGCAGGTTTAATTTCAAAAAATTCTGCTGTAGTAGCAGGTGGAGCAATAGGTGTGCATAAGAAATCATTATTATTTGTGCTAGTGAAGTCACACAACTTAGTATTCTCAACAGTACCCATTTTAGCAGTAGTAAATAAAACAAACTAAATAAAGTAAATGCAAGTAACTAATTTTTTTGTGTTTTTAATATAGAGAACAAGACAGTGAATAAAGTAAAGCTAGTAACTATTTTTTTTGTGTTTTTGATATAAGAGCAAACAAAGCAGTAAATAAAATAAAGTAAAGCAAGACAAAAACAAAGTAAAGAGATTGGATGTGGGAGACTCCCCTTGCAGCGTGTCTTGATCTCCCCGGAACGGCGCCAGAAAAAGAGCTGTTGACGTTGGAGTTGAAAATCTTTTTGGTGTAACTTTTCTTCGTTCCCCGGCAACGGCGCCAGAAAAAGAGCTTGATACGCGTGAAGCACACGTCCGTTGGGAACCCCAAGAGGAAGGTGTGATGCGTACAATAGCAAGTTTTCCCTCAGTAAGAAACCAAGGTTATCGAACCAGTAGGAGTCAAGGAACACGTGAAGGTTGTTGGTGGCGGAGTGTAATGCGGCGCAACACCAGGGATTCCGGCGCCAACGTGGAATCTGCACAACACAATCAAAGTACTTTGCCCCAATGTAATAGTGAGGTTGTCAATCTCACCGGCTTGCTGTAAACAAAGGATTAGATGTATAGTGTGGAAGATGATGTTTGTTTGCGAAGAACAGTAAAGAACAAGTATTGCAGTAGATTGTATTTCAGATGTAAAGAATGGACCGGGGTCCACAGTTCACTAGTGGTGTCTCTCCGATAAGAAATAGCATGTTGGGTGAACAAATTACAGTTTGGCAATTGACAAATAAAGAAGGCATAACAATGCACATACATATATCACGATGACTACTATGAGATTTAATCAGGGCATTACGACAAAGTACATAGACCGCTATCCAGACATGCATCTATGCCTAAAAAGTCCACCTTCGAAGTTATCATCCGAACCCCTTCCAGTATTAAGTTGCAAACAACAGACAATTGCATTAAGTATGGTGCGTAATGTAATCAACACAAATATCCTTAGACAAAGCATTGATGTTTTATCCCTAGTGGCAACAAGCACATCCACAACCTTAGAACTTTCGTCACTCTGTCCCGCATTCAATGGAGGCATGAACCCACTATCGAGCATAAATACTCCCTCTTGGAGTCACAAGTATCAACTTGGCCGTAGCCTCTACTAGCAACGGAGAGCATGCAAGAACATAAATAACACATATATGATAGATTGATAATCAACTTGACATAGTATTCCATATTCATCGGATCCCAACAAACACGACATGTAGCATTACAAATAGATGATCTTGATCATGATAGGCAGCTCACAAGATCTAACATGATAGCACAACGAGGAGAAGACAACCATCTAGCTACTGCTATGGACCCATAGTCCAGGGGTGATCTACTCACACATCGATCCGGAGGCGATCATGGTGATGAAGAGTCCTCCGGGAGATGATTCCCCTCTCCGGCAGGGTGCCGGAGGCGATCTCCTGAATCCCCCGAGATGGGATTGGCGGCGGCGGCGTCTCTGGAAGGTTTTCCGTATCGTGGTTCTCGGTACTGGGGTTTTCGCGACGAAGGCTTTAAGTAGGCGGAAGGGCAGAGTCGGAGGGCTGACGAGGGGCCCACCCCATAGGGCGGCGCGGGGCCCCCTCTGGCCGCGCCGGCCTATGGGTACGGCGCCTCGTCGCCCCACTTCGTTTCCCTTTCGGTCTTCTGGAAGCTTCGTGGAAAAATAAGACCCTGGGCGTTGATTTCGTCCAATTCCGAGAATATTTCCTTTGTAGGATTTCTGAAACCAAAAACAGCAGAAAACAACAACTGGCTCTTCGGCATCTCGTCAATAGGTTAGTGCCGAAAAATGCATAATAATGACATAAAGTGTGTATAAAACATGTGAGTATCATCATAAAAGTAGCATGGAACATAAGAAATTATAGATACGTTTGGACGTATCAAGGCCCTTCGCAGAGGGAGGCAGAGATTACCCATATGCTAGAGCTTTTTATTTTGAAAGCAATAGGAGTGTTGAAAATATTTATTTTGAGAGGTGCTACTTATGTCAACGGTAGCGATAAATAGTATGTCTTATGCATAATTACTTCGTATAAGTTTGCTTGCCTCATGCATAATGTACCAATAGTGCTCACACCTTGTCCTAATTTTGGACTTCCATGGATTTTCATCGCATACATATGTTTTAACCAAGTGTTGCAAAGGGGTACCCCCTTGCCTCCTGTACAAAGGTCCTTAGGAGATGGATCTCATTTGATTTCTCAATTTTGATGAATCTCAACTTTTTTGGACATCCATACCGGGAAAGCAAGGACCACGGATATTTGGACTTTTGCCCAGCTGAAACTTCCACCATGTGAACATGGCTTTAGTTGGCAGCCCAATGTTCCTCTCTAACAATATGCATACTCAAATCTTTGCAACTCATGGTAAATCTCCCTTACTTCAAACAAGATGAGTGTGCATAGTAATTCACATGATATTCAACAAAAGCATATTGATGGTGTTCCCCATGACAACATGGTTGTCACACAACAAGCAACTTATAAGAACTAAAAATGCATAAAACATAGTACTTGCCACAATTGTTTTTAGGTTACTTTCCCATGAGCTATAATTTACACAAAACATGTGATTATTTTTGAAGGTTTAAACATAGAACACAAGCAATTTGCTTTGGAGTGGCGGTGAAATACCACATATAGGTAGATATGGTGGACACAATTGGAAACTTGGGTTTTTGGTGGTTGGATGCACGAGTAGAGCTCATACTCAGTACATGTGAAGGCTAGCAAAAAGACTGGAAGCAACCAACTAAGAGAGCAATAATGGCCATCATGCATAGCGATAAAACACTATCAATCAAAGCATAAAGTGATATTACAAATCAAAAACTAAATGATCAGAGAGACTTTAATTGACTGGTTATAGTCATAACATGTTATAAGCATCCGCCAAGTCAACCCAATAAAACATCAAAGGAGAATACCACAATACTATGCTTTTTATGATATAAACAACACCTGATTCTTTAAATGACACATTATGCACCCTCATCCATTTGAAATAAGTCATGCTGAAACAATAAATACTAAGCATATGACAAGAATAACATCCAACATGACATTGCCAAAGTCTATGCCACAGTCTAGACAAGCTTCCATTTACATCACTATAGTCATGAAACATTTTACTCGTATTCAACACCAATCAACTTATTTGAAATAACTCTCAGAGATGAAATACAATATGGACCAGAGAGCTAATCATACACAAATAAAGAATACTAACGTTCTCTGAACAAAATTCAAGTGCAAGAACAAGAGCTAAACGCAGTACCAGAAAACTAGAACACTCGCAGAACAATAACAACGAAAACTAGAGCGTTCTATGCACTTAAAATGGAGCGAGTCTTTCTCCAAAACAAATGTGCTGGGATCCAACATATGCTACAGAAAAAAAATAAAACTAAACCAAAAACAAAAATAAAGACGCTCCAAGAACAACACATAGCGTATGAAGCAATAAAAATATAGCGTATAGAGAGATGACCTGTTGCTTTGTTGATGAAGAGGGGATGCATTGGGCATCCCCAAGCTTTGACGGTTGTACCTCTTGAATATGTCTTGGGGTTTAGGGGCATCCCCAAGCTTGAGATTTTGTCCATTCTTCATCTCATCACATCATTCTTCTCTCCCTACACTTGAAAACTTTCTACATACAAAAACTTCTCACAATTCTTTATTAGCAGCATTAGTACAATCAAAACAAACGAATCCACTTGTGTTCAGTACTAACATATATCAAACATATATTAAAGCATAAGATACTGTAGCAACCTTTCAAATAGTTCTCTGATCAAAAGAACTCAAAAAGAAAGAGCTTTAAGAGGCGAATGCAAATAGTGCAGAAATTTGTCAAAACTGAACAGCAGGTAAAGATCGAAATTTACGAAAATGCTCTGTTGCTTATTTCGAAAAATGGCCAACTAACGAAAGTTAGAAAATAACATAGGGCATATTAAGAAAAGATTACAGCTCAAAATTACACTCTGGATATTCTTAGGAATTTTTATGGTAACATCACAGAATCTGTTTTCAAGACAACAACTTCCCCAAACATTACTTTCTCTAGAGGCTATTCTTGGCACAAAAACGAAATAAAAATGATAAGGAGCGGTTATTACAGTAGTAATAACTTTCAAGACTCAAAAAATGGAAAAATTACTATAAATAAAACATGGGTTGTCTCCCATAAGCGATTTTCTTTAACGCCTTTCAGCTAGGCGCAGTAAAAATGCGAGCATCAAGTATTATCAAGTGAAGAAGCATCAAGATCAATCACTTTCCCTAACACACAATTTGTCAAAATAGGAAATTTAGATACCCCTGGAGATGATTCAACATGTAATCCACCCTTAGTTGTACTAAAAGTTTTATCAATTTTAAACATATTATGGGGTTTTGGTTTAGATGCCTTGGGAACATACATAAATTTTTGCTTTTTTCCCACAAAGGCTTTTTCCTTCTTAAATCCAAGAGCAGAAAAAGTTGAACTTAAAGTTTCCATAGCCTCCTCTAGCTTACCAATCCTAAGATTTATATTATCATGGGTATTGCTAGCCTCCAAAACAGTGACTCTTTTATTGATACTTTCAATGGATTCATTAATTTGGCTAGCATTACCTAGGTAATTTGGCAAATTTTCTTTAGGTAGATTAGTCTTGCTATAACATCCTCTAAAGTGTTCTCAGTTTTAACAACATTAGTAGGTGGAATTCCTACCAAGATTTTAATTAAATTGCAGGCTTCCAAAGCGGGAGCACCCAGAAAATTACCCCCTGTGAGAGTATCCAGAACATATCTATTCCAGCTAGACAAATCAACATAAAAATTTCTAAGGAGGATCATGGTAGAATATTTTTTAGTACATCTATGATAAGCATTACTTATTCTATACCAAGCATCTTTAAAACTCTCTTCCCCTTGTTGCTTAAAAGAACGAAGCTCAACTTCAGGAATACTCATTTTAGCAAAATTAAAACTAAGCAACAAAAATAACAACTATAATAGAAACTAATTTTTGTGTGTTTTAGATATAAAGACAACTATAAAAGTAAACTAATTTTTTTATGTTTTTGATATAATGAAAGCAAACAAGAACAAATAAAGTAAACTAACCAAACTATAACAAAGTAAAGAGATTGGAGATGAGAGACTCCCCTTGGAGAAATCCTCTTTCTCCCCGGAAACGGCGCCAGAAAAAGTCTTGCTGGCATGCACTCGTAGTACGCAGACACGCTGTTGGGAACCCCAAGAGGAAGGTGTGAAGAGCACAATATCAAGTTTTTCCTCAATACGAAACCAGGGTTTAATCGACCAGTAGGAGAAAGGCGCCACTTCTGAAGGTGTTGCTTGCTGACTAGTGGCAGGGCGCACTACCGGCGTCAGCAACAACGTGGAACCTGCATACAACACAACCCAAATACTTTGCCCAACTTACAGTGAGGTTGTTAATCTCACCGGTTTGCTGACACAAAGGATTAGACGTATCGGATGGAAGGAGATGCTTGCAGAAAGTAAACAGAACAGGATTGCTATTGAATTTATCAGTAAAGGAAATAGGACCGGGTTCCACAGTTCACTAGAGATGTCTCTCCATAAAGAAATAGCATGTTGGGTAAATATATTACAGCTGGGTAATTGACAGAATATCGATCGACACATGACAAGATGATTACTACGATAATTTGGTATTGGGAATTACAACCTAATACATAGACCGTAATCCAACTGCGTCTATGACTAATAATCCACTTCAGGTTAGCGTCCACACCCCTTCCAGTATAAAGTTACAAGCAACAGACTATCACATTAAGCAATGTGTGTAAAGAAAACAATAGAGTTATCCTCGGATAAAACATTGTTGGGTTATCCCTAGTAGCAACATCATATCTACAACCTTAGAAGTTATAAATTCACTCTCCAGGAAACTAGAGGCATGAACCTACTATCGAGCATAAATACCCCCTCTTGGAGTCACAAGTATCCACTTGGCCAGAATTTCTACTAGCAACAGAGAGCATGCAAGATCACAAATAACATATGATATGAATATATAATCAATCTTAACATAGTATTCAGCATTCATCGAATCCCAGCAAACCAGACATAGAGGATTACATAAAGATGATCTTGATCATGTAGGGTAGCTCACAAGATCGATACATGAAGCACAAAGTGGAGAAGACAACCATCTAGCTACTGCTATGGACCCATAGTCAAGGGATGAACTACTCACGCATCACTTCGGAGGCGGGCATGATGATATAGATGCCTCCGGCGATGATTTACCCCTCCGATAGGGTACTGGGAAGAGCTTCAGAACCCCCCGAGATGGGTTCGACGATGGCGGCCCCAACGGAAATTTTCGTGGATGTAGGCTCAGGTATCCAGGGTTTTCCCGAGAAGATGTATAAATAGGCGAAGGATTGAGGTCGGTTGGGCGCCTGTGGGCCCCACGCCATGCCTTGGCGCAGGCCCAGTCTTGGCCGCGCCAAGGGCATGTGTGGGCGCCCTGGTGCGCCTCTTCGTCCCCCCTTCGGATTTCGTCTTCGTTTCGGTAAAATATTGACTTCGGCTTTTGTTTCGTCCAATTCTGAGAATATTTCCTGTACAACTTTTCTGAAATACAAAAACAGCAGAAAACAGGGAACTGGCACTGTGGCATCTTATTAATAGGTTAGTGTAGAAAATCATGTAAAAGTGAAACGAAATATAAACAAAACACATATGCATTGGTGTAAAAACAAGCATGGAGCATCAAAAATTGTAGAAACGATTGAGACGTATCAAATATCTCAAACAATTCTGCAAACAAAGTTACTTCAAATAATCAAATAAAATTTATATTTGTGGTATTTATATTTTCATCTTTCTGCGGATATTTTTTTTTTTACTTTGGTTTGGGCTTCAATTTATTTTTAGAGTTTTAAATGATTAATGATATACCAGAATGCCCCTGATAGATGGGTGCCGCCATGTTAGTTCATTTTGGTCAAAACCAGGCCGAACCGGTCCCGTGTCACACACACACTCTCTCTCTCTTTCTCTCTTTACATCACTCGTCCCTCTCCCTCACACGCCCTCGGCGATCGAATCACCTGTGCCGCTGCCGGCCGGCCACGGCTGTCTCTGGCTGCCGCTGCCTCCACGCACACTCCTAACTACCTGCCTCACGATGATCTATAACCCTATCTAACGTGATTCGGCCCTTGTGTTCGAAATCATGTGATCCCTGCCCTACCCTAAAGCTAGGGTTCGCCGCCATGGATGCACTATCAAGTTGGGGAGCCAATTGATAATCAGATAGATTGTATAACATGATGTGACACAATTGATTTAGTAGTTCTCTTGTAGGGTTGTCATTCATTTGTATGCCCTTGATGTTGTGGTGACAGCGCCTGTCATTGTCGGCTTCATGGTTGCTACTACCTCTATCTAAAAATAGATATCTTTGATTTGTCAAAAATTAGATATATGTAGATACTATTTAGTGTATAGATACATCCAGATTTACACAATCTTAGACATCTATTTACAGACAGATGGATTACTAACAAATCACTTATACCACTACAACCGGCAGGTGCCTCGGCTAGATATACCCAGTCTAAAGACAACCAATCTAATCATACTTGGCCCTTCTTTGAAATTAATTAGTTGCCGCGAATTAAGTCTGCATTTGACAACTTGAATTAGAAACACTCCTATCGAAACTTTTTTTGACCTAGAGCTCTAGCAATAGCCGTGGCAACTAGGGTTTTGTTACTCCGCCGCTGTAATCCTCCAGCTCGGAGTCCGTGTCCATGCAGATTTCGATTACCCTGAGTCGTCGGGGTTTGGAGAAGCCCCTCAGGTTTCTGGAAAACCTGCTAGGGTTTTGGCGATTTTGGTTCTAGATTGAAGTGGCGATGTCGGCCTCATCTACGAATTCGGCTAACTTGTTGGGAGGACCGGGGTCAAGAAAGATGACGGTATCGATGATATAATGAAACGCCTGGGAATAGAAGAGGATGAATTTTAAGATCTCATATTTTAAGATGAGGAGAGTGCCCCGAAGGAGGGTATCAAGTGGATGGCATTGGCAAGAGTTCACACATTTAATACCTTCAGTCCCAAACGTTTGAATAGCATATGCACATAGCTTGGAGTCGAGCTCGAGATGTGGAGTTCCAGCACCATGTGGAAAGTAACATGTTTACAATTCAGTGTTTCTATCTAGGCGATTGGCTGAAGGTAGAGAAAGGAGGCCCATGTCTATTTCGACAGTCGATAGTTTGCATTGAGGCATATGATGGGCTGCAACCTACTAAGACAGTTGTTATCACCAGAATTTGACCAAGTCAGAGGTGGGCCGCGATCAAGATGGACTTGAAGAATATACATGGAAGGAATACGGGAATCGGCCTTTTATACCAAGTTGGGCTTAATTGCCCGTGTATCTGTAACATATTAGATCGCATCTTAGTTTAGAAGTTAGAATCTTACTCGTGCACGGTTTGGTGCACGCCCACATTAGAAAGTCCGCTGGACTATAAATATGTATCTAGGGTTTATGGAATAAACAACAACCAACGTTCAACCACAAACAAATCTCGGCGCATCGCCAACCCCTTCGTCTCGAGGGTTTCTACCGGTAGCATCATGCCGCCTAGATCGCATCTTGCGATCTAGGCAAGCACAAGCCTGCCTACGTTGTTCATGCGTTGCTCGTATCGAAGCCTTTTTGATGGCGAGCAACGTAGTTATCTTAGACATGTTAGGGTTAGCATTGTTCTTCATATTACATGCTTTCGTAGTGCAACCCTTGCATGTCTAGCCGCCCTTACACCTATCTTAGGTGTAGGGCGGCACCCGCTTGATCATAGTTTAGTAGATCTCGATCCGTTACGGTTGCTCCTTGTTCATCAAGGATTAGTTTAATATCTGCAATAGTTAGGCCTTACAAAGGGGGGGAGGATCCAGCGGCACGTAGGGTGTCGTTCGTTGGCCCTAAGCAGGATGTTCCGAGGATCAACCTCGTGTTGGTTTTTAGGCCTTGTTTAGGATCGGCTTACGATCACCGTGCGTGGCCGCGAGGCCCAACCCGGAGTAGGACGATCCGATTATGCGGTGAAAACCCTAGATCGTCGTAGATCTCATTAGCTTTACCTTGATCAAGCAGGACCACCATATATTCGGACACCTCGTCCGAATCATGGGTGGATCGGCTCTTTGAGCCGATTCACAGGATAACCCGAGAGCCGATCGAGGCTCATATTTAATGTTTACGTGTGTGCCCCGCAGGAAACTAAGCGAGGCATCATCCACACCTTCCCGACCGTGTATAGGTCAGGTGGCACGCCCCTGTGATAAACATCGGCGCGTGCGACCAGGAGGCTTTGCGGGCCGTCGCTCCGAGGGACCGGGGCCAGCCGCAGCCCTAGTTGTTCCCGGCTCTACGGTGTTGCCCGTCTCGCGCCCGCCGTGGGGTTTCGACGTCAACACATTCTGGCACGCCCGGTGGGACAGCCTTCGACATCCGCAACATCGCCATCTACATCCGAGATGGCGGAACACACTCCGGTCACGTACGAGGATCTGCCTGATGAGCTCAAGAAGAAACATGACGAGATCAAGGCAACCCTCGGAGCCGAACTCATCGGCTCCTTCCACCGAACCCGCTCCCATGGCGTCAGGTGGAAGGGTTTCACACCTGAAGGCGCACTCGATGGAGTGGACTTGTCCGCCCCGTCGGAAGAACGCACCGTGTCGCCGCGGCAGAAATCAACTACATGGTGGCTCATTCGCCGCACCGCCACTCGAGAGCCCGGTGAACACTTTGGAGCGTGTCGTTCGCGCGTCGTCCAGGAAATCATGAGCCACCGGTATTCTCCATCGGGATCAGCTCGGGGACTTTCGGAGGAGAGATGCCGCTCCAGCCCCAGCCTGCTCGCATGGGCAGCACCGGAACTGCCGAACTCATCGGCATACGTCGTCTACAAGATTGGTGGTGATCCTAGTGACTACCAATTCCTACCTGAGGCACCCAAGGAGATCCCACCCGGATACTCGTGCACATACGTACCGGACTGCAACGCCTGGGCACTCTCGAACCAGGCTGCAATATCAGGGGCCTCTGGAACGTCAGGAGCCGATCCTGAGAAGCAATCGTGGCTGGCTAAGTACGCCACCCCGACAAACCTCCAAAGCCCAGCTCCCCGCAGCTTGGCTTAGAACCGAAAAGCAAGCATGGCTGGTTAAGTATGCCACCCCGGCGAATCTTCGTGGTTCGACACCTTCAGCCATCACAGCCGGATCAGATTTGTGCAATTCGAAAGATCAGTTCGGTATGATGCCGAAAAGGAAGGCGTTCGGCTACACCAAGCCGTACCCCAACAGCTACGAACCGATCCCGCTGCCACCCAAATATCGGCTCCCGGACTTCACCAAGTTTAGTGGATCAGATGGGTCCAGCTCCATCGAGCATGTGAGCCGATATTTGGCACAGCTGGGCACGATCTCAGCGTCAGATGAGTTGCGCGTGAGGTTCTTCTCACAGTCCCTCACAGGATCGGCTTTCGGGTGGTACACATCGCTGCCACCGAACTCCATCCAAACTTGGAAGCAGCTTGGAAGAGCGAGCCCATGAGCAGTATCACTCGCAGGCTTCCGATGTTGGTTTTGCCGATCTAGCGCAAGTACGACGAAGCGCGGGGAGACAAGTGGCGGAATACGTCCAGCCGCTTCAGGACCATTAGGAACCGATGCTTTTCGGCTCGTATAAGTGAAAAAGAAGCAAGTCGAGTTGGCGGTGGTGGGTCTCTCATCATCAATCAAGGACGTGGCCTCCCAAGCGGACTACCCTTCGTTAGCGCACATGGTGCGAAGCCGACAACATATGAACAAGCGCCACCCGCATGTTTACCAGTGACAAATTCAAGCGGGTGGTGACCGTGGTTGAGGCAGACGAAGATGAAGGTGCCATGGGAGATCGGGAGGTAGCAAGTGGCTGAATGGACTCGAGCGACAGGCCCCGTGACCTGCAAATGGGTGAAGCCACAAGGCCCTTCAAAAGGGTTCGACTTCGACGTGACTAAGACGGAGCAGATTTTTGACCTCTTACTCGCGGAGAAGCATATAAAGGTACCCGAAGGCCACAAGTTCCCCACGGTGCAAGAGCTGAACAGAAGGCCATACTGCAAATGGCATAACACGTTCTCCCACACCACCAACGACTGCAGGGTGTGGCGGCAGCAGATCCAAATGGCGATAGAAAACGGACGGTTGATTTTCAACCAATACGCCATGAAGGTCGACACACACCCCTTTCCCGCCGTGAACATGGTGGAGTATGCTTGCCATGGAGGGTGCCACCGGGTTTCTGTGCAATATCAACATGGTAGATCTTGGACACCACGCCGGCAAGGATGGAGATGAGGGCAGCGGCTCTCATAGCAAAGAAACGAGAGGAAGCCGCTCCACGCGATCGGCTCCGCCAAGACGGCAAGCGCTACGTAACGGAGGGAGAAGTGAAGAACATAAGATATCAGCGACCTCTCTCCGATCACCTCCTCAACAAGTATGTGAGTCGAGTACGACCAACGCCGACGGTCCGGCGACGATGATGAAAGAGATCGTCTGGCTAGAGAAGCCAGAAGACATCGTCGGCATAATCGCGATGAGGAGGAGCACGAGCGTTGTGCCAAGGGAAAGGCAAGGGAGCGAGACGACGAGGACAGGCACTGGGATTGTCCTTTCTTCGAGCACTCGCCGGGATTCAGGAATGAGCCGATTGCCAACAATCGGCAATTGCCCGTAATGCAACCGGGAGAAGAAGGAGGCAGCCGCCGTGTCCGTGTTCGAGCGCTTAGGACCTCTCCCGCCACGCAGCAAACGAGCTGAGTCCCCTCGCTTGAAGGATCTCGAAGATTCAGAAGACGAGGGAGAAGAAGAAGACAGGTATCACCGGCCAAGGTGGTGCCCTGATGGACTCAGCCGTTCCCAAAAACGCAGGGTTCAACGATTGCGCGGCCTGGAAGAAGCCGAGAGGTTATACTTGAATACATTAAGAAAGGCAAGGCCTGATCTGGCTGCGAAGGTTCAGCAAACCCTGGATGAGGAGGGTCGTCCACGGAAAATGGAGTGGCGCCCCAAGCAAAGGAAAGCCGATGATGAAACATGGGCTGGCACAAACATGGTGCTCGTTCTTCCGACGACACTTAGTGCTCCACGATTACACGATGCACTCAAGGTGGGCGACAGCAAGCGCACCAACATGATGAAGTCAGAGATTGGGCTGGTCTTATCTACCGGCCTGAACGAGTAGCAAGAACACGTCAATGAGCAAACATGGCGAGGCTGATCCTTGTGATCGGCCCCAAAAATTTATGAAGGGACATTACAAAACCTTTCATCGAACAAGCAACATGGAGCCCGATTCCGAGCAATCGGCCAAAATTATCCTCACCATCCATTCTCGCCCGGGTTCGACATGTTATCCAACAGTAGCCGATATCATCAACTCTCTTGACAGAATCGGCTCGGGGGGGGCACCCAGGTGGATAAAACACGAGGATATGCAACGGAAGCGTCTCATCCTTTGGTGATGGGTATCGGAATATGGGGGCCGATGCACAAGTCGGCCGTAAAAAAAAAAAAATTCTGAACATTCGAAAATTTTCGAGCACAGCCGATGCAGCAGGCATCGACTTAAGGATATAAAAGCCGATGCATGGCCATCGACTCAAGAGGAGTAACTGTCACGGTCAGAGGGTCAAGGGAGCACGAAGAGGGTTTTAATGAAAGAACTCCTTAATGGAGTAGTTTAAGAGCTCGGATCCTCTCTTCAAGGGCAAAGGCCAAGAGCGGCCTGGGCGTGCAGATCAGGTCAAGGATGGATTACATTAGATCCACCAAAGGAAAGGAGCCGATCTAGCCGGCAAGAACTGAAGAAACTCGGGGGGCAGCTCACCTTGAAGGCTCTCGCTTTGAGAAGCCGATTTATGTTCAAATCGGCTAGCTCTGCATAAGAAGCTCCCTCAGACATGATCGAGCCCAGGTCCATACAGCTCTGTTTTGCCTTGGCTAAGACTCGGGGGGCAATGGGCCTGGTAGGTGCCCTGTTTTTAAGAGCCGATTGGAGTTACCGCGGTCGTCATCGCATCATGATCTTCTCGTGGAAGAACTGGGAAGGAAAAGCCGTCGTCCGGTACGAGGTTTGGACCGTGCTGGTGCCGCAAGAAAAGGAAGAGACTGGTTTCTCAAATTAGCCGATGGATGGTCATCGGCCGCGGACCGCAAAACGCCACGGTCGAGAAAAACAATAATAGCCCGACTCGTCACTATCGGTCTTGGTGTGGCGAGCGGGAGGATGGAAATTGGATTAATGAAAGGAGAAATTGGAAGAAAAATTCTCATTAATTCAAAGGAGCAGCTTTACAAGAAGAGCCGATGGCTCTCAAAAGAGGGATCTAGTGCCTAGTGCACTCGCTATCGCTAGTCCTACTCTACTAGTCGTCGCCGTCCTCATCGTCGCCGTCGTCGAGGTCGTCGGCGCTGCTCCCGAGAAGCTCCTCGCCGCCGCCCCAGCCGTCGACTGGAGCCTCCTCCTCCTCTTCGTCATCATCATCGTCCTCGCTATCCGCCCAGCCGCGGAAGCGCTTCGTTGGAGGATACCCAATGGAGGCGGAGGAATCATCTTCCTCCTCCTCATCTTCTTCTTCCTCGTCATCATCGTCGTCCTCGCTGTCCGCCCACATGCGGGAGCGCTTCTTCGGCGGGAGCCTGGCGGAGGGGGAGGCCTTGGTCCTCTCCGCTTCTCCTCCCTTCTTCTCATTGTCAGAGGAGATGGGGTGCGCCCCGGAGCGGAGATCGTCCTCTTCTTTGTTCTTCGGCAACGGTTGGAGAGAGGTGCCTGAAGCGGAGGAGGAAGAGGAAGACATGGCTGCAGGAGAGAAGGGTTTTTGGTTTGGTGAACAGAGCAGAGCAAGGCGATGGAGTGGTGAACCGTTTGGCACAGATAAATAAAGAGAGTGTAGTGGAGATTTAATGCCATGACGGTTCTCGAGGACGTGAGGCCGAAATTGACAATTCATACAGAGAGAAGCCCGGGAGGCGAGGCGTAATGATGGAAGATTCGCGGCAGTTCTCGCTCCGCCACGACATGACCCGACGAAAGAAAGCGTAATGATTTTGGAAATGTCATTTCCAAAACCAGGGGGGCATGTGTTATCACCAGAATTTGACCAAGTCAGAGGTGGGCCGCGATCAAGATGGACTTGAAGAATATACATGGAAGGAATACGGGAATCGGCCTTTTATACCAAGTTGGGCTTAATTGCCCGTGTATCTGTAACATATTAGATCGCATCTTAGTTTAGAAGTTAGAATCTTACTCGTGCACGGTTTGGTGCACGCCCACATTAGAAAGTCCGCCGGACTATAAATATGTATCTAGGGTTTATGGAATAAACAACAACCAACGTTCAACCACAAACAAATCTCGGCGCATCGCCAACCCCTTCGTCTCGAGGGTTTCTACCGGTAGCATCATGCTGCCTAGATCGCATCTTGCGATCTAGGCAGCACAAGCCTGCCTACGTTGTTCATGCGTTGCTCGTATCGAAGCCTTTTTGATGGCGAGCAACGTAGTTATCTTAGACATGTTAGGGTTAGCATTGTTCTTCATATTACATGCTTTCGTAGTGCAACCCTTGCATGTCTAGCCGCCCTTACACCTATCTTAGGTGTAGGGGCGGCACCCGCTTGATCATAGTTTAGTAGATCTGATCCGTTACGGTTGCTCCTTGTTCATCAAGGATTAGTTTAATATCTGCAATAGTTAGGCCTTACAAAGGGGGGGAGGATCCAGCGACACGTAGGGTGTCGTTCGTTGGCCCTAAGCAGGATGTTCCGAGGATCAACCTCGTGTTGGTTTTTAGGCCTTGTTTAGGATCGGCTTACGATCACCGTGCGTGGCCGCGAGGCCCAACCTGGAGTAGGACGATCCGATTATGCGGTGAAAACCCTAGATCGTCGTAGATCTCATTAGCTTTACCTTGATCAAGCAGGACCACCATATATTCGGACACCTCGTCCGAATCATGGGTGGATCGGCTCTTTGAGCCGATTCACAGGATAACCTCGAGAGCCGATCGAGGCTCGTATTTAATGTTTACGTGTGTGCCCCGGCAGAAACTAAGCGAGGCATCATCCACACCTTCCCGACCGGGTATAGGTCAGGTGGCACGCCCTTGTGATAAACATCGGCGCGTGCGACCAGGAGGCTTTGCGGGCCGTCGCTCTGAGGGACTGGGGCCAGCCGCAGCCCTAGTTGTTCCCGGCTCTACGGTGTTGCCCGTCTCTGCCCGCCAGGGGGTTTCTGACGTCAACAACAGTCGATCTTAACTAATTCACCACCTGGTTAAAGATACATAACTTGACGCCCCGGAACCGGTACCATAAGCATTCCAGCGATTCCGCCGAAATCCGCACGATACCGATTCTGATACGCGCTCCGACACGACGTGCGCGACGAATCACACACGTGATGCCAGAGGAATTACCACGAGCGGTTTATAATAGGTTTACAATAGAGCCCACAAGAAACATATATATTACAACAACGACTCCAATGAGTCAAGAATACAAACTTACAATACAAAGATCCAAATCATACAGAAGAACAAATACATCCGAGTACGGACAAGATAAAAATTGGATTAAGAGTCCTAAAGATAACCAGTGGGGTCCATAACCCTGCCTAGGCCAAGCCGGATGGTAACCTTGCTAACGTCGTCTTCATCGAATATGTCTTCATACCTGCCCGGTATTGTCCCAAAGCAGCAATAAGTACAGGTTCGTACTTAACAAGATCTCAAGACGTGTAAGAATTCGTCAACCAGTCGTCCTTTGTACTTGAGGCACGTAGGGGACTTAGAGGACATCATAGGCTACATGGTGGTGTCAAGCGGTAGCTCGCAAGCACTAAAAACCTATAGAGACACTCATAACTTACAGGTGCTAGAAAAGATAAGAGAGCGCATAAGCTAACAATTCTATACTCTGCAAACATAACCCAGCCGATGTGTTCCCCCCTTCACACAGGAAGTACTTGCAAAGGCAGTCACACGGTTGACTAGTTTTAACCAGTTGTTATTAAAGTTGTGCTATCTTACTATGCAAGTATGTAGCATTGAAACAACATGTGTAAGTTGTCTATGGTCGAGTCATACATCTCCAAGTCGTCCATAACCGTTGACACGGCTTTTCAAAAAGATTTAATCCTGCGGGGGTGCCCAAATGTGCGCACACGAACATTCAACTCCAAAGGCAATGAAAAAAAGGTGGAGCATCACAACTCGCACTCTCTTTCACGACAACAATATCCATGAAGCCACCTAAACCCATGTGTAAGTTTGGTCGACTCTTCGAGATGGACTTAGTTGTTGCGACTTCGTACTAGGTGGACAGTGCCCATCGGGATGACCACTTTGCAGTGGCACCGCATCCTACGAGCGTGCAAGAGACAACGGGATTACAAGGCACACAGCTTCCCCAAAAGTAACATCATATTATCTTACCACAAAGAAACAAAGCTTGCACGCCCGGAAGAAAACAAAACATTCAAACTAATTGTGGCCACTAGACAAAGCTGTAGATTACGTCAGTGGTCGAGGGGAAGCCCGAGAAGCATACCCACATGTGGTTAGAGCGCTCAGTATCGGAACACATGACAAAAACTCGGGTCCTAAGTTATTTAGGAAACACAAGTGAGCCGTCATAAAACAAACTGCTGACCCACTGATGCCTCCGCTTAACAATTATTAATAAGTAACCATGATTCTCTCCAACAGATTATAACCATGTAGCATGTGTCTCAAATCCCCCAACAGATAACCCGATAAGATAGAGACGACGAACAACGATACTAAGCATGCACTAAGACTCGCAAGGCAGACCCGATAACCAAACAACAGTTGTAGGAGGGTGGTGGAGGCACTATGGGCTGTTTGAGGTAACAAGTGGATAGGACACATGACAGGAATGCAACTCAAGACTAGCATAAGATAGAAGGAAAAATAAAATAGGTAAGAGACTCCCGCAGGGACAGGAGTTGGGGAAATGCTTGCCTATTAAAGGTTGCCAAGGAACATCCCGAGAACTTGTCGTATCTCACAGCACCACTTCGTGATACTTGGAGATCTTTAGGCCTTGAGGAGTTGGCGATTGGAGCAAAGGCAGTGGATAGGTTGGGGTCTCAGGTACTTGAGCAGCTTCTTAAACATCCTACTTGTGATCTTTCGGGATATGAGTTTATCAATAAACAAAATGTGATTGCTATGGATGCTTGGTATATTTGGTGGCTGCGGAGGAAGGTAGCGCATGGTGAGGAGATGGCAGCAAACTCGGCGAATAAACAATGGAGCTCGGGCCAAGTAAAAAGAACATAGTCTAGGCCAAAGGAAAATACAGTTAAATTAAATGTTGATGCATCCTTTTCGATGGAGGAACAAAATGGAGCCTCTGGAGCCATCCCGTGGAATAACATGGGAGATTTTATTGCAGCTTCAACAAAAATAATCCCACATGTGATATCAGGCGATCGTGGCTGAGGCAATGGCTATGTTACATGGACCGATATATGCAAGCTCCCTATGATACAATCATGTGGAGGTTGAATCTGACTCTCTGGAGGTGATCCAATTATGCTTGGATGCGTAAAGGATTTGGAACAAAGCCACTGCATTTTATGCCGACATTTTGACTCGTGTTGGAATTATTGGAAAGGTGGAGTTCAAACATACGGGGAGGGACACAAATGTGGCAGCTCATGAGTTAGCTAGGAATTGTTTCGATACTAGCTCCTCTTGTATTTGGACCGATGAGCCTCCTAGGTTTATGTTGCAAATTCTCCTAAATGATGTAACTGTAATTTAATCTTGGAGTAGCAAGTTTCTTACTTGCTCTTTTCTTACCAGGAAATCTAAGGGAAGTGGAAGATTTTAATGAGATAGATCATTTGCATAATATATTATATTTCAAAAAAAGTCTGCATTTGACAAGCCCATACGTTGGAAAAATGTAGCTATCTTTTTTTGAGAGCACGCGTAAAGCGTGCCTTATCTTTATAGAAGAAGAAGCATAGCAATTTACAAGATCAGCACATCGGTGCTGAGAACACAAACACTCCACCCTCCTCCGTCTAGGCCTACTCTCTCTCTATACCTAGCCTCCCTCCTCTCTTGGCCCTCTTCCAGAGGTGGAACTCATCTCTAATCTCAACCACCATTTGGTCAACCGTTTTCTGCTCCCTCACGTTCCCGAAAGCCCTCACGTTTCTCTGCTTCCAGATCGACCATGTAGTGTTGATAACCATTGAGCCGAAGCACTTCTTGTCGATCCTCCGCACTCGCTTGCGGGCCTCCATCCACCATCACTGCAAGTTGCCCGTGAACCTTGGGTCGGCGATTCGTAGATTCGCGCTGCGTAGCAGGACCACACCTGTCTCACATAGGGGCATAGGACTAGGATATGATCCACGTTGTCCTCCTCTTGCAGACATGTATCGCATGTATCAGGGTATTCCTGGAGCCCGTGTCTCGCCCTCCTATCTGAATTCCACAACCGATATTTCATAGCCAGCCATGCAAACATCTTGCACTTCATGGGGGAGAAGGAGCCCCACACCAGCTTGCTCATACTCCATCTCACGCTTCCAAGATAGAGCATCTTATATATGCCCTTCGCCGTGTAGGTTCCCGATTCCGCGCCTTTCCAGGAAATGCGGTTAGGACTCGAGATGTCTCTCTCCACAGTTTCCACTGCCTCTCACAAGCTCATGCATTGCATCCATAGCTCAGCTGTCATTCCCCTTGTATGTCATCTATCCATCCGTCCTCATGCAACGCCTCCGCCACTAGGCGAGTATTCTTTCTCCTGGTAGGAACCATGGCGAAAACCTCCAGCGCCAACTCCTGCGTTGTGTATCCACTAATCCATCTATCACTCCAGAAATAGGTCAACCGCCCATCTCCCACACTAAATCATGCTAGGGTTTGGAACACTCCTGCGGCTTCTGGGTCATTCAGCCCTGGTAGACCTTGCCACTGCCTCTCCTGGTCCGTGCGTCTAAGACAATGCCATCTCACTCTAAGGGCGAGGCCCTGCAACGTGAGATCCTTAACTCCCAACCCACCGAACTCCTTTGGCTTGCAAATGCTCCTCCATGCCACTAGACACTCTCCGTGGACGTCTTCCTTTCCGGCCCAGAAAAAAGCTCTCGTCCACTTGTTTATCTCCTCCAGTAGCCATACTGGAGCCTCCGCAACCACCATTTGGTGCACCGCTCTTGCCACCACTACTGAGTTTATCAGCACTAGCCTCCCCTCTCTCTGAATGAGCCCTCTTTGCCATGCCGGCACGCACTTGATGACCTGGTCCAGTAGCGGCTGCCACGCCGCCTTAGTGAGGGGCCGGAGTGCTAGCTGAAGCCCCAGGTATCGGATCGGAAATCTCGCCAACTCACAACCCGAGATCCGCGTAGCCCTCTCCTCCTCGTCATGTGTTCCTCGAATCAGCGTGGCCGTCGTCTTTCTAAAATTCACATGCAGGCCCGAGGCCTCTTCGAAAAGACTCAGGGTGTGTCTCACTGCCCATAACTCCCTACATTCCGGCTTGAGAAACAAAACAACGTCGTCGGCATACACCGATATTCTCTGTATTGGTGAGATGGAAGCCAAGTTCCCAAATAAACCCTCCTCCACCGCCTTGAAAACCATAGCGAACAAGGTCTCCATGACCGCCACAAACAACATGGGTGATGTTGGGTCTACCTGTATCAACCCACGACCATGATAAATGCGGTCTCTCGGCACTCCATTGACCATGACATTCGTGTTTGCTGTATAAAGCAGCAACGCTACCCACTTCAAAAATCTCTCGCCAAAACCCATTCTCCTCAGCACCTCAAACAGGAAACTCCAAGAAATAGAGTCAAAAGCACACGCTATGTCTAGCTTTAACAACACTCCGGTCTACCTCCTCATGTTGATCTTCTTGGCCACTTGCCTAACTAGCACGAAATTGTCATGCAAACTCTGGTGTTTAATGAACGCAGATTGGTTCATGCTAACAATCTCTCCAAGTCTCGGGCGTAGCCGATTTGCAACGATTTTCGAGAACAGTTTCGCAAAGCTATGCACAAGGCTTATGGGTCTAAAGTCCTTCGTCTCCATTGCATCGGGCTTCTTTGGGATCAAAGTGATCAACACTCTGTTTATCCTGGCAAATCCTCTACCATCTCCCACTACTAGTTCCATGAGGCCAACAAGAATGTCATGCTTTATGATTGGCCAAGATCTCTGGTAGAAGACACCGGTGAAGCCATCCGGCCCCGGCGCCCTATCACTCAGCATCTCACGTATCGTGTTCCAAACTTCCTCCTCCGTGAACATAGAGTCCATCTCTCTTAGGTCCGCGACAGGGATGTGCTTGTGACGGTAAAGCAAACGTCCGTTGGGAACCCCAAGAGGAAGGTATGATGAGTACAGCAGCGAGTTTTCCCTCAGTAAGAAACCAAGGTTATCGAACCAGTAGGAGATGAAGATCACGTGAAGGTTGTTGGTGAAGGAGTGTAGTGCGGCGCAACACCAGGGATTACGGCGCCAACGTGGAACCTGCACAACACAATCAAACTACTTTGCCCCAACTTAACAGTGAGGTTGTCAATCTCACCGGCTTGCTGAAAACAAAGGATTAAACGTATGGTGTGTAAAATGATATTTGCTTGCAGAAAACAAAAGAGAACAATGATTGCAGTAGGTTGTATTTTAGATGTAAAAGAATGGACCGGGGTTCACAGTTCACTAGTGGTGTCTCTCCAATAAGATAAATAACATGTTGGGTAAACAAATTACAGTTGGGCAATTGACAAATACAGAGGGCATAACAATGCACATACATATCATGATGACTACTATGAAATTTACTTAGGGCATTACGACAAAGAACATAGACCGCCATCCAGCATGCATCTATGCCTAAAAAGTCCACCTTCGGGTAAGCATCCGCACCCCTTCCAGTATTAAGTTGCAAGCAACAGACAATTGCATTAAGTACTATGCGTAATGTAAACAATACAAATATCCTTAGACAAAGCATTGATGTTTTATCCCTAGTGGCAACAGCACATCCACAACCTTAGAACTTTCTGTCACATCGTCCCGCATTCAATGGAGGCATGAACCCACTATCTAGCATAAATACCCCCTCTTGGAGTTACAAGTATCAACTTGGCCGAGCCTCTACTAGCAACGGAGAGCATGCAAGATCATAAACAACATATATGATAGATCAATAATCAACTTGACATAGTATTCCATATTCATCGGATCCCAAAAAACACAACATGTAGCATTACAAATAGATGATCTTGATCATGATAGGCAGCTCACAAGATCTAAACATGATGGCATAATAGGAGAAGACAACCATCTAGCTACTGCTATGGACCCATAGTCCAAGGATGAACTACTCACGCATCAGTCCGGAGGCGGGCATGGTGATGTAGAGCCCTCCGGTGATGATTCCCCTCTCCGGCAGGGTGCCGGAGGAGATCTTCTGAACCCCCCGAGATAGGGTTGATAGCGGCGGCGTCTCTGGAACTGTTCTCGTATTTTGGCTCTCGGTGCTAGGGTTTTCGGGGACGAAGGAATAAATAGGCGAAGGGCAGCGTCGGGGGAGCCAGGGGGCTCCCTCACCACATCTTGGCGTGGCAGTGGGGCCCCCCGCGCCGCCCTACGGTGTGGGCCCCCTGCCGGCCTTCCTCGACTCTTCTACGGTCTTCTGGAACACTCCGTCGAAAATAGGGCCGTGGGCTTTTGTTTCGTCCAATTCCGAGAATATTTGTAAACCAACTTTTCTGAAATCAAAAACAGCAGAAAACGAGAACTCGGAACTGTGGCATCTTGTTAATAGGTTAGTCCCAGAAAATGCATAAAAACATTACAAAGTGTGAATAAAACATGTAGGTATTGTCATAAAACTAGCATGGAACATAAGAAATTATAGATACGTTGGAGACGTATCAAGCATCCCCAAGCTTAGTTCCTACTCGCCCTCGAGTAGGTAAACGATAAAAAGAATAATTTCTGAAGTGACATGCTACCAACATAATCTTGATCAATACTATTGTAAAGCATATGAGATGAATGAAGTGACTCAAAGCAATGGTCTATAGTTTGCTAACAAAAAGATAATGACCAAACAACTGAATCATATAGCAAAAACTTTTCATGAATAGTACTTTCAAGACAAGCATCAAAAAGTCTTGCATAAGAGTTAACTCATAAAGCAATAGATTCTTAATAGAAGGTTTTGAAGCAACACAAAGGAAGATTTTAAGTTTCAGCAATTGCTTTCAACTTTCAACATGTATATCTCATGGATAATTGTCAACACAAAGTAATATGATGAGTGCAATAAGCAAGCATGTAAGAATCAATGCACACAGTTGACACAAGTGTTTGCTTCTAAGATAGAAAGAAGTAGGTAAACCGACTCAACATAAAGTAAAAGAAATGCCCTTCGCAGAGGGAAGCAGGGATTAAATCATGTGCTAGAGCTTTTCAAGTTTTGAAATCATAAAGAGAGCATAAAAATAAAGTTTTGAGAGGTGTTTGTTGTTGTCAACACTACAAGAAAAGTTGCCATGGCCGACGAAGTTGAAGTCGCGCCGTGGTTGCTGGTGTACCATGGCCGACGATTTTTGGTCTCTCAGTTGTGCATGTCAAAACGTTTTTTTCTCGTTTTTGAGGCCACCTAGCCCGACGAAAATGGCCAAAACGTGGCGTATGGTGTCCCGGGACGTGGTGCATCTCGAATTCTCGGGTTCGCCGGCCGAGTCAACGCAAATCCGCACCGCCGAGGGATGTAGGGCTCAGATGGCAGCCTCTCTGGCATTGTTTTTTTTCTCGATCGCGCCATCTCGTTCAACGCTCTTCGATCGAGCCGTTTACGACGCAGGATCATGGGTCCCGCATGTCATCCTCTATGAACCAAAATTCTTTCTATTCTTTGATTTTTTTTGACCCCCTGATTTCTGGCTACTTCCTTTTTCTTTTGATCCCTTGCCGCCTTGGAAACGTTGAGACCGTCGTCGCTAATTGGGACCCGCATGTCATCCTCTATGAGCAATCAACTTTCTTTTCTTGGAGTTTTTTTGGCACCTCAAATTTGGTCACTTGCCTTTTTCTTTCGATCCCCTGCCGCCTCTCAAACGGTGATACCGCTGCTGCTAAATGGGACCCGCATGCCATCCTCTATGTACTATAAAACTTTCTTTTCTTGGAATTTTTTTGGCACCTCATATTTGGTCACTTACCTTTTTCTTTCGATCCCCTCGCCTTCGTCAAACGGTGAGACCGCTGCTGCTAAATGGGACCCGCATGTCATCCTCTATGTACTATAAAACTTTCTTTTCTAGGATTTTTTTGGAACCTCATATTTGGTCACTTGCCTTTTTCTTTCGATCCCGTGCAGCCTCTCAAACGGTGATACCGCTGCTGCTAAATGGGACCCGCATGTCATCCTCTATGTACAATCAAGTTTCTTTTCTTTAATTATTTTTGACTCCTGATATTTGGTCACTTGCATTTTTGTTTCGATCTCATGCCACGTTTGAAACGTTGAGGAACCTGCAGGCTCATGGGACCCGCATGTCATCCTCTATGTACTATAAAACATTCGTTTCTTGGATTGACTTGTTTCTTGGATTTTTTTGGCACCTCATATTTGGTCACTTGCCTTTTTCTTTCGATCCCCTGCCGCTTCTCAAACGGTGATACCGCTGCTGCTAATTCGGACCCGCATGTCATCCTCTATGTACAATCAAGTTTCTTTTCTTGAATTATTTTTGGCTCCTCATATTTGGTCACTTGCCTTTTTCTTTCGATCTCATGGCACGTTTGAAACGTTGAGGAACCTGCTGGCTCATGGGACCCGCATGTCATCCTCTATGTGCTATAAAAGTTCATTTTCTTGGATTTTTTTTCACCCTCTGATTTTTGGCTATTTCCTTTTTATTTTGATACCCTGTCGCCTTGGAAACGTTGAGTAAGCTGCTGACTCATGGGACCCGCATGTCATCCTCTATGTACAATCAACTTTCTTTTTCTTTTGATCTCAAGCCGCATTTGAAACGTTGAGACCGCCGCTGCTAATTGGGACCCGCATGTCATCCTCTATGTACAATAAAGTTTCTTTTCTTGGATTATCTTTGGCTCCTGATATTTTGTCACTTGCCTTTTTCTTTCGATCTCATGCCGCCTTTGAAACGTTGAGTAAGCTGCTGGCTCATGGGTCCCGCATGTCATCCTCTACGAACAATAAAAGTTTCCTTTCTTGGAGTTATTTTTTACCCCTAATTTCTGGCAATTTGACTTTTTCTTTTGATCTCCTGCCCCCTTTGAAACGTTGAGTAAGCTGCTGGCCTATGGGTCCCGCATGTCATCCTCTATGAACAATAAAAGTTTCCTTTCTTGGAGTTATTTTTGACCCCTAATTTCTGGCTATTTGCCTTTTTCTTTTGATCTCCTGCCCCCTTTGAAACGATGAGGACGCTGTTGGCAGGTCGGTCCCACATGTCATCCTCTGTGAACAATAAAGTTTCCTTTGATGGATTTATTTTGAACCCCTAATTAATTTCGGGATATTTCCTTTTTTCCTTTGATCCCCTGCCGCCTTGGAATCGTTGAGGATGCTGCTGCCTCATGGGTCCCGCATGTCATCCTCTCAGAATGGTGAATGTTTCTTTTCTTGGATTTTGTTTACCAAATGATTTTTGGCTTATTTTTTCTTTCGATCTCCTGCCGCCTTTAAAACGTTGAGGACGCTGCTGGCTCACGGGTCCCACATGTCAGCCTCTATGAACAATAAACGCTGAGGATGCTGCTTCCTCATGGGTTCCGCATGTCATCCTCTTAGAACGAAAATGTTTCTTTTCTTGGATTTTGTACCAACAGATTTTTGGTTTATTTTTTCTTTCCATCCCCCGCCGCCTTTAAAGCGTTGACGACGCTGCTGGCTCATGGGTCCCCGATGTCAGCCTCCCCGTACAAGAAACATGTGATATCTTGATTATTTTGCGGACAATAAACATTGTATTTCGCTCTGAGCTATTGCAAACGGATAAATTAAATCTTTATTTTTACATAAACAAACTTATATGTTGAATCTCCTTGTTTTGTGTTTTTGCGAAGCATAGGACTTTCCTGTTTTTTTAGAAAAATCCAAACTTTCCTGTTTTGGAGTGGGCTTAAATTGTACGAGTCAAAAGGCCCAGCCGGATAGTTCGAAGGCCCAGATGTCCAGATGCAGCCCAATTGAAATCTTTCTTTTCTTGGATTTTTTTCACCCCCTGATTTCTGGCTACTTCATTTTTCTTTTGGTCCTGTGCCGCCTTGGAAACGTTGAGACCTCTGCTGCAAAATGGGACCCGCATGTCATCCTCTATGTACAAGAAAATTTCTTTTCTTGGATTATTTTTGGCTCCTGATATTTGGTCACTTGCCTTTTTCTTTCAATCTCATGCCGACTTTGAAACGTTGAGGAAGCTACTGGCTCATGGGTCCCGCATGTCATCCTCTATGAACAATAAAAGTTTCCTTTGTTGGATTTATTTTTTACCACTAATTTCTGGCTATTTGCCTTTTTCTTTTGATCCCCTGCCCCTTTGAAACCATGATGACGCAGCTGGCAGGTCGTTCCCACATGTCATCCTCTTTGAACAATAAAGGTTTCCTTTGATAGATTTATTTTTGACCCTAATTAATTTCTTGCTATTTCCTATTTTTATTTTGATCCCCTGCCGCCTTGGAATAGTTGAGGATGCTGCTGCCTCATGGATCCCGCATGTCATCCTCTCAGAAAGGTAAAAGTTTCATTTCTTGGATTTTGTTTACCAACTGATTTTTGGCTTATTTTTTTGTTTCGATCTCCTGCCGCCTTTAAAACGTTGACGACGCTGCTGGCTCATGGGTCCCCAATGTCAGCGTCCCCGTACTGCAAATCCTCTTTCTGCAAAGGTTGTATCTCTAGCTAGATAGCTAGGGTGGATTCGAATCTGCCGTGGTTCAGGCAGCTCAGGTAAGCCTTCTTGCACTGATTAATGGAACTACTGTATAGCAAGGTCAAGACATGTGGCTTGGTGTAATGAATCTATTTGAATCATGTTGTGGATTCAATCCGATAGTTCTCTAACAGGTCAGCCAAAATAGAAATTAAGTTTTTTTCTAAAACGGAAATGCAAATTAAGATGAATACAAACATTAGTTATCATAATAGCTGATCATACATACATACTTGCTAAGAGCAAAAGCTTGCCAGAGTTTTACCACCCATACACTTAATTAGCAGTTCAAATAAGATAACCTTATATAAGTATAACTACAAATGCATTTGCTAAGGGCTCATGGGACAATAGAACTAGACAACCGCAAACTTGATGACCAACATGTCACAGCGGCATCGAAAGATCTTGACCTTCAACTTTGATCCAATGCGAAGTTTGGCACCGTCAATGAACTTTTTCCACCTGGAAGTAACAGCCAAGCGGCCATCTGTGGGACTGACGGAGTACCGTCCCTCCACGGTGAGACCTTCACTCTCCATGACGAGGGAAATCTTGCCCCTTCGGCCAGCATTGAGATCCTTGGCGATACTTTTAGGCAATTTCTGATTCAAAGCAAGAGATACCAACAAAAATTAGTCAATGGCACCAATGCACCGAAGACTGAACCATGTGAGACTTTGAGCGAGAGAAGACATCAAGATAAGAGCAAGTTATGCTTGTCATATACTCACGAACATAGCCTTAAGATGCGTCCTGGTCACCACACGGGTGGCCACATCAATGAGCTGAGACCTCGGTGATCTGGCTGGGGCAGGTGCAGGAGCCTGGGTTGGTACACGAGCCGGTGCTGATGCAGGAGACTGCTGGGCAGGTGCAATAAACGGTGCCTCTAGAGGAACCGGTGCTGATGCGAGATGCTGTTGGGCAGGTGCGGTAAACGGTGCGGCTAGAGGAACCGAGTCGCTGATGCGGGAGCCTCGCTGGGCGGGTGTAGTATATGGGGCCTCTACGAGAACCAATGCCGATGTAGGGGCCTGCTGGGTAGATGCAATAAATGGTGTCTGGTACGGGAACCGGTGCCGATGCGAGGAGAGTGGGAAGCCGGTGCCGGTGCTGGTGTGGGTGCCCTTTGTGACATCCGCTCATGTTCCATCGGGGATCTGCAGCTTTGATCATGTTAAACCCAGCAAGCTAGAACAGAGGGAATGGTTTAGAACAAGCTGCTCGAATGCAGTAACCAAAGGATATGAGTACAAAAAAGTTACATATTATATATTTGGAAGTGTCTCCAACTCTGTAAGCGATTACGTATATCTGCCCGTTTGAGTTTCTGATCCTCAGCTCGTCGCTCTTCTTCAGACCGTAGTCAAAAGCAAACTTTCTCCAATCATGTCCATACAAATATGTGATGGCCTGCGTCTTGTAGACATACACCTCATAGACCGTGTAGGTGTTCATCAATTTGCCATTGCCATGCATAGTGAAAGACCCTTCATGCGGACACATCCGGCTAATCATTGGACGAAGTTCACAAGGTACGATCTGCGAGTGAAAATTGATACTAATGTAAGAAGCAGGAAGACTAAAAACAAGACTTTACTATATGCCAATTCATGCTAAACCACTGAGAATACATATCTGTAACTCTGTGAAGGAGTTATTAGAAATGTAGATAGAGCCATAGGAGGTGTTATATGCGGGGTATGTACATGGGCCCGCCATATTCCCGCAAGCTCGGCATCGGGATGGTGAAGGAAACATGGGAGGTACTACTGGGTGCGTAGCGCTGAATGTAAGTGGAAGAATTAGGTTGTGTAAAGTGCATAGTTCAGAGCAATGCAAATGTTGACAAGCGAGTGCATAACACTATGTTACAAAGCTGAACAGTCAAAATTTAGTGTATGATGAATATAAGCATGCTAATTTGGCGTTTCCGAATTCCAAGAAGCAATAGACAGAGCCGGTGATAATATCAGACATAAATCATGGCATGTATATGTGGCTTAAGAAAATATACCCGAACCCTTGGATGGTTACGGCCCGGCTGGTCCTTGGACTTGAGCTTATATAAGCATCCAGAAGGTGGGGCTGATAGTAACTTGGTGGCAGCCTCTGCAGATGCCTCATCAGCAGCAGCTTGCAATCCTTTTGACCAATGAAGGCTTAGCAGTTTCGATCGCATATGAAAATTGAAGAGCAACGGACATCAGCGAGTGATATATAAAATGAATCTATGAGACACTGATGCATATAGTGTTGGATGTAAGTGGAAGAATAGGGTTGTGTGTGTTTCGAACTATTGGTAAGCATAATTAGACAAAGCCGGCAATAAACAGACAAATCAAATCATGTATGAGGATTAAGAAAATATACCTGCTTATCGAAAAGGATACCACCCAGCTGGCCCGTGGCCTTGTGCTTGAGGAGGTTTTCGGAAGATGGTGGCGGCACCATCGTATTCACAGCGAGCCTCATCGGGATCATTTTTTATCCATTTGAGTAGAGGCACAGAAGCTTCATCCTCCATATGAATAGCAACAGAACTCATCATTGATATTTAATAAATCTATGAGGTAGACTGATGCAAATAGTGCGGGATGTAAGTGGAAGAATAGGGTTGTGCATAGACAACAGTTGACAACAATGCAAATGATTACAAAAGAAGTCAACGGAACTCAACAGTTTATATACTTGGATGAGACAGATCGAAAAGTGAAAAATTAGTGTATGATGATTGTAAGCAAACGCGGTGTTTCCGAACTTTTGGTAAGCATTAGGCAAAGCCAACGGTAATTAAACGAGATAATAATAAAATCATGTATGTGGATTAAGAAAATATACCAGATTCATTAAAAGGTCACCACCCAGTGGCCCATGGCCTCGTGCTTGTAGAGGTTTTCGGATGATGGTGCGGCACCATCGTCCTCACAAGGCAGCCTCATCGGCCTCATTTTGCATCCACTTGAGTAAAGGCGCAGCGGTTTCAGCCTGCATAAGAATGGGAACAGATCTCAGCGGTGATATTGAATGACTCGAGACGGATCGATGCATATAGTGTTGGATGTAAGTGGAAGGGTATGGCTATGTATGGACAACAGTTCACAACAATGCAAGGGTGTGTTCGGTTCTGAAACAGCGTGGAATGGAATGGAATGGTTCCATTTCAGAGGAATGGAATGGTTACATTTTTTTCGGTTGGGAAACATGGAGAGCAGAACAGATCAAGGTTAAACTAATCATTTGCCTCAAAATTGTAATTAGCAATTGAAAATGACATTTTAATCTCAAAATCGTAATTAACAGCGCCTAATGGTGCTCTTTTAATCTAAAAATCGTAATTAACATCATTTTTTGTTGGGTTAGGGAAGCTGGAGAGTAGATGAACATTACTCGTATGATGATTGTAAGCAAACGAATTTGGTGTTTCTAAACTTTTGGCTTCGAGATCTTATGGGCTTGAACTATAGCCTACCCCAACTTGTTTGGGACTCGAAAGGCTTGGTTGTTGTTGTTGTTGTTGTTGTAAACTTTTGGCAAGCATTAGAAAAAACCGACAATAAACAGACAAAAATCAAGGCATGTTTTGTGGATTAAGAAAATATACCATATTCATTAAAAGATCACCACCCAGCTGGCGCGTGGCCTTGTGCTTGTAGAAGCATTTAGAAGATGGGGGCGGCATCAACATACCGGCAGCTCGATCAGCCGCAGTTTTGATCTTTCTTTTGAGTAAATGCCCTAAAGTTTCGGTCCGCATATGAATAGCAAAACAAAAGGCAGACCTCATCGGTGATATTGAATTACCGTATGAGATAGACCGATGCATATAGTGGATGCTCTTAGCCTTTTGCACCATGAACACTAGCTATGGACGGACAAAAAAACTACTCCGAGTTGACTCAGCTTTATCTAGATACCTCCATCCCAAAGCTTAAGGCTTATTTATTTTTGAGAAATCAAAACAAGTAAAGTTTGACCAAAATTTTAGAACATTCTATCAACAAATATAATATTGTGTAGATACCGTAGGAAAAAATATTTCACAACCTATTTAATGATATTAATTTTGTATTTTGCATGTTAATGATTTTTGGTAAAAGCTTAGTCAAACATGGTATAGTTTGACTTTCTAAAAATAATATAATCCCTAAGCTTTGGGATGGAGGTAGTAGTATCTAGAGCTAAAAACACATCTAGATACATCCGTATCTACGAGATAGTTGAGTCAATTAATTTGGATCCGAGGGAGTGTCAGATTCAGACTACATCATGGTAAGTTGGTTAAAAAAATTACCCCTCGGCGGTCCCCGCCCAGCTCGGCGATGGCATTTCGCTTCTTGTGCTTGCAGATCGGGCCATGCTCCTGCAGCAGGTGGGGCGCTATTCTCGTTCCCCATAGCCTCGGCCACGGAACCCGGAGGTACCAACCTGATACAAAGAATATAGAGCATGGTGTCACGGAGGCTTTATGCACAAACAGCTGAAGACATGTGCTACTTTAAGCATCTTCCGGAACGAGGAGCAATTGAGGATGCAGACAGACAGAGTGGATAAGCAAATGGAGTACCTGCTTTGCTGGGCTGGGGACGCAGCTCAGGCTCAGCCAACTGCCCACATGCGTGGTGGCCTTACGCTCCATTGCCCCCCCACCACCACCGAGGTATTTCCTTTCCTGTACAAGCTGACAAAAGATACATTGAGGATCTGCAGAAACTACAAAGGTTGCAAATGTCGAAAAATAAAGGAAGAACACCCCAATCCAAGCAAAGGTAGCCCCCGCCCCCACCCCCATCAATCACTCCCAGCGCGAGGGTGACCAGAAAGACACCCCTTCGCCCAGAATAGGAAATAGATGCGCAAGATATCGAGGTGAGGAAAAAAGAACCGATCTCGAGAAAGGAAAGAGCATTACTAGTACTACCTAATCCGCTTGGTCTAGATGCAGCTTGCCCCTCCAAGCTGGATGCCTGGACGGTGGAGGCGAAAGGAGGGGATCGAGCTAGCGGCTTGCATCCGTCGGCTGTCGGCACTCGATCGGGAGAGACAAGGGGGCTACATAAAGGGGAGGGGTAACATATTTTATTACACGGTGAACTTACCGATGTGACTAGTCATTACATGTCTCACTGAAACTGGGGCCCATAGTGTGGCACCCCAAATTCACTTGAACCTGCCCGGCGGGACGCATTGGTGCGTCAAGAAACCCCCGAATTGTAGCGGGGAAATGAAACATTTCACAAAAATTCGAAATTCAAGCACACTGCCACGCGCCAAGCACGTGGGCTGTTCCTTCCTCTTCCTCGGTTCCTCCTCCCCTATCCGAAAAAACCCCAAATCCCAAGCTCAAACAACAACAAAAAACCCCAAATCCCCTGGCCGCCATGCATGTCCTCGTTAACCCGCTGGAGATCGTTCCCGGACGAGGCGGACCCCCGCCCTGGAGATCTCGAGTTCGTCCGTTCCGTCCACCTCGAGGCACTCGTGTGCTGTCTCGCAGCCGGCGGCTTGAGGGCGTTGCGAGAGGAAGTTCCGCCGGAAAGTGCTCATGGCAACCGTGCAAGCTCACCGGCGTGCTGTATCCCGAGAGGAACTGGTCAAAGCTTTGCTATTCGCAAAAAAAAAGCGGGCCAAGATCTGGTCAAAGCTTCGTCGATGGCTTTCCACGAGAGGCTTGGAGTCCAGAGTCAATAAACTAGCTGCTCGAGGACTTGGGCGGTTTACACCGATTCATATTAACTGACTCAAGTTTGTTAGTCTAGTTAACAAATGCATCTAGATACATCCATATCTAGACAAAATTGAGTCAATTAATATGAATCGAGGGGAGTGCCCGGAAGTGTTTCATGCTACCAATTAATGCGCTGGCAGGACTCGGCTGTAGAAGTAATTGTGCTACTACTCATACGATGAACCGATTGTGTGGGTGTCAAATTTTGCAACGCGATCATCCACCGAATGCTTAATTATAGTTCTAGCGCCAAAGGCGTACAAATCATAACAAAGATAGTACATACTACAGCACCAGAACATAAGAGTACGAATCATAAAGTAGCTCAACATTTTGCATCAGGGCTGGGTGGTCCTGCTTATGATCTCCGGGCGTGCATCCGCTTCAACGCAAAGCTGTGTACTCGGTCCACGGCCTCCTTCTGTAGGCTGGATAATCTCAGGTGCAGGACCTTCGTCTATGAAAGGCTCGTCATCGGTACCATCCACGGGTGCATCGGGGCTGGGTGGTCTTGAGACTACCGGACGCCACCGATGATCTCCGGGCGTGCATCCACTTCAACGCAAAGCCGTGTACTCGGTCCACGACCTCCTTCACGTAGGCTGGATAATCTCAGGTGCGGGACCTTCGTCTATGAAAGGCCCGTCATCGGTACCATCCACGAGTGCATCAAACTGAGATTCATCTTCAAATCTCCCATCAAACCGAGAGACCTCTTCAACTCTATGCTTCGCAATTAGTACATCAACGGATTAGACAAACATCTAAGGGATGCAACTTCGAACAAATGCCGTTTTACATATTTACCTTCCGATCTGGCACAAGACATGTCCAGAGCTGAAACCCGGTTCCTGAAGCAAGCGCTTTTTCTCTCCTTCCCGTCCATCCATCTGCAACAAGTTAAATTTGAGTACAGAACCTTGCACAGCAATGCAAACTATTGATCGAAACAGTGGCAGCATCAATATAAATAATTAACTACATATGCCAGCACACATACAGTGTGAGCAAGATCTGCTTCTCCCGCTGAAGGATCATTATGTGGTTCACCATGATAAACCCACCTAACATATGTGCGGTCCATCCCAAAAATGTGTAAATGATCTTCCACTACATGGTGAGGCCTCTTCTTACCATTCATACATGTGCAGCGCGGGCAATACACGTCCAGGTCGTGACCTTCATGAGCTCTAATAAACCCCATAAAGGGTTGAACACCATTTATATATGAAGGGGAACATAAGTGTCCATGCAGTATCCAAGTTCTGTCCATCTGTTTAATTATGAGATACAATAGTTGGTGATTAATTTAAGGCGAAGTAGGAAATGTATATCCATCGAGTACAAAACTATACTAGTACATGATTATGCATTTCAGCAATCATGTCGAGTACAAAACAAAAAATGCCCATCGACATTTTAGCAAACAGATCGTGTACAAAACTCGCCATGGCATTTCAGCAAATTAACGGATCGAGTGCAGAATCGACTCTATATGCCCATGCAAATGAACAAATTGATCGAGGACAAATCGAGCGGAAAACTATAAAGTGTCAATTAGTTCGAGCATACCGACGATTTTTTTAGCAGCATCAAGAAAATATAACTCGTTAGGTCGTCTTGCCCGATGCATGATTGAGCTAGAGATAGCAACCCTACCGTGGATCAACTTGACCGCCGGTGCGTCTCGAGAAGAACGACGGGAGGGGAAGCTTCTTCTTCGCACGGACGGGACGGGGAGGGGAAGCTCTTCGCACGGACGGGGATAAGTTGTGTAGCGGTGGGTGGGGGGTCATGCGGCCGGTAGGTGGTGTTTAATGGAGTTGCGTGTGTAATTTGTCGTGCACAAGGTTGAGGAATAGGCGGTTCCCTTTGCCACACGCACAATTCAAACTATCCCGCCCATGTAGTTTAAATTCGCCCTATTTTCGTTAAATCGACATAAAGTCATGTGAGTGGGTGGAAATTAGCAAAGTTGCTTGAAAAATAGTAAAACTCTGGAATTATCCTTTAAATATGCTCTACTTCGTGTGAAAATCGGGGTGTGGATGAAGGAGATATGCCCTAGAGGCAATAATAAAGTGGTTATTATTTATATCTTTATGTTTATGATAAATGTTTATATATCATGCTATAATTGTATTAACCGAAACATTAGTACATGTGTGATATGTAGACAAACAAAGAGTCCCTAGTATGCCTCTTAACTAGCTTGTTGATTAATGGATGATTAGTTTCATAATCATGAACATTGGATGTTATTAATAACAAGGTTATATCATTGTATGAATGATGTAATGGACACACCCAATTAAGCGTAGCATAAGATCTCGTCATTAAGTTATTTGCTATAAGCTTTCGATACATAGTTACCTAGTCCTTATGACCATGAGATCATGTAAATCACTTATACCGGAAAGGTACTTTGATTACATCAAACGCCACTGCGTAAATGGGTGGTTATAAAGGTGGGATTAAGTATCCGGAAAGTATGAGTTGAGGCATATGGATCAACAGTGGGATTTGTCCATCCCGATGACGGATAGATATACTCTGGGCCCTCTCGGTGGAATGTCGTCTAATGTCTTGCAAGCATATGAATAAGTTCATAAGAGACCACATACCACGGTACGAGTAAAGAGTACTTGTCGGAGACGAGGATGAACAAGGTATAGAGTGATACCGAAGATCAAACCTCGGACAAGTAAAATATCGCGTGACAAAGGGAATTGGTATCGTATGTGAATGGTTCATTCGATCACTAAAGTCATCGTTGAATATGTGGGAGCCATTATGGATCTCCAGATCCCGCTGTTGGTTATTGGTCGGAGTGAGTACTCAACCATGTCCGCATAGTTCACGAACCGTAGGGTGACACACTTAAAGTTGGATGTTGAAATGGTAGAACTTGAATATGGAATGGAGTTCGAATATTTGTTCGGAGTCCCGGATGAGATCCCGGACATCACGAGGAGTTCCGGAATGGTCCGGAGAATAAGATTCATATATAGGAAGTCATATTCCAAGTTTGGAAATGATTCGGTGCATTTATGGCAGGTTCTAGAAGGTTCTAGAAAAGTCCGGAAGAAATCACCATGGAAAGTAGAGTCCCGGAGGGACTCCACCTTGCATGACCAGCCAACCCTAAAGGGGAGGAGTCCAAGGTGGACTCCCCTAGGGTGGCCGGCCAACCCACCTCAAGGAAAGGTGGGAGTCCCACCTTGGGTAGGACTCCCTCCTTGAGTAGGTTTCCCACATATGGGAGGTTTTAGTGTTGGGGTCTTATTCGAAGACTTGGACTAGAACTCTTGGTGCTTCCACCTATATAATGAGGGGCATAGGAGAGGGGGCTGACCACTTCAAGCCTCAGCCTTGGCCGCACCCCTTAGAGGGCCGGCGCCCAACCCCCTCTCTCCCCAAACCCTAGCGGTCTCTCTCCTCCACCACATCCCGCACGCTTAAGCGAAGCTCCGCCGGATTTCTCCACCACCACCGACACCACGCCGTCGTGCTGTCGGATTCAAGAGGAGCTACTACTTCCGCTGCCCGCTGGAACGGGGAGGTGGACGTCGTCTTCATCAACAACCGAACGTGTGACCGAGTACGGAGGTGCTGCCCGTTCGTGGCGCCAGAAGCGATCGTGATCAAGATCTTCTACGCGCTTTTGCAAGCGGCAAGTGAACGTCTACCGCAGCAACAAGAGCCTCATCTTGTAGGCTTTGGAATCTCTTCAAGGGTGAGACTCGATACCCCCTCGTTGCTACCGTCTTCTAGATTGCATCTTGGCTTGGATTGCGTGTTCGCGGTAGGAAAATTTTTGTTTTCTATGCAACGTTATCCGACAGTGGAATCAGAGCCGTGTCTATGCATAGATGGTTGCACGAGTAGAACACAATGATTTTGTGGGCGTTGATGCTCTTGTTATCTTTAGTTGAGTACTTTGCATCTTTATGGCATAGTGGGATGAAGCGGCTCGGACTAACTTTACATGACCGCGTTCATGAGACTTGTTCCTCGTTCGACATGCAACTTGTATTGCATAAGAGGCTTTGCGGGTGTCTCGTCTCTCCTACTATAGTAAAGATTCAATTTACTCTTCTATTGACAACATTAGTATCAACGTTGTGGTTCATGTTCGTAGGTAGATTAGATCTCTCTCGAAAACCCTAAACCACGTAAAATATGCAAACCAAATTAGAGACGTCTAACTTGTTTTTGCAGGGTTTGGTGATGTGATATGGCCATAATGTGATGATGAATATGTATGAGATGATCATTATTGTATTGTGGCAACCGGCAGGAGCCTTATGGTTGTCTTTAAATTTCATGTTGAGTAGTATTTCAAAGTAGTTGTAATAGTTGCTACATGAGGTGAACAACCATGAAGACGGCGCCATGAACCTTTACGCTACGCCGACGATGATGGAGATCATGCCCGTTGATGATGGAGATCATGTCCGTGCTTTAGAGATGAAGATCGAAGGCGCAAAGACAAAAGGGCCATATCATATCACATATGAACTGCATGTGATGTTAATCCTTTTATCGCGACGGTAGCATTATAAGATGATCCCTCACATTAATATCAAGATAATAAAGTGTTCTCCCCTAAGTATGCACCGTTGTACAGTTCGTCGTTTCGAAGCATCTCGTGATGATCGGATGTGATAGACTCAACGTTCACATACAACGGGTGTAAGCCATGTTGCACACGCGGAATACTTGGGTTTGCTTTACGAGCCTAGCATGTACAGACATGGCCTCGGGACAACGGAAACCGAAAGGTTGAACACGAGTCATATGGATGATATGATCAACATTTTGATGTTCACTATTGAAGCTACATCATCTCACGTGATGATCGGTTTTGGTGTAGTGGATTTGGATCATGTACCACTTAACAACTATGAGGGATGTTGTATTAAGTGGGAGTTCATTAGTAATTAGATTAAAACATGAACTAATTATCATAAACATAGTCTGAGTAGTATTTTGAATTAATTTTGTAGTATTGGCATCCGTTTTCTACTATGCGCTAGTCTTGTTATTGAGATAGAAATACTCGTTAAAATCTGACAAGAAACTTTACGGATTGGTACCGTATTGTTAAAGAATCAAGAATTGATTAAGTCCTATTGCAAACTTTTAGTAAACCTCACATTGTTGATTCAAAGAGCTATGGTTTCAATTAGTACCTAAAGTTATCTTGTCTCCGTGAAACTTGAAGTTCAAATCTGTTTGAAAAGTAAGGAGCTGAAAATTTAGTTTTCTGAAATAATCAAGGTATGAGATATATATGATATCTAAGACCTTATTGCAAGATGATAGAATATAATTTGGTGAGACTACATAAACTCATAAAGTTTTATGGGAATGTACGAAGGTTGAAGACGCAAGGCGTCCCAATACTCCAACTATTGGGGCACTAACAATATTCGCATATCCATGAAGTGATCGTCCTTAGTATGCACCGTTGCTAAGACTCGTCGTTTCGAAGCATCACGTGATGATCGGGTGTTATAGATTCTACGTGTACATACAACGGGTGCAAGCCAGATTTGCACATGCGAATACTGAGGTTATACTTTACGAGCCTAGCATGTACAGACATGGTCTCGAAAAAGTCTTCATGATATGATAATATTATGAGTGAAATTGTTCATCATATTAAAAGGTTACTAATAGTAAAATCCGGAACACTTGTCATATGATGATCAACTTCAAAGTAAGAACCTCGAGGTTATTAGTATTTGACCAACAAACCTAGAAGTTATTGATGTTGAAGTGTTTTTCTGAATAATGAGGAAAGCTAAAAGAGAAACTACAAAAATATTATTGGCAGAAAGAAAGAAAAGACTAGAAAGTCTAGCTCAGGTGTATATAAATGATATACATGTTATGAATGTATTCCTTGTTTGGTCACACAATGAAATTTTTGGGTATTAGTACCATATTGGTTGGTATGAAGTGTCATACAAAACAACGCAATACAAGAATACAATGGCCTAAGTGACTGATAAGGAATATGATAGGAATGCACGCCTGGAACAAAAATAAAGTGTTATTATGTTCATCGTTGGCATTCTATCTAGCCCTTAGAATTTATAATAAAGAACTTAATAATTGTTATTTTGCTCTGGTCAAATGAAAACAATGAGTTGTTTAAATTATGACATTACTCCATATACGATGGATAAGTTATTATAAATCTTAATGGTGAAACACACATACATAACACTGACGCTAAAATGCCATAAGGCAAATGATTTGAATTCCACTTATTTGTGGAACCGCCATTTAGGTCATGTTGGAAAGGAACGCATGAAGAAACTCCATGCAAATGGATTTTTGGAGTCATTTGATTTTTTGAATCGTTTGGCGCTTGCAAATCTTTTCTAAAAGAGAATGACTAAAATACCGTTCATAGGCCAAGTTTTGAACGGGCAACTAACTTAGTGGAAACATACATGATGATGTATATGGATCACCGGGCATAGTTGTGTGCGGGAGATTCTTATACTTCATGAAAACTTCAAACAATGAATTGAGTATATATATGTGGATATATTCGATAAGGAAGAAGTTTGAAACATTTGAATGGATTCAAATAAATTTCAGCATGAAGTAGAAATCATCGTAATAGAAAAGTCAAATATCTATGATTGGATCATAGTGGAAATATTTGAATTACTAGTTTTAGCGAACATCTAAGAGAGTTATGAAATTGTTCTACAACTCACATTTCTTGGAGTATCATAGTGATGATGAAGTATCCGAGAGATGTATCCAAACCTAGTTGGGTCAATGATGAGATAAAATATTGATGCCATTATATTTTTGTGGATTATGCTTTAGAGACTACCGCTTTTACACTAAATAGAGCATCATCATGATTCGTTGAAATGACATCATACGAGTTATGACATGGGTATGAACCCTAATAGTCTTTTCTTAAATTTTGGTATGCATAGCATAAGTAAATAAGTTTACAACCAAAATCGGATGAATGTCTTTGTTGGTTATCCCAAAGAATTGATTGGGAATTCTTCCCACGAGACAAAGACAAAAGTGTTTGTCAATGTTTCTTATTTCCGAGAAATTGTTTCTAGTGAAGTATTTGAGTGGGAGGACAATATAATTTGATAAGGTTTATGAACCTGAGCATAATGATCGAGTAGCGCAACGATCGGAATTGGTTTCGGAGCGGCCACAACGATCATGGCTCCCATGACTACAAAGTGTTTTAGTCATGGAGATCGAAGTACATATTGAACCTTGTAGGTATGGTTTACTTTGTGATCAAATAAATGATTTGTGGACAAAGGATTGATTTTGAACAATGATAAACCAACTACAAGCAAAGAAGTTATGATGGGCCCCGACTCCGTTAAAATGGCCATGCACCATGAAATCCATAATAGATGAATACTTTTTGAAAGTAAATGGATCTATAGACTTAGATGAAATATCTTTGAAGAAGCTCGACTTGTTGAAAAATTGTTTACGACAAAGTTCAAAGAGTTGACTACGATAAGATTAGATCTTCCGTAGCAATGCTTATAGTCTATGTGGATTATTCTAGTAATCACTACATATTTCTTTTATGAGATATGCTAGTAGGATGGCAAAATACATTACTTATCAGAAGTATGTATTAAAGGTGTATACAAGATACAACCAAGAGTTTTGCTGGTCCGTGGAATACTAGATAGGTATACGAACTTCAATTGGATGAAGTAAGTATTGCGGAGTTGGAATCTTCACCAGATGAAATAGTCAAAGAGTTTTTGATTTCATCAGAGACGATGAAGAGGCTTGCATTTGCAAGAAATTAAGTGGGACCGTTAAGACACATTTATAATACTTTATGTAGGTGACATATAGTTGGTTATAAATGATGTAATTATATACTTGATTAAAAAGGTTTCATTGAGAATTAACTTCAATGAAAGGATATGGATCTGAAACAAATTTAGTGTCAAGATCTATGAAGATAGATTGAAACACATAAATAAGTTTAAGTCAAAGTACATATGATGGATATTGAAGTAGTTCAATATAGAAATATTAAGAAAATGTTCTTGTCATGTGAAGGTTTAACAAGACTTGAGTGTATCCGACACTCAATGAGTAAAAACACATGAGTGATTATAGATCACGAATAATATGTACACAATCAGATATCATGTGCTATAAAGTGTTATGAGCATATACCAGAATGATTCATATGATGATCATTGGACGACAGTAAGAATATCCTTGAGTACTTTAGAAGAACTAAGGATATATATATATTTTTTTGTATGAAGAAATGACAAACAAATCGCTGTAAGGTGTTACACCGATATTGGTTTTATCACATATAAAATATAATTTCAATCTCAAATTAGACTAAGTGTTGTTTAAAAGGTAGCACAATGAGCTAGAAGTTGTCTATGCTAGATTTAGAAGAGTTCTAAATATTGTGACGGATTCTACAAAAGAAGGCAGAGTATGTCATTATTTTGACAATGACAAAGGATGTTAAGTCAAGAGGTTCTTTGAGAACTCAGTTCCGATAGAGTCAGAACTTTGAAGCTATATTGTGTGTGACAATATTAGTGACATATTTCAGACAGCGGAATTAAGGTTCCACTAGAATATCAAACATATTTAACGCCGACTCATTTGGAAATGAGTGATGCGTTGAGACGCAAATGAATTACAAAATACATACGTTTCTGAGCGTGTCAGATCCGTTGACTAAAAACCTCTCCCGTGAGCAATACATGATAAAGCACCATAAGGCCAAGGTGTTATATCTTTACAAATGTAAACTAGATTATTGACTCTAGTGCAAGTGGGAGACTGAAGTAGATATGCCCTAGAGGCAATAATAAAGTGGTTATTATTTATATCTTTATGTTTATGATAAATGTTTATATATCATGCTATAATTGTATTAACCGAAACATTAGTACATGTGTGATATGTAGACAAACAAAGAGTCCCTAGTATGCCTCTTAACTAGCTTGTTGATTAATGGATGATTAGTTTCATAATCATGAACATTGGATGTTATTAATAACAAGGTTATATCATTGTATGAATGATGTAATGGACACACCCAATTAAGCGTAGCATAAGATCTCGTCATTAAGTTATTTGCTATAAGCTTTCGATACATAGTTACCTAGTCCTTATGACCATGAGATCATGTAAATCACTTATACCGGAAAGGTACTTTGATTACATCAAATGCCACTGCGTAAATGGGTGGTTATAAAGGTGGGATTAAGTATCCGGAAAGTATGAGTTGAGGCATATGGATCAACAGTGGGATTTGTCCATCCCGATGACGGATAGATATACTCAGGGCCCTCTCGGTGGAATGTCGTCTAATGTCTTGCAAGCATATGAATAAGTTCATAAGAGACCACATACCACGGTACGAGTAAAGAGTACTTGTCAGGAGACGAGGATGAACAAGGTATAGAGTGATACCGAAGATCAAACCTCGGGCAAGTAAAATATCGCGTGACAAAGGGAATTGGTATCGTATGTGAATGGTTCATTCGATCACTAAAGTCATCGTTGAATATGTGGGAGCCATTATGGATCTCCAGATCCCGCTATTGGTTATTGGTCGGAGTGAGTACTCAACCATGTTCGCATAGTTCACGAACCGTAGGGTGACACACTTAAAGTTGGATGTTGAAATGGTAGAACTTGAATATGGAATGGAGTTCGAATATTTGTTCGGAGTCCCGGATGAGATCCGGACATCACGAGGAGTTCCGGAATGGTCCGGAGAATAAGATTCATATATAGGAAGTCATATTCCAAGTTTGGAAATGATCCGGTGCATTTATGGCAGGTTCTAGAAGGTTCTAGAAAAGTCCGGAAGAAATCACCATGGAAAGTAGAGTCCCGGAGGGACTCCACCTTGCATGACCAGCCAACCCTAAAGGGAGGAGTCCAAGGTGGACTCCCCTAGGGTGGCCGGCCAACCCACCTCAAGGAAAGGTGGGAGTCCCACCTTGGGTAGGACTCCCTCCTTGAGTAGGTTTCCCACATATGGGAGGTTTTAGTGTTGGGGTCTTATTCGAAGACTTGGACTAGAACTCTTGGTGCTTCCACCTATATAATGAGGGGCATAGGAGAGGGGCTGACCACTTCAAGCCTCAGCCTTGGCCGCACCCCTTAGAGGGCCGGCGCCCAACCCCCTCTCTCCCCAAACCCTAGCGGTCTCTCTCCTCCACCACATCCCGCACGCTTAAGCGAAGCTCCGCCGGATTTCTCCACCACCACCGACACCACGCCGTCGTGCCGTCGGATTCAAGAGGAGCTACTACTTCCGCTGCCCGCCGGAACGGGGAGGTGGACGTCATCTTCATCAACAACCGAACGTGTGACCGAGTACGGAGGTGCTGCCCGTTCGTGGCGCCGGAAGCGATCGTGATCAAGATCTTCTACGCGCTTTTGCAAGCGGCAAGTGAACGTCTACCGCAGCAACAAGAGCCTCATCTTGTAGGCTTTGGAATCTCTTCAAGGGTGAGACTCGATACCCCCTCGTTGCTACCGTCTTCTAGATTGCATCTTGGCTTGAATTGCGTGTTCGCGGTAGGAAATTTTTTGTTTTCTATGCAACGTTATCCTACAGTGGACGCATGTTGAGCTGTTTTATTTGTACCTTCTTCATTAAAACTCCCATTTTATGCACTTTGGATGGAAAGAAATCATTTGTACATAAATTTTGACAACGCCATTTGCAAACATTAATTGTTTTACATGCCAAGATGCACCCATCCACCAAATATGGGGCAAAAGTTTATCAAAATCTAGATATATATGTATAATTAGTGAGGGGCCCCTTTTGATTTTGTGCAATTTCCACTAATTAGCTAGAGAGAAGGGGTCAGTCAATTAGGCCATGTTAGGGGCTATGTGTTTTAGATTAGGGTTGTGTGGATTCAAATACAACTTCTATATTTGTGTGCTATGATTAATCAAAACTAGACCGATCGACTGCTCACACATTATTAGAGGCACATGCCTTTGCGCACAAAGTGCATGTGTGTGTTGTTGGCCACCAACGAGAGAGCGGCGAGAGAGCGATTGAAATCCCCAAATTAAACACATATATAAGCATACATGGTTAGGCCATGCATGCATATTAATTATATATATTGTGAGGCAAATAAATTAAAGTGCATGCGTATATATATAAGTGTGTTTCTTGGCCACCAACGATATATAGATCGAGAGAGAGAGATTGAAATATATATATCCCCAAGAATATGTTCAAACATATATTGACATATATGCATGAATGATATGCAAGGTATGCCATGCTCACATGCACACTAATTATATATATATATATTATGAGACAACTTAATCAAAAGTGTTTTCATTCGAGATCGAGAACTTGTCAAAAATCAAGTTAATTAATTTATCAGCGCTAATTAGTTGGTCGCCTACTTGATGCGCAATTAAGTGCCGTTGGCCTATATATATATGTAGGGTTTAATTAGGGTTTAGGGTTTAGGGTTAGCTAGCTAGGGTTAATTAGGGTTTAGGGTCTAGGGTTTAGGGTTTAGGGTTTAGGGTTTAGTGTTTAGGGTTTAGGGTCTAGGGTTTAGGGTTTAGTGTTTAGGGTGTTTAGGGTTTAGGGTCTAGTGTTTAGGGTGTTTAGGGTGTACGTTTAGGGTATAATTAGGGATTAGGGATTAGGGTTTTAGGGTTTAAGGTTTAGGGATCAACGATCGAGTGCACACACACATTATTAGAGGCACCCGCGCCTTTGCGCATAAAGTGCATGCGTATATATATAAGTGTGTTTCTTGGCCACCAACGATATATAGATCGAGATAACAGAGAGATTTAAATATATATATATCCCCAAGAATATGTTCAAATATATATTTTAATATATGCATGAATGATATGCAAGGTATGCCATGCATGCGCACATGCACACTAGCTAATTATATATATATATTATGAGACAAATCAAATGTCTTTTCATTCGAGATCGAGAACTTGTCAAAAATCAAGTTAATTAATTTATCAGCGCTAATTAGTTGGTCGCCTGCTTGATGCGCAATTAAGTGTCATTGGCCTATATATGTAGGGTTTAGGGTTTAGGGTTAGCTAGGGGTTAGGGTTATGGTTAGGGTTTAGGGTTTAGGGTTTAGTGTTTAGGGTTTTAGGGTTTAGGGTCTAGGGTTTAGGGTTTAGTGTTTAGGGTGTTTATGGGGTGTATGTTTAGGGTATAATTAGGGATTAGGGTTTTAGGGTTTAAGGTTTAGGGATCATCGATCGAGTGCACACACACATTATTAGAGGCACCCGCGCCTTTGCGCATAAAGTGCATGCGTATATATAAGTGTGTTTTTTGGCCACCAATGATATATATATATAGATAGAGAGAGAGAGAGATTGAACTATATATATTTATCCCCAAGAATATGTTCAGATATATATTGAAATATATATATGCACGAATGATATGTGCATGGTATGCCATGCGCGCATGCACACTAATTGTATATATATTATGAGGCAACTTAATCAAATGTGTTTTCATTCGAGAGAACTTGTCAAGATTCAAGTTAGTTAATTTATCAGCGCTAATTAGTTGGTCGCCTGCTTGATGCGCAATTTAGTGTCGTTGGCCTATATATATATGTAGTATTAGGGTTTAGGGTTAGGGTTAAGGTTAATTAATTAGGGTTTAGGGTCTAGGGTTTAGGGTTTAGTGTTTAGGGTGTACGTTTAGGGTTTAGGGTCTAGGGTTTAGGGTTTAGGGTTTAGGGTCTAGGGTTTAGGGTTTAATTAGTGTTTAGGGTGTTTAGGGTGTACGTTTAGGGTATAATTAGGGATTAGGGATTAGGGTTTTAGGGTTTAAGGTTTAGGGATCATCGATCGAGTGCACACACAAATTATTAGAGGCACTCGCGCCTTTGCGCATAAAGTGCATGCGTATATATATATATATATATATATATATGTAAGTGTGTTTCTTGGCCACACCAACGATATATAGATCTAGAGAGAGATTGAAATATATTTAGGGTTTAGGGTCTAGCTAGGGTTAGGGTTTAGGGTTTAGTGTTTAGGGTTTAGGGTATAGGCCGGGTTTAGTGTTTAGGGTGTTTAGGGTGTACGTTTAGGGTATAATTAGGGATCAGGGATTAGGGTTTTAGGGTTTAAGGTTTAGGGATCATCGATCGAGCTAGTGCACACACACATTATTAGAGGCACCCGCGCCTTTGCGTATAAAGTGCATGCGTATATATATAAGTGTGTTTCTTGGCCACCAACGATATATAGATCGAGATAAGAGAGAGATTGAAATATATATATATATCCCCAAGAATTATGTTCAAATATATATCGAAATATATGCACGAATGATATGCAAGGTATGCCATGCGCACACATGCACACTAATTATATATATATATATATATTATGAGACAACTTAATCAAATGTGTTTTCATTCGAGATCAAGAACTTGTCAAAAATCAAGTTAATTAATTTATCAGCGCTAATTAGTTGGTCGCTTGCTTGATGCGCAATTAAGTGTCGTTGGCCTATATATGTAGGGTTTAATTAGGGTTTAGGGTTTAGGGTTAGCTAGGGGTTAGGGTTAGGGTTAGGGTTTAGGGTTTAGGGTTTAGGGTTTAGTGTTTAGTGTTTAGGGTCTAGGGTTTAGTGTTTAGGGTGTTTAGGGTGTACGTTTAGGGTATGATTAGGGATTAGGGATTAGGGTTTTAGGGTTTAAGGTTTAGGGATCATCGATCGAGTGCACACACACACATTATTAGAGGCACCCGTGCCAATTGCGCATAAAGTGCATGCGTATATATATAAGTGTGTTTCTTGGCCACCAACGATATATAGATCTAGAGAGAGATTGAAATATATTTAGGGTTTAGGGTTTAGGGTCGTTTAGGGTCTAGGGTTAGGGTTTAGGGTTTAGGGGGGTTTAGGGTCTAGGGTTTAGGGTTTAGTGTTTAGGGTGTTTAGGGTGTCCGTTTAGGGTATAATCAGGGATCAGGGATTAGGGTTTTAGGGTTTAAGGTTTAGGGATATCATCGATCGAGCTAGTGCACACACACATTATTAGAGGCACCCGCTCCTTTGCGCATAAAGTACATGCGTATATATATAAGTGTGTTTCTTGGCCACCAACGATATATAGATCTAGAGAGAGATTGAAATATATTTAGGGTTTAGGGTTTAGGGTCTAGGGTTAGGGTTTAGGGTTTAGTGTTTAGGGTTTAGGGTTTAGGGTTTAGGGTCTAGGGTTTAGGGTTTAGTGTTTAGGGTGTTTAGGGTGTACATTTAGGGTATAATTAGGGATCAGGGATTAGGGTTTTAGGGTTTAAGGTTTAGGGATCATCGATCGAGCTAGTGCACACACACATTATTAGAGGCACCCGCGCCTTTGCGCATAAAGTGCATGCGTATATATATAATAAGTGTGTTTCTTGGCCACCAACGATATATATAGATCGAGAGAGAGAGATTGAAATATATATATATCCCCAAGAATATGTTCAGATATATATTGAAATATATATATGCACGAATGATATGTGCATGGTATGCCATGCGCGCATGCACACTAATTCTATATATATTATGAGGCAACTTAATCAAATGTGTTTTCATTCGAGAGAACTTGTCAAGATTCAAGTTAATTAATTTATCAGCGCTAATTAGTTGGTCGCCTGCTTGATGCGCAATTAAGTGTCGTTGGCCTATATATATATGTAGTGTTTAATTAGGGTTTAGGGTTTAGGGTTAGCTAGCTAGGGTTTTAGGGTTAGGGTTAGGGTTAATTAGGGTTTAGGGTCTAGGGTTTAGGGTTTAGGGTTTGGGGTTTAGTACGTGTTTAGGGTTTAGGGTCTAGGGTTAGGGTTTAGGGTTTAGTGTTTAGGGTTTAGGGTTTAGGGTCTAGGGTTTAGGGTTTAGTGTTTAGGGTGTTTAGGGTGTACGTTTTGGGTATAATTCGGGATTAGGGTTTTAGGGTTTAAGGTTTAGGGATCATCGATCGAGTGCACACACACATTAATTATTAGAGGCACCCACGCCTTTGCGCATAAAGCGCATCCGTATATATATAAGTGTGTTTCTTGGGCACCAACGATATATAGATCTAGAGAGAGATTGAAATATATTTAGGGTGTATGGTTTAGGGTTTAGGGTTTAGGGTCAAGGGTTGGGGTTTAGGGTTTAGGGTCTAGTGTTTAGGGTTTAGGGTTTAGGGAGTAGTGTTTAGGGTTTAGGGTCTAGGGTTTAGTGTTTAGGGTGTTTAGGGTGTATGTTTAAGGTATAATTAGGGATTAGGGTTTTAGGGTTTAAGGTTTAGGGATCATCGATTGAGTGCACACACACATTATTATATAGAGGCACCCGCGCCTTTGCGCATAAAGTGCATGCGTATATATATAAGTTTGTTTCTTGGCCACCAACGATATATAGATCGAGAGAGAGAGATTTAAATATATATATATCCCCAAGAATATGTTCAAATATATATTGAAATATACGCACGAATGATATGCAAGGTATGCCATGCGCGCATGCACACTAATTATATATATATTATGAGACAACTTAATCAAATGTTTTTTCATTCGAGATTGAGAACTTGTCAAAATTCAAGTTAATTAATTTATCAGCGCTAATTAGTTGGTCGCCTGCTTGATGCGCAATTAAGTGTCGTTGGCCTATATATGTAGGGTTTAATTAGGGTTAGGTTTAGGGTTAGTGTCGAGGGTGCTCCTCGGCAATGCCCTCCGATAGGGGCTTAGGGTTGATGGAATCCTGCAAGCTGACACGAGACATCGGTACGCAGACAAGCGGGGAGAGCGATTTACCCAGGTTCGGGGCCCTCGATGAGGTAAAACCCTTACGTCCTGCCTGTCTGTTCTTTGATTATGATGAAAACAGGTTACAATGGGGTGCCGAATAGTTCGGCTGTGATCTCGTCGAGATGCTAGTAGCTAGGGTAACCTAGTTCTAAGCTTCTGCTGGCTATTGCTGCTAAGATTGATTGTGTCCCTCGGCAGGCCCTCTCCTGGCCTTTATATAGGAGGCCAGGTCTCAAGGGTCCTACCCGAGGACGACTAGGTTTACAGTAGATTAGATCTAATCTTTCCTTGTTTGTCCGTTTCCTGATCTTGTCCGCCAAGGAATCTTCTCGACGCACCGGCCTAGTGGCCCATCTCGCCTTCCGGTAGCTTCATGGGCCTCCAACTTGTCAATACCGAGATAGGGCAATACTGGTTACCCGAAGGGTAATGCCCACGTCGGTAGCCCCCGAGTGTCTACCGAAAATAATTCGGGTAGAGACCGATGCATGTTTTCTTCGATATTCTTCTCCTTCACCTGTTCTTGCTCATCTTAATTGTGCTTCATCTTCTTCTTATCGGGTGCGCGTCGGCTCCCGATGGGAGTAGCCCCGAGTCTAGGTACGGATGCTTGCAATCCGTGCGTAGACTCAAGTTGTACCACTCGAATACTTTCCTCTGCCGAGGTCTTCATAAATCATCCGATACATTTTTTACGCAAAGGATAATGAGTAACGTGC